>NC_134320.1:6131203-6431203 GCF_964195595.1 Calonectris borealis
CCATCCTGAGAAGCTGGAGGGAGAGATCGTGGAAGAGAGCGTGAGGTACACCGCTGGTAAGGGTCCCTTCAGCAAAAAAACTCAAAAACTTGTCCCTTAAAAGCTACTGGAGTAAAAGTAGGCAGATTTGTTTAAATAAAATGAATGAGTAACTTAGCCAGATCAAAAGTCAGCCTTATTTGAAGTCCAGTGAACTTTAAGCCCAGTGCTTTTCCACTTTGAGCTTGGATCAGGTGTTGAGCAGCAAAAAGAAATGGCCTTGTCTCAGATAAATTGGGCACGTGCTAGAGGTGGCATGAGATCACCTTCGCAGTCTTGAGCACCGTGTGGTGTGGGATCACTGCTGTGTGGAAACACCCCGTCTTGCTCTAAAGCAGTTGGGCATCGTGTGCCCCCCCGGCACCCTGTGAGTCACCCCCACAGCTGGCAGCCACCGCCGTGCACGTGGAACACCTCGGCTGGGTTTTGCCAGGTTGTCTGCACAGAAGCGTGTCTGCTGCTGGGATGTGGATGGTTTTGGCACTTGTACTTACCCATGCAGTCCATCGAGGCTGGTTATCGTAAGAGATGACTGTAAATAGTGTTCGCTGCACAGCCCCATCTCGGAGACAAGTTTTGCAGTATTCTGCACCTTCTCCCTGGTTTGTAAAGGTTTGTTTCAACCAAATGTCAAGTGTTTGATGCTGCGGCGCAGTTTCCTTCTTTGGCGGTGGGGAAGCCCCAGCAAAGCACTTTGGCCTTCTGTGTTTGGGCTGTTGAGGTGTTGCTGGAAAGAATTGGGTGGATTTGGGGATTAGGCTCCCTGAGTGAGAGCAGTGCAGCGTAGATTTGATTAACATTGAAGTTGAGGGCATCTACTTCAGTGATGTACTTTGGGTCAGGATTGCGCCATTGAAGCTGATCTGCTGATCGCCCCCACACGTACCATGTTTCCATCCATGCTGGGAAGCGGTTTCTGATCAAAGAGGGTTCGAGTCAGGTGAAACCCAACAAAAAGAAGCTTTCCAAGAATGGTCTAACATCTAGTGGTCACACCAGCTAGTTGGGTTACTGCATTTCCCAGCAGCAGGATGCTAACAGAAGTCATAAGGAACACCCCCTCCCACCCCCCTCGTTTTTCACATGTGCTTTTTTGAGCTTCTCTTTAGGATTTACTTGGTGAAAAAGATGAAGTCAGGATTGGCAGTGCTGTAAAATGGCTGACCTGAGGACAGAGCTGACTGATACGGTGAAATGCTGGAAGAACTTCAATATTTAAACAGAACCAATTGGTGATGTTATAAAAACAAAAACTGCAGTACAGATAAACTTGGGTTTCTCTTGGGACATGAGCTCTGCGAATTAATGCTGTTACGTGTGTGCTCATCTCGGGGCCCTCCAGCTCTTATTTGCTAGGAAATGGCTCAATTTTTAGCAGTTTTGTTTAGAAAACAAGGTGGGGGTGAGGAGTGGGGTATTGTAACTAGTAATGGAAATTATCGGTGGTTGAGAATGGCCTCTTTTGAAGCCATCTGTCCTAGGCACAACAGATGCCCGGCTTCTATGTTTGGGGGGAGTTTCACAAAAGAAGTTGTCTGGTGTCTTCGTGGCCAGGTGGCACTGAGTGGACGTGCTCGTGTGCAGGAGTCGAGCTCTTGGCAATAACATCCTCCTCCTGTATCTCATCCCTCCTCCAATATCTCATCCCTTCTTCCAGCGAAGTGCTGGCTGGTCCTGGGGGGAGATGGAGATCTTTCATTGCTCTGGGAGGCTCACAGGGCTTTTCTAGGCCATAGAAGAGCTCTCTAAGACTGCTGGAATGTGGTACGCTAAAAGCAGTACGAGAGCCAATATTGCATGGAGGAGATATGAAAATGTCTGGGGCCTCCTTTACTGCTTTAGGGAGTAACTTATGTTTTTGTTGGAATTATTTGTCTCGATCTCTTCCTCCGTGCTGTAAGTTGCTACCTGGCTTTGATGAAAAACACATTTGTGCCGAGGTTCATTGGTTGTCTCGCTTTTTTCCCCCCGCTTTCTCAGCCACCCCGTTCTCTGTTTCGCGCAGCTGGCCGGGGGCTGTGCGGCGAGCCCTGCACGCTCAGCTGCTCTGCCCTCGTGCTGCGTGCGAGGCTTGCACGCTCAGCCCGCGCGGTTCGCGCTTGCCTGTCTGCGGTGCAGGAGCGAGCGGGAGGGTGGCTGGCTCTGCTTCTGCCCTGGCAAACCCAGGGAAGATGGGCCACCGTTAGTGACGCCCTGGGAGAGCAATATCCTGCAGATTTGCTGCGGTGGGTAGTGACCAAGTTATTCCTCTCTGCTCGTGCCGCAGGGTTGGCAGAATGGGTTGGCATCCTTCGTGGTGGAGGCACGAACTCCCGTGTGCATGAGATTTCTGTGGTCTTAAATACCGGAGGGGGGAGAGCAGCCTGCTCCGAGGGGAGGTGTGCGGTTCAGATCCGTGGTGGATCCATCTAGTTGCCATCTGCAAGCTCTGCTGCTGGACTTATTCCTGAGGTGCCGACCGTAGGAAGCGCGCGATGTGTTTGGGGAGAGGAGCTGGGTAGTGCTTTCCAGGCTTTACACCTGGTCTTCTGACAGAGGAAAAAGGCTAAAAACACTTGGAGTGCGAGGCATTAAATAGAGTGGAGAGACACTAAACTGGCCTTTATTGCCTTCTTGGCCTCTCTGAACCTCAGTAAACTTTAAACGTGTTTCAATTTCACACGCACGGTGTTTTCCTCCCTCCAGCAACTGTGTAGATTTGTTGCACTTCAGATCACTTGATACCATGCCCATAAGCACACTGATCCGTCACTGGGATGCTGTCAGGGCGTGTAAGTGGGGAAGAAGAAGGGAATTCTTTGGATAGGTTGTACTTGGCACCATGGAGCTGCCAGATGCAGGGCATGCTCTGTTTGGGAGCTTATAGCCGGAGCCGGTGCTGGGCTGTGCCAGGTCCTCCACCCCACCCAGGAGTGGGCATTGCACGCCACTTTGGGAGGCACCTGTTTGCTCCTGCAAAGCGTTCTCCGTGCTGGATCCTTGAGCAGAGGACATAGTCTTGGTTTGGGGAGGAGGTACCATTGAACCTGTTTTCCTTTTCTAAGTGTCTGGGGGGGATGCTGAGGGAAGAAAATAGCAGGGAGGTTTTAAATGAAGGCTTTATCAGGAAAGTTTGATTAATGTTTTCTGTTTTTATAAATACATATGTGAAACTCTGAGGGGGGGGAGGAGTGTCTTAAGCTCTTTAAATGTATTTAAATATATCTAGGTGCCCAGATCTGTGCTATACATTTATATTGCCTGTGATTTATGAAATTGCATTTTATTCAGGCAAGGTCACTTCCCTGGCAATGTTCTTGTGGGCTTATTGACGGTAGATAGAGTTGAAATGATGCTACAAGGGGTTAGTGTTGCCAGATGAATAAATCGGACTTGTGTTAAAAAAGCAGAGCAGCACTTGCTGTTATTAACGTCTGAAGTCCAGCCATCTCGTGAGCCCCCTGCGCGAGGACCTGACTCGCTGACGTGCCTTGGCAAAATGTGTATTTGACATCTGCTACTGCAAATATTTTGACTTCTGAGAACCTGGCTGCTGCTGCTCGAGCGATATCTGGGACTTTGGGGTATATGGATTTCTGCGTATCTGCTACCTCGGCTGCTCTGCTGCAGCCTGACACTGAACTTGGACCAGGGCTTCCTCGACAGCTTGTGCTGAGTTATACCCGGCTTTCCTCTGGTCACTGCAGTCTCGGTTTAACCAGTGGAACTGATGATGCGTGGTAGAAGCGGTATCAATTTAGCTTACCTAGCACTGTGGCTGTGGAGAGCAAAAGCAAGCATTTTTGGTTTGTGGAGAAACATCTGGTTATTGTAACGTGTTTTTCCCACCTGCTTTTCTGCCAGAGACAAAATAGTTAACTGTAATTTTGATGTTTTCACTTGTCTTCCATGCCTCAAGTTCCTTGCATAGAAAGGAACTATTTTGATTTTTGCCAGATAAGCAATTGAAGTGCTTGTTAAATATTTTTTCTTACAATTTCCCTGAAAGTTACTTGCTTTGAAGGGCTCTAATGGGTGTCCATTCTAATGTTCTCTTTACTGCCATCAGGATGTGCCTTTTTTCTCAGCACCCGATACTTTTTGATGAACACTCTTGACATCTGTATGTCTCTCTTACATTATAAAGTATGGATTTCTTAATAAAAACCAATTTATTTTAAATGTAATGCAGGAAGTGTTTTGCCTAACATAGAGGGGTTTGAATAGTGCTTTCTGAAGTTAATAGCCAGAATTCCCATTTTACTTCTGGCCTCCAGTGAAGTTGGCGTGGTGGAGCGCTGCTGTTGAGTGCCAGCCCTGCCATCCCTGGCAAGGATGAGCTCTGGGTATGAAGAGGAAAACCAACTCTCAGTAGTGCTGCTGGACGGAAAACTAGCAATGGTAAATGCACAGTTCTGCAAGTTTATTTCACTGTCTTAGGTTAAATTGAATTAGCTTCTTCACTGACCAAGTGTAAAGAGTTATTGCGTTGTCCTTGAGGAGACAGAAAGACGTCACGCCCACCTGCAAAAGGCTGGCATCAGAGAAATATTATCCTGCGGGGTAGCGTAGCTGCAGCTGGCACAAAGTGTATTTCTTGTCCTAGGGCCATGGAATACCAATTACATGTCTTGGCCTGCCATGGTGGAGAATTTGTGGTGATACTTGCAGAGGCATTAGGTGTTGACCTGCCACATGCTGCTAATTTAAAATAAAGAAGCGCTCCCTTCCTATTTTGAAAGATAAACATTGTAAAGAAACACATGACTGGGGGGAAATGAAGAAGCGATTTGTTTGATTTGACGGTGTAATGTTCCATGTAAAGTAAATAGTCCTAAATGAGTGATCGCACCCTGGTCTTTAAAGCTGGGGGAGGTGGTGGTGGGGGATTTTTGCTGTTGGCTTCAGTGTGGGAATGGTTACGATAAAGCTGACTTATAATAAAAACCTCACTTGTAAAGTCGTGATGCTGGGTCCGGGTACGGGAGGAGAAGCAGCGCTTTTGGGAATTGGTGCTGTTCATGCATGGTATGATGCACTTTCTTTCTCTTTCTTCAATTTGAACATAAACTGGCAATTTTAGAAATCGAAAAGGTTTGTTACCAGCAGTGGTCTCCAAATGTCTTGCTGAGTGAGGCTCCCGTGGGCATGTGCCCATCGTGAAATGGCTTCAGTGTTGAACTGCACTCTGAAAGCTCCCGTGGTGGCTGTCTGACCGCATCCGAACGGGAACACGCTGCCAGAGCCCGGGGCTTGCCTGGGGCGCGCCGGCACCTCACACGGGTGGGGTGTCTTTCCTGTCCATTGCTGTTAACAAGGAATACTGAGCAGGTGTCTGTCTGTGGGGTAGGAAGCAGCGTTTTGTAATGGAGAGGTGCTCGTCCCACCAGCCGGGAGCTTGGTCCTGTTCCAGAGCTCATAAACACGCCGTCCCTCTGGGCAAGTAACCCACCAAGCAAGAAACATGTATGTGGTATTCTCCACCATGGCATGCCTTGATAATTATTTTTTCCTGTCCTAAGAGTTAAATTGTCCTTCTCTCTTCATGCACCTGCAAAGGACCCTGCAGTAGCCCATTTCTCCCTTAGCCAGCAGGGTCAGGGACTGTTACTGCTGGTCCAGGGCGATGGTTAGAGCTTGTGGCTTTGCAGAAGGAGAAGATAGGCTTTTTGGTGTTAACCGCTTTCCTGACAGTGTTGGAGGGAAGGGTGGTAATGTGATGCACTTGTTGAAGCTGAAGGTCGTCCCTCCATGGATGCCAGTCTCTAAACAGGTAGGCAAAGGGAGAGGAGGACCGTCCCTTTCACAGTCACCAGCTATTAGAGCAGCACGGCTGTGCTGTAACACTGTTTGTTGAACCCCTGCCGTCTTCTCTTGGTACGTTGGTGTTGAAGACAGCCCCCCCACGTGCATGTTTGTGTCCGCTCCTGGTCTGGACAGGAGCACAACAGCAGAGAGAGGCTCACTCCGTGGGAAAGCTGCTTCTCCTCCCTGTGGGTGTTGCTGGGCATACTGCTTCTTGCCGCAGCCATAACTGTTGGCCTGTCCTTAACTGCCGGGGTTACCTGGTTCAGGTGCGCTGGAGTGGATTTGTCATCGCCTATGTCTGGCTAACATCAAGTGGTTTATTACAGCTCCACAGACGCACTTCGTTTAAGACCATGCCCTGGGTGGTCCGGTCCTGGCCCAGAGCCGTGCAGGCATCCTGCCGGGATGGCGGGCGCTGGGGATGGGGAGCCACAGCAGCGCGGGTCGCCTCGTGCCTTGGGTCTCGGCGGCCGATGGTGGCCGAGCGGTTCTGCAGGTGCCTGGCAGAGCATCTGCGGCAAGTGAAAGCAGAACTGCTGCTTTTTAATTAGGGCAGAAGGGGAGACCGTGTGCGGCTGTGCAGAGCCACCCTCCAGAAACAACAGGGGACCTCAGAAAAGAGGGGGAATAAAGGGCTGGCACAGCCAGAAATGGAGGCTTCTGCCTTTATTAAATCCCAATGTTTGTTGACACGTAAAACCAAAATGAAACACATGCTTAAACTTTCCCCTGTGCCTCCCCCCAAAATCTGACTCTCCTGTTCTCCTGGAGGATTTTTTTCAGCAGTGACAGCAGCATATTTTTTATGGCACATGAAGAGATTTTTAATGCAGGCAGGACTAATGGAATGATTTATTTCATTAGCAAGTGACACTCCTCAACGCGTCATCTGAAATTTAACCATGTTCCTCACTTAAAATGCTTCTTTTCCCCATTTTCCATGTAAAAATTCCTCATTTCTCCACTTCTTTTTTATTTGTTCTGTTTGGTGGCATTGGAAGTTACTTAAATGTATGGTTCAACAGATGTTTTATTTTCACAGCACAGCACAGGGGAAAAAACCAAGAACTGCCAGAAGAGAGTCTTCCCTGTTTGTATATTTACAAAATTGAAATACACACAGTTGAATTAACAGGCCGGGCTAAATAAAGTATCAGAGAGATCTGAAACGCAGCTCCACAGGGACAGATCTTTAGCTTGAACAAATGGATTATCACTTTTCGTCTGATGTATCGAGTATATGAATAGCATAGCTTCTTCATTTGCAAAATGGTATGATCATAGTTTGTTTTATACTATAAAGGCTCTTGATAATTTTTTTTTTTTCCCAGGACAGGAATCGGGAGTTTTAAGAGCAGATGTGGATTCAAGGTTACTTCCCGAATCCCAGTTTTTTTTCTCCTCTTCAGTTTCCTTAGGTATGTTATTTTATTTTGAATGGAGGGATTCCTGCCCTACACCTCCATGTCTTTCCTCTTTAGGCATCCTCTTTTCACACACTTTCATGTGAACTCGTTCTGCCTCTGCTACCAGCCACTGCTCTCTTCACAGGCGCTTTACAGAGGGTGCTGGGTGGAGGAAAGGGTTAGTACCAAGACTATACAAAAAAAGAATAAAAAGGCGCAGTTGAAGTGTAAAATGTTCATATGGGGGAGCATAAAAACATTCAAAAATACACCAGTAAAAGCTGGGAACAAAGCTTTACTGATTTGTATTTAGGCACAGCACAGTTGTGGGTACAGATGGAAATGCATAAATGAAGGAAACCTGGAAAGAAATGTAAATGCTCTAAGTTTAAATATGAAATCGTTATCACATTACCCAAAAAAAGACTGAGGAACAACTTGCTAAAGTAAAAAGCTTTTGTGCATACATCAGAGGCAAGAAAGCTGCAGGTGAGTGATGCTGATGGATGAACGGAGGGACCGAGGAGAAGCATAGCAGAACAGGTGGATGTGATCCCTGCATGCGCCCATCCGCAGGGGTTGCATCTCTCAAATCGTCATTTAAATTAAAATAAAGGTGTTATTTGACATGATTGCATTTCAGAGGGACTCTGGTGGGATCCATTGCTTCAGACCAGTAAACACAATAAAAATAACTAACACCTGTAGAATACATAAGAATTGATGGAGAAATCTCATCATCTGTTTGCGGAAGAGTCACGTTTCAAATCTATCTGCCTGTTTCCTCTTCTCTCATTTTCAGAAGTTAGTGAACCTGGGGAGAGGGAAACAGCATGCTTGAATTTTCAAGGTTTTGGTGAGATTGCTTACCAAGAGCCTCAGAAAAAAAAACCAAACCCTAAGCTGTCATGGGATGAGAAAGTTCCTGTCCTGGATTAGTGACTGCCTAGCGGGTAGGAAACCACGCGGTCAGGTTTCACAACATCACAGAAGTCCCACAGGGATTTGCTCCGAGATCTCCACTGTTGAGCAGCGATAACGGGTAGGAAGGGCTAGGTTATGGGCTTGGCTTTGTCTTCAGAGGGCTGTCGGGACCAGAGAAAACACCGAGAAGCTGCGGAGGGCTCCGGCGATCCTGGGTGGCTGGGCAGCGCAACGGCAAAGGAAGCTTGTCCTAGCAGGGGTACGATAATGCTCTTTAGTCGTATTTTATTCCTGCCCTCTGCCCTGTGCTGGGGACAACTCTCAGTGAGTCAGTGCTGCTTGCAAAATATCCTGAAGTCATTGCCGACAGCCTAGAGCTCAGGCCTTAGAAACAGTCAGGAAGGGAAATAGAAGTGGAGGAAGTTTTGGAAGGAGAACAAAGCAGCCCTGTTGTTATGTTGCTGCCGGACCACGTGGCCTGAGCGTGTGCAGCTGGGGTATCCCGGTGTGCCTGCCTCGAGGGATGTTCATGGGCTGCAAACGGTGCCGGGGAAGTTGACCAAGAGAGCTGGAGCGGAGGTATGGAAAAGCTGCTGTGCAAGGAGGGATTGGAACAAGTAGGATTCAGCCTGGAAAAAAAAAAGTGGGGAAAGGAGGGTGTTAGGAGAGGTAGTGCAACCACGAACGACATGCAGAAAATGAAGGCAGAAGGATTACTGTCGGTGCGATCTGGTTTGCCGGTGTGAAGCGGAGAGAGGAGGGGTTGTCTCTGCATGGTGGGGGTTGCAGAATTCATTGCCTCGGGCTGTTTTGGGAAATGTGAGTGAGAAGCAATTAAACAAATGTGCAGAGGATGGGCATTGGTACAGCTGATGACACAACTTTTTGGAAGCTGTGTGCCTTTACTGGAAGAGAAATATATTCCTACGGTTGTCCGTACTTATGTGGTTTCTCTGTGTATCTGCTGTCGGTCACTATAGGAGACAGGTAAGGGCTTGAAAGACTTTTTGTTTAATGAGGTGAAGACACTGTTGTTAGCAGTTTTCGGGTAAATCTGCTGTGGGTTGTGGAAATGGGGATTGCCTGGTGGTCTCTGCCAGGGCACTGCTGGCTGCAGCTCCCCGGGTGGACAGCAGCGTCTGGGACGTGAGAGGCGGCAGGACTTTGTCTTCTGTGCTTTAATGATTAAGACCTGAGTCCAGTGAGATACTTGGACAATAAAGGTTAAGCATAAGAGCGTGTAGACAGTATATAATTCCCTGACTGCCTTGAAGATACCGCATCACTCACTTGTTCTCTGCACAGGATTAATCTACCCCCAGAGGACTTGCTGTGTGGGCTTAGCCTGCCAGCCAGCCGGCCAGTGCTGCACCCCACAGCCGCCTCAGGCTCTAGGTTTCAAGAAGGCAGCAGCTAATTTTTTAAGTATTTTTATAGGTTTGGGGGATTTTTTTGCCCTTTCTTTCTTGGTACTCATAGCTGACACCTTGTGCTTTGTGTAGGTGATAAGTTTCCGTCACCTCCAGAAGAGCACATTTGCCCTAACCGCTGTGATACAGAAGCGCACAAGTGACTTACCTAAGGGTGCGGAAAGAGAGCACCGCTTGTGGGCTGTCCTACCTTGCCTTCCCGCTCCGCAGAAGACGTTTGGTGGCAGAACGCTTGAGAGGGACCTCATGTTAGGACGCTACTTGGGCAAATAAAGTAAAATCATATCATGTGAAGTAGTAGTAATAATTAAACTGAACTGCAGTGAATCCATGGTGAACAGAAGGTACCCTGAAATGTTGTGGCTCTGCTAAAATGTACTTGCTTGCAGAACCTACCTTGCCAACTTACAAATCAAAACAAAATAACTGTTCAGGTTGCAGCAGCATGCACAGTCATCAAAGGTGGGGATCACGTTGTGCTGAGTGCTGAAGGTGAGTTTTCCAGGTCCCTTTGTGTGGCCCGGGCAGGAGAGGAGGTGTTGTGGCTTGTTGGGCATCCTCGGCTTTGCGGCATCTGCAGGAGCGTCCCAGCAGGAACTTGCAATGAGCTGTGAGGTTGTTCCACCACGATGAACCTGCCGCTCCTCTAGATTATCCTAGCCGTGGGAAACAAGAGCTGATGGTACTGAGATGCGCCTGCTACAGCCTACACCTGGAAACCCCTCAGGAGAGGCTTCTGAAGTCAAAAGCATGGCAGAGCCCTCGAGGGCCCAGAGCGAAGAGCTCCGCTTTGCAGGGCGGCGGGGCAGCCGGGGCACCTCCCGTGGCGTGGAGGCTCTGTCCTGCCTGCGCAGAAGATCTTGGTTGAGTTTCCTGGAAGCCAGCCCCTCATCTTGTGTAAAGAAGCACAGCTGAATAAAGTCAGGTTGGGGGCTGCACGAAGCGTGGTCGGAGGGAGGTGTCGCAGAGTTCTGTCCTAAGCTGACACTGGACAACTCTGTTTCTCTGTCCCTTGATTTGGAAAACATTGCTGTCCAAGCGTGGTTTGCCCGCAGAGCCTCTGACAGCGTGGAGGCTGATTCAGCGGTGCTTTCCCCCTTAGCAAATGGCTTTTGCAGTCTCCTGCCTTCAGGTGGCTCTTTCTGTTCCGGCGGGCACCAGGCAGGCACCCAGCGGGCTGGCCCGCCGGGGTCCCCAGCTGCGGAGGGGACGGGGGAGAGGCAGGGGGGAGAGTGTCTTGCAGAGACCACAGCAGAAGAGGAACTGTAAACAGCATGGGGAAGCTTGCGTTAACTCCTCGCAGAAGAGAGCGCAGCGATGTCCTGCATCCCCTCCTGACACCCCCCCTTCCCCAGACCGCTGTACCTCTGCATCTGAAACCATACTGGCTGAAAAGACTTCAGCGTGCCTTTCTAGCGCTTGCTTCTCAAGCAAATGAAAAGTGAGATGGTCTGTCAAGGCAGGGGAAATTATTTCAATAAAAGCTGGAATGACTTGTGCTTCTTGAAACTTTTTTTTTTTATTGTTGTTTAAGAACTGGAGGTAGAACAATGTTTGCTTTTTAATTGTGGGGTGCTCTGTAAGAAAACAAGTTGAGTTCCTTAATAGAGTTAAAAGAAAATATAAGTAGTCAGGATTAGGATGATTTAATAATTTAGTATTTAATCCTGTGAAGGGTAGCATTTGTAATTTAGCTTATGTGGCATTGTACTGACTCAGAGTTCCTGCAAAAGCAAGTTACTTCTTGAATTGTATAATACTGTGAAATCTCCCTTTTTCTTGCTGCATTTCCTTGGTAGAGTGAAGCTGTAAAGTCTAAAATATATTTGTCTATTTTGTGAACACCTGTGGGTTAAGATACATGTTATAAAAGCAACTTTTCATACAACTCATTTGCTCCAAAAAAGCAGGGAGTCTCCTCTGCATTTGAGGAAGAGTGCCTCATCGCCCAAGAATAGGCAGTAAGATATTTCCCTAGGAAAAGTTAGCTTTTCTTTCCTTTCCCGTTTATTGTGTTAAGCATCAGCGTTGGGATTTTTCCTTCACTGTATTACAGGTGCATCCACTGCTCAGAGCCTTCTCTGTGGTTGTTGGTCTGGTGGGAGCATAGAGCAGGCAGCCTGCGAACCGGTTCCTGCTTTAGCTGAGAGGAGATTTCAGGCTAAGAAGGAAGATGCCCATTTTGAGTGGGCATTTCAGCATTTAAAAGCCTTATGTGATGTTAATGTGTTTGCTGCTGGCCCTTCCACGCCTGGGGTAACAGCTTTTGTGGGACTGCAGGCTTATCTGAGAAATACTTGCTCATCTCCACGAGGTTCTTCCATAATAGGTTTTTTTTCCCCCTCTTTTTTTACAGGTGTTTCTTGAACTCTTCAGTGTGTCACAGAACTGTTGTGTTTTGGGATATCCTGCTTAAACCCTGGGAAGAAAATCTGCCAACAGCCAAAAATGACTTGAGTTGGAGAGCTGCTGCTTTATCCACATGTAGAGTGTTGGTAGCTCAGTCACTTCTCAGTACCACAGCTCAGCGCTGCTGGCTTTCAGCAAGCTGCTCAAGGAGGGAGTTGTTACTAGTGCCTCTCTCGGATGGGTTAGTGATCGGCTCGTCTTCATCTCCTGAGGAGCACTGGGACACGTGCTGTCTCTGCACTGCTCCCACGTTCTTGGACGCATCCCGGAGCAGCCACGTAGGGAAATGAGCAGCTGGCCTGCTGTCTTCTGTGGTCCCGTGTGCCGCTCACGAGGTGTTTATGCCTCAGCATACGTTTCCTACACCAGCCCCTTGTGCTGCCTGGGTTGAGCTGCTCTTTGGGCACTGCTTCTATTGAATTGCCCCCTTTATAACACGATGGGAGCTGGAGGTGTCTGCCTGTATGAGGTAGCGCAAAAGAGGACAGGCAGTGCTGGACAGCAGGGTCTGGCTTTGCTTTCTCCGGGGGTAACATGCCTTGAGTAATGTTTATCAAAGTGCATTTATGAACCCAAACATGCCTCAAACCCTACTGTGGGTTAATTGGCTCCCAGCAGCTGTTCAGTGAGGTTTCATGTTGGGTGTGCACTTAGCCCCTTGCAGGCTTGCAGAAGTTCCCTGTGAAGCCACCAAGTGTGTCAGTACCAGACTGGTGAAGCTCCAGGTGTTCATGAGCTCATAGCTTTTTTTTTTTCCACAGTTATACACCTCATTATGTGCTTCATTAGTGTTCATGCCTATGGTCAAGTAGAAGCTCAGTTCTGGAAATGCTAGTGGTGGGATTTGGATATTGGCTGGCTGAGATGGGAGGTGAAAGAAAGCAAAGTGGAGACTTGCCCTGCTGCTGGTATGAAACTGGCTGTGTTAAACTTGACTGTCACTTGTGGAAGGGAATAGAAGAATGGTTTGAGTGGCAGTGGCCTCAGATCACCGTTACATAGCATGCGATGGCTCAAGGCCAGCTCAAGTCTATCCGTTTGATGTGTGAGGTGGTGGACTTTGAAATGAGATCTTTAAACGACTTGAAATTTTAAAATTGCCCCTCTGTTCTCCCTCTCCCCTCCCATTGCCCACAGACTGATATTTATATATACGCATGCCTGTGCATGCAGCCCTGACTGAGGTGTGTTCCTCTCTCCCAGGACCAGCTCCCTGCCCAGTGTTCAGTGTCCCATTTGGATGCACCGTACACTATGGTTCACGTCAATGTGTTGAAAAAATTCACGTGTGTTCTTGTGGTGATACTGGTAGCTCTGACGGTTTGCCTGTGGAGAGAGACGAGAAGAAGCTACTATGTTCCTTTCAAGACCGAGAGCGATGCTTTGCAGGTTCACAGGACTTCGGAAAAATGGAACCCACTTAAACCACAGGGCCTTTTCCGTGAAGCAGCCAGTGAATTGGGTCAGATACCCAAAACTTGGTTTAGTAACCACAACAAAGTAAAAGGCATCACCTCTGGAACAGCAGAAAAGTCCAAGAAAGCAGCAGACTCTGTGAAGGTATGGGATAAGGACAGTTCATCCAGAAATCTCATACCCAGGCTGCAGAAGGTCAGAAAAAACTACCTGTCCATGAACAAGTACAACGTGACTTACAACGGAAAGAGGAACACTGCTAAACTCAGCCCAGAGAAGCTGCTCTGCCAGCTACGGGACAGGGTGAACGTGACCATGATACAGGGATCAGATGGTCCTTTTGATACCTCCGAATGGCAGCAATACCTACCAGGGAAAAGCCTCAATGAAACAGTGGGCCGCCTGGGTCGCTGTGCTGTTGTGTCCTCAGCAGGGTCTCTGAAATCATCTCATTTGGGACAAGAGATAGGTTGGTATCTTTCTATTCACATAAATTCAAATAACATTGTTTTATAACTTATGCTGAATAGGAGTAACCTACTGTCACGCTCTTACCAGTGAGTCTCTGCTGTGGTCACGAAGGTGTTTAAAATAAGTTGAAATATTATCCTTAAACTTCTTCTAAAGTTAGTGAACATTACAGCCTAGGAGGAGATGGGAGTAATGATCAGACACTCCCGTCCTCTCTGAGTGTACACACCGCACAGCCTAGGCTGCCTTCTGATGCCCTAGATCACAGTGCCTGTGAGCCTTAGACCTTGGGCAGACCAAAACGGGCAAGCCCCAAGGGAGTGGAATGGGTTGGGTTGAGCTGAGAGGACATGACTTATGTGCAGGTAGTTCTATGCCAGCTGGTCCTTCCAATTTTCATGACTGTGTTGGCATCACCAGAGGGTAGCACTAACACAGGGAGAGGTCTTGGTTCCTCAAGTGTTTATTTCTTGAGAGGACTTGCAATGGGTTGAGTAATGCCAATGTGCTCATTCCACGGTCAATGGTCAGAACTTTTTTATTCAGAAAGAATTCTTCAGAAAAGAAGTAAAAGAAAACACTAAAGGGAAAAAAGTCCCACTGGACACAGCCCTGAGCAATCTGCTCTAGTTGACCTAGCATTGAGCAGAGGGGCTGAGCACAGACAATCTTCAGAGGTCCCTTCCAACCTCAGTGACGCTGTAATTCTTGCTCATGGCCTTCCAAAAGTGGCACTGCTTCATTCTGAACCGTAAGGCAGTGGCTGAGTTTGAGTGGCGCAGGAGACCATGGAATAACTTTACAGGGCTTTATTTTATCTCTTCTTTAGACAAAGTTTGGTGATGCTTTGGAAAGTCTTATCTGACCATATTTATCTGAGGTTAATGTATTAATTAATAAATGCTGAAACATAGGTCTTGTACTGTGGATTATAAAGAAGCATGTTTTGATACCAAAGCATTTTGTGTCTTTAAGAAAGCAGCATGCAGGGGAAACCAACTCTCCAGCCGTCAACTCAGGATTTTGTGCCTGGCAGAAAATTCTCCTGTGCCTGGCAGAAAATTCTCCTGTGCCTGCAGTTCCCTCAGCTTTCTTCATTAATTGTTGTTCGAGGCTCAGTTACGATTCACACTTTGCTGAACTGCAGCTTCACTGCAGAAGTTTTAAAGCCTGTGGGTGTTCTCTCTGGTGGAAATTGTTTGCAGACTTCGGTGTGTCCATAAGTTGTCTGTTGGATCAGGTCCCTTTGGGCTGCACTAAGCTGGAAGTAGCCTTCATCCTCTGAAACAAGTAGCCCTTTAATACTTTATTCATGAACGACCTGGGCAAAGCCTTCAGAATCGTAGTCCCCAGATGCTCATGGGAAGGTCAGGGCTTTCTTCTCGTAGTTGCTCGAAAGTTCGCCTCCAAACTCCTGTGTGCTCCACAGAGCCGGTGGGCAGGCGCTAGAATGAAGTTGAACAGTCTGAAGTGTGTTAAAATGCTATGAAAGATGTGATGAAAAAGGTAGCGGTGGTGGTATTAACCAGGATAGCATTGCCTCCTGCTAAAAATTACGGGTGGGAGTTGGTTGATGTAATTGTTTCCGCCTCTTACAAGTGTTTGAGGCCAGGTAGGTCAAGACTTGGGAAGCCAATTCTGATTTTTTATTTTTAAGTACCTGTCTTGGCTTATTTAGGTGCCTCTTGAAGTTCAGCAGCTAAAGGTTTCCACAGAAGTGACCTTCTGTTGAACACTCCTCTGACATAGCTGGCTTGTGCCCAAGGGTGTCTTTGTTAGACTCTAGCATTCTGATAAAACTGCTCGCTCCTCCATAAGGAGACCCTCTCAAGAGCTGAGGATGGTGTTTACGGCGTGTTGTAATGCAGTCCATGCAAGCGCTGGATTTGGTATCGGAGCAACCAAGAAGTTCCATGGGCTGTGTTCTGGCTGCGGCACAGCTGAGAGGACGTCAGATGTGGAAAGCCATTTCATTGTTCCTACAGCTGGTCTCTGAGCCTGTCCCCGAAACTGAAGCACCAGTTTGTTCCAGATCACAAGGGATGGATGCTGGAAAGGTCACTGTGTAATGTGCCCGAGGCGAATGCCATTAACTCCTGCTGGTGTCCCTGGCTGGCGTTCCTCACGCCTGGGTCGCAGACTGTAACCTTTCTGCTCAAGCAATCATCTCTGCTAGTGATTCTGCAGAGTTTTGGGCACTTGCAGCCTTGAGCTGGGCAGGGAGAATATTGAAGGATTCAGGAGTATTCAGTGTATTTATGTACGGTTTTTTTCCAGTTTTCACCTGACATATTTCCATGTAGGAAAAGCCGTGGTTTTGTTGGAGGGAGGTGCCAAAAAGGTACTATATCTGACAGGCTTAAAATGAAGCATTTGCGTAGATGAGCACAACAGATTGCTGAATTATTATTCCTTAAATGGCCAGGAAATACTTGTTCTGTGTAATTATGTTAAGATATCAAATGAGTCAATGTAAGGGAGGCTGGCAGAGCAGAACAGGGAGAAGCTTGTCAACAAGCAGCTCTTCTCTTACTGGGCTCTTGGGGTTATTGGAGGTTATCAATTGCCAGTGAAAAATCCGATATGGAAAATACTGAGTGCAGCACAACCACCCGGAGACAGAGTGCTTCAGAGAGCCAGCTACTCTGCTTGTGCAGTCATTAAACACCCTTTTAAAATGCAGATTTAGGGCTTAATAACGCTTGGTGTCTGGCTGAAGTTATATGGAGAAATTATAACCCTGTACTCCATTGATGCAAGGTAAATGTGGAGTTAAGGGTCTGTAGTGGTAACTACACAGCTGCTTCTCAGCGTGGACGCATTTTTTTCAGAAACATCACCTTTCTGGGTTTCATGTGTTGCTTTGGAAGGGCTCTAAACAAGATCCACTTGTCTATAAGAATAAAGCATCTGAGAAACTAGTCTTCACTGCCAGTGATTACTGATCCTCCAACATTGCTTATAAGAATACCCCAGTTTTCAAGAAAATGATCTCGAAAAGACCCCTTTCCGGACCAGGCGAGCCCTTCTGGCCTGGCTGGGGGCTCGGCAATTCCCCACAGACCCAGGGGCAGCTGGTGTGAGCTGTGGTCGCGCGGCCTTGGTGCGAAGGCGGGGGAGCTGGTCCTGCTCCTGCGGCTGAACACCTCTGATCACATAAAAGGTTTCCTATCCAAATCTAGCCAGGAGGTATGGAGAAGCCGCGGTGCTGGGGTGATGGGCACATATGCTCTCTGTGCCGCAGCAGCAGCCTGGCTCCGCGGCATTACGGCAGCTTGGCCCGCTGTGCCGAGGCAGAGGAGGGTGCAGGAGGAATGCTGTGCTATCTTAAGAGATGATGCCAGCAGAGGAAAATGCAGTGAATCCCAAGGCGTGTAACAAGCCATGCCTGTTAAATGCACAGCGGTGGTTTTATTTCTGTAATGTGGGAGGTACACTGGCAGGCTGAAGGCAGCTTCAGTTTCCACTGTGGTTGTTATATGTGTTTCTTAGGCTGGTCAACCTCCAGGCTGCAAGAGAGGACGCTGGCTCGCCATTATTTCCTAGTTCCTTAGTTTGCAGCCAGCCACATTGTAAATTAATTATATATCAGTCTATCTCCTTCCAGTTTGGAAGGAAAAAGAGGGAGAGGGAGGGAGATGCCATGTTCCTCCGTGCAGAGCAAATGCTAGGGCTGCTCTCTCAGCCTGCCAGCAGATTGTAGTTTAAAAAAGTGGATTTTTAAAAGTGTATTGATCATTAAGTTAGACTAACAACTTCTTCCACGGAATCTGGCTTGGTACTTCTAGCTGTTAGGTGGAAAGCCAGGGACTAGCCAGATTGTATTAGAAATGCAGGTGAATAACCTATTACATGTCTCTTCTATCACTCAAAAACCGGTTGTTAGCTCATGGGTTTTCACTCTGTTTTGCTTTCAGACAGCCACGATGCCGTCTTGCGATTCAATGGGGCTCCTATCAAGGGGTTTCAAGAAGATGTGGGGCAAAAGACAACAATTCGTCTTGTGAACTCCCAGGTAGGTCTGACAAACGTGTGCCAAATGGGCCAAGCCTGGCAGGGCTGCGTACCTCCCCTGTGCTGCCTGGGAGTGAGCAGCAGCCTGAAATAACAACATCTGCGGGGCTTCTGGGTTCATCTGCTGCTGGGAGGTCTTTAAAATGAAGTTGAGGAGAATAGGGCTTTTTCATCCGATTTCTCCTGTCCCTAGCAGATAGCCATAGGATGGGAACGTCCTTCCTTGTAACAAGGGACAGTTGGTAAATCTGAGGTTACCGCAGTTAAACTAGCACGTGCTAGCGAACCTGCAGTAGCCTGCTTGCAATTTACGGCAGGCCCAAGGTAACTTGATTTTTGGCTTGGCTCGAAGCCTCTCTGTTAGTACAGGCAGGCCAGCTGCATGCTCACTGCCGCGCTTTGGGAGCGTGAGGCAGGAACGGCACTGCAGAGCGGCCAACGCTGCTCAGCAAACCGAGGTGTGCCCAGAGACGCGTTGTGCCTGCCCCAGAGATGGGGGTGAAGAGTGAAGGAAGTTTATTTGGCTTTTGAGAAATGAACAATGCTTATTTTCTGCCCAGCAATGCCGCAGACTCTGTAGATAACACGTTAACCAGGGCTGTGAAATGACTGAAGACAATTGGCAAAGGACCCACCGTTAAAGCTGTAGCCTGCACGCAGCCAGGAGGGGGTATGGACTCTGCTGGGTGAGTCGCAGGGCCCAGACCTCATTGCAGAGCACGGCAGAAAGTACCTTTGCTTACCGAGTTAAATTTTCCCTGACTCTCGGAGAGCTCTTTCTAGGTATGAGGCTGTCCCTCTCCTAATTTTCTTTGGACTTCCGCAGGCCTTGAAGCAGACCCTCCACGTCTAGCCATAGGTTAGCAGGGTTAGTATGCCACCCCTTCGGGAGCAGAGTGGGACCCACAACCGAGACCCTCGCTGCTCTAGGTACATCTCAGGGAGTGTTTGCACCCTCTTCCACATAGCTGTTACCTTCATGTTTGCCCGTAGCGGGGGGAGAAGTTTTCAAGTGTAGACGTGCAGAGAGAAGAGGAAATCACAGTCGTGCCGGTGAGGGAACGGAGCGGGACAGTAAAATACCGAATAGGCCAGGGGTCGATGGATGAACGGCCTGGGGCGGCCTTGCAGCGCGGAGTGCGAGCACCCCCTCACCCCGAAGAGGGGGAGGAGGCCGTAGGGGGTGAGTGGGGCAGAGATGGGGGACTGAAGTGTGGCTTTTGTACTCCAGAACCGAAAAGGCAGTTTCCTTTCCTCACCCCAAAGCTAAGATTTATAGGCCTGGGGTTTTCTCATCTGCTCCTGGGTGGGGGGTCCAGGGTGTGACAAGGTTTGAAGTTTCTCAAGCAGGAGCTTGGCCGTCCTGGTGAAAGGCCGGACGTGGAGCTAGCTTGTAACCAGTTTCCCTAGTTCATTTTGTGTCTTTTGAAGTATGTTTTTGCTTCTTGTGCTGTTGCTGCCTCTTTCTGCTCTTGGGTCTCGCCTTCCCCCCTTGCTGCGGGGCCTGCTGTGCTGCTTGCTGCCTCGATTCCCCCGCGCTAGACCATCCGATGTGGGACCGTTCGTCCTTTCTGACCCAATTTGAGCAGACGTGTCTGGCTGCTGACATCCTCCTTCCTCTGCCCTGCTTGACCTCTCCATTTTTTTTTATCTTTCCCTTCTGTATGTATTTTTATGATGTCAGATAAGTATTATCACTTAAGAAAACTTTATCTGGAGGATGTGCTCATTGCCAAACCTACTGTGATATGAAGTCATTTACCAGCAAAACCATGTTTGTGACCTGTGTGATCCCAGGGTTATCTGCGCGGGGAGGAGGGTAACAGCATGATTGTACAGCTGTAATACAGCAGTAATAACTCTCTGTGTGGATGCTTTTATTTTGGATTAAGTGTAGTTACAGCCGTGTTGTTACGGTGCTTCTGTTATCCGTGCAGATCAGCCTGCAGCCGTGGGTGACGCTTTTCATCTGCCACCATCCCCTCTGAATGGAGGCACCATAGAAAACTTCAATTACAGGGAGAGCAAAATTGTTGCCTTTTTTGAGGCGAAAGTTAACTGAAAATGCAGCGTTGGTCTAGCTGCTAAACAGGGCAAAAGGTGCTGTCCATGTGAATAGTGCAGGAGTCTCTCTTCTGGAGTTTCTAAACCGAACAGCTCTCATTGCAGTCCCTGTTATCTGCAGGGATAACTGGATTGGGAGCCTGTTTTCTTCTGTGTTTTTATTTGCACATTTAATGGTTCAGTGCTGTTCTAGTCTTGGCGACATCATTTTAACCTTCTTGTTAGTGGGTTGCCTGATTGCATTTTGTTTTCAGCTGCTTGCAGGCATCAGGTACTGGCTGGAAAAGCTGTAATTTGTTCTTGTTCTGTGTTTGGCTTTTCTTACGTTGTCAGTGGTCACGGGGAGCGGGGATGGGATTGTGGCTTGGCTGCTCTTATTTTGGCTCTTACTGTTGATCAATCTTCTGTCTATTCCCAAAATGAAGGAAATGGGATCTCCTGAATCTAATCTGTCAGAACTAGCCTGTATTGAGTAGTAGCCCTTTGGCATGTGTGGCCAGTGGCCCTAAGTTGCTTAATAACCAGTTGAAGATAGACCAGTCTCTAGCACATATCTAGGGGTGGATGGTTTTAACAGTAGAGTGGGGTATCTTGTACATCTGTGTGCATAGGGAAAGATTAATAGATTGATACTGGCGGGGGGGAGAAATTTGGGATCCTCAGATCTGAGGATAGGCTTGTAGGTCCACAAGCTTGGTAGTTGTTCTAAAGAAAGATATTCTTTAACATTGCCTTGCTTGTTTTCTTAGACCTTCACTGGTTCATCAGTACCACTTCCTTTAATGGCATGTTTTCCTGCAGTCTTATGCAAGACATCGATTTGCCCTGGGAAAGCGCTCGCATCTTGCAAAAATAAGGACTGAAGAGTGTGCGGGGGGGGTGCCAATGCCATTCGGTAGGACACAACTCCTTTCTGCAGAGCTGACCGAGGACCAGAGTACCTCATTCCTCCCAGCCCTTGTTTACAGTTCTCCTTGGCTGGCTTCTCGCTGTCATGGAGAGCACTCTCCGCTTTGGCTGCGTTTGCTGTTACTGGCACTAACGAGCCTGCAGGGAGGAAGAGAAAGGAGATAGCTCACCACTGGAACGGAGTAAGAGTGTAATGGGAAAGGGGAGCATGTTTAGATTACAGGGCATTGACTGCGGTAGCCAGAGAGAAGGAACTCATTTTGATACGGTCGATAAACGTACCAGGGGGGTGGGGGCTCTATTGGCAAGATAGTTGCTAAACAGTGAGTTGGCTAAAGAACAAATTAACTAGGAAATCAATACATCCGTTAACTAATTCGGATCAAAAAGCTGAGCAAGACACATAAGTCATGTAGCAATTTAAATGAATTTAACTACTTGGAAAGAATCAGTCGCTATTAAACAGAACAAATAGGCACTAAAGGTGCCTGGGGAGCCAGATTTCCTCCAGCAAACAGATTAAGTGACAGGCAGATAACTGGTAGTGCCAAGGACCAGCTCTGTGGTGTGGGGAAGGAAACAGCAAACACCTTGTGGCTGTGGAAGTGCTCCCCCCCCATTTCTCATCCCTTTGCTTTTGTGCCTATCACAGCTCTCTAGGGGTTTGCTTGCCTCTCGCATGGCTTTGCTTGCCTGACCTTTGCTTTCCCTGATGCTCAGTCTCTCTCGAATCCTCCTTTCACATGTTTCACAACAGAAGAGTTCCTGAAAGATACCTAGCCTTTAAAGAGAAACAAGGAAATGAAAATAAAGCGCCCGTGTTCCTTGCCCTATCCCTGTCCCGTTGCGGTGCTCCATCCCACTCATACCTGGCTAAGGGGACGGCTGGTGCCAGCTGCCGTGCCCTCTCCTTGCCTCTGCCTCTGGTGGCCACGGACCCGTGGCAGAAGTTCACCCAGCACGCTCCAGCTAACAAGTGGCCGAGGTATTTTAGCTGCTGTAAGGAAATGAAACCAGGCAGTACACGTGATCAAGGCCAAAGCCTAATCCCACAGAGTTAAGAACAGATGCGAGGAAACCCTTTTCAGTTTTGGAATAATTTGCCTCTAGGCTGGCCGCAGCGTCCTTGTGCTCTGGTTATGGGGACAGCCGGGATACTGAAGGATAAATGGGCTAGCTCTTACTTAGATCCGTGGAGAAAATCAGGGCAAATGGGAGCTGATTTTTATGATGATGCTTTTCTTCAGCAGATGTTTACAAGCTATGCCTGTACGGGTTATGCCTTTGGGTGGGGAGGACAGGAGATCAGTCCCTGTCTCGTTTGATTCTGACTGTTTGCTTTTTGCTGCAGACCTGGGTTGCCCTCGGGTGTCACCAGCTGTGACGGTTGTGTCCAGGCTGTAGAGGGCAGCTTCTCTGTTGGAACTGTCTGGTTTTGTTCGTTTGGGAAAGCCTCTGGTGGAGCAGTCTCCACTGATGCTGTCTCTAGCCCGTGTGCTTTGCTGTTGTGGTGCTTTCCTTCTCATCGCTGCTCTCGCAAGATTCTCCCTTGCCCGAGTTGCATCACCCTGCTCTGGAGAGGCAAGGTGGGGCTCACGCGAGGGTCGGCTGGGGTGCCGTGGTCTCTTGTCTTTTGCACCGATGCTCTTGCAGCAAGTTGGCCCAGCGCTGAGCCCTGGCTGCCTGAGTTCGTGCTGCTCGGGAGAAACCACCCACGTGCAGACTTTTTTTGGTTCAAATGAAGGTTCTTGATAAAGCCAACAGTGTGTTTGCATTAGGCTCTTCCTGGACTGTCCTGGTAACTGCTGGCAGCAACGGATGTTCCCACCTGCTTCTGGTAGTTGTAGCGATGGTATCCATCACACAAGCTGGGTCACTCTGCGGGTCCTGTCTTTATTTTATTTTTGAAGATGGATAGAGAAAACCTTGTAAAGCATAATGGCAGTTTTTCTCTCCCCTAAATCTTGTGCTGCTAGGTAGGACTGGAGCGGGCGTTGGAAGGGCATCACTGGGGGTTGTGTCCTTGCCTGCATGCAGTGGGGTATGCTCAGTAACTGGCAGCGGGGTGGCTGTGGCTCTATTCAGGTATGTTCTGCTGCTCGGCTGCCTGCTAATTCTGACAGCATACTGTATTTTATTGTATTTCTTGTTGTTATTCAAGCTTGTAACTGTTGAGGAGCAGCAGTTCCTGAGGGAAGCGCTATATAACACTGGAATCTTAATTGTCTGGGATCCAGCACCATATCATGCAGAAATTCATGAGGTAAGGCTGAGTTTTCTGTAAATAAAATCAGATTCATATGCTTTGAAGTGCATCTGTTAACCCGTTTCCTCCTAATGTGGCCAATAACTCCTTTTAAGGCCATTCTTGTTTACCTCTTTGTTATCATGGATTTATCCGTATGCGCTTCTGAGCATGCATGGGTGCTCCTAGGGAAACACTTGCCTGTTCCAGATCCCTGTGAAGGGCCCCAGGCCAAGTGTAACGGGTCATCACCTTTACTTTCCCATGGGCTGATGCCGCAGGGAGGAGGTCGCTGCTGGCTGCAGCGGTTGTCATCTCATCAGAGGGTGATCTCCTCTTTCTGACAGTTGCTGTAAGATTTGCTGATGGTTGATGCTTGGATATTTCAAGCAGCAGTCAGACATGAGGTATACTTGATGCATTATGAATGGATTGGGAAACCCTCTGAAGATCTTAGCAAATGTCTCCTCTCCGTGTCAGCTAGACTTTCACTTGTGGGTGTTGCAATCCCTCTAGTATTCACTTTTAATTTTGTGTACAAAAGGGCATTATTTGATAAGTGATGAGCTTTGGAGGCGCAGGGTGGAAGCAGGTAGGAGTGAATAGTCCGTTCTTTACTTTTATATTAAGCTCTGTCTGTAACTGAGAGGTCTTTGCGTTCCTTTGTCTGAACTGCATTTCCTATTTTCTCACTGATGTTTATTCTTGTGCCTAGTCCCACACCTCCAGGAGACATGAGGTGGAGGTTTAAGAGTCAGTAAAACCAGGATGGGATATTTTTAGCATAGGGAAAAATCTCAAAATTACTTTAAGAAAACATAAACCCTTCCTAAGTGTTTTTACTGAAAGGGGAGGTTTTAGGATGCAAATCAGCTCAGCCTGGTTTAGGAGGCTGTGCTGGGGACGCTTGACTGCAGAATAGGACGCTTTGTACTCCAGCGTGGAGAGGGGTTGGCGTCTGTAACATTTAAGGCAGAGTTCTCAACATCATCTGCTATTGGGGAGTGCAGAACGAAATTATACAAGATGCTGATCTCATTTAATGGTCCTTCACTGAGATTTGGGATTTCCCTGCTCCGTTCACTGAGTCAAGTCACCACCGTGCCTTGAGGGGCAGGTGAGGTGGTGGGGGGCAGAGGGTGAGTGTGTGTGGGTACAGCAGGACCTTTTTCCCTGGCAGCAGCAGGTTCACTCATCCTCATTTCCTGTTGGTTATGCGAAAGAGTGGGCTAGAAATAAAAAATCTGACCTCATGTTTCTGTTTTGCAGTGGTACAGAAAACCAGACTACAACTTTTTTGAAAGCTATAAGTCTTATCGTAGTACACATCCAGAGCAGCCCTTCTATATCCTGAATCCAAAAATGCAGTGGCAACTCTGGGATATTCTGCAGGAGAATTCCATGGAGCATATTCAGCCTAATCCACCGTCGTCAGGAATGCTTGGTAAGATAATTGCCCTCTAAACTTCTCGTTCAGTTTGCAGGCAGGAACTCTCCAGGATGCCTTTTTTCAAAGACAATTACAGATTTATGGTGCTTATCAGAGTTGCTTTCACAGTGTTTGTCTTATGCCAAAATTTAAGCTTCCTGTCTTTAAAGTAGCAGCTCAGTTGTGTTAAGTAAGCGGTTTGCAGCACCCCTCTGAAACTGCAGTTATAAACATGGCCTGGTTCCATGTGGAAACAGGAGAGGAGATTGCAACATCGAGATGGTCTCTAGGATTTCTAGCTTCTAGCACCAGAGAATTCCCACGGGGTGCAAGAGGAAGGATACGGCTCCTGCGGGCTCACATCTTGTCAGGCAAATAAATCAGGTTACTGCAGATGAAATCTAAGTGCTTGCCTGTTTATGCTTTCCATATATAAATATGGAAAAGTATATTTAGCTAAAGACTTACTGGGGGGCTGGGGATGGTCAGACTGAATGGTTGCCCTGAAAAGTTCAGTGATATTCCCGCTTACTCAGCATGCTAATGTCTTGTTTGTCAGCATGCTGAATCCAGCCCCTCAGCGAAGCAGCGCATTTTACATTCTGCTGTTGCAAAGCTTTTCCTTCTTATTGGAGAGCACATCTCATGACCAGCTGAATAAAAAGGAGTGAACTTCTCAGGAAGTTCACATGTATTTGAAATCAGAGCGTAACTATATGGTCTTGTTTGCTACGTGGATGTCCAGCTGCTGTGCTTCAGCTCCTCCTCTGCTCCCGTCTCTGCTCCCATCGCTGCTGGGGCACAGGCACCCTTCTACCTCTGTGTAAACAGAGTCACGTCTTATTTTTGCCAGTCAAATGTCTAGTTTTCTTCCACGACCCTGCTCTTGCCCAGCACCTATTACATCATTGCTGGGATACGTGCAGAACAACTGCGTAACAGCATAGTCGATGACTTCAGCAGCAAAATTGTTGTTAACAGGAGTTAGGGGCTTGAAGGCAGGCACCGGGCCACATCAGACAGCAAATTCCGCTGTGGCTTAACTTTGGGCCAAGTTACCTGCTTTGTAAAACAAGTCACCTCGCCAGACTCAGAGGCACAGATGAGATCCAGCTTGCAGCTCTGGGTTTCCTGGAAGGCCTAAGTGTGAATGAAAATTGTCATTTGAAAAGGTGGATGAAAACGTGTTTAAAATGCACCTTAGTTAAACAAGTGGTTTCACAGATAGGTTCTTCTAATGTCTTGTAAACTGTGTTCCTCTGATCATGCATGGTCCCTGATGTCTCAGATACTGCATGAATTTTCTGTGATATGATACATTGGTCCTGTTTCCCTAGAATAGTCTTGCTATTTCTTGCGCTTGGAAGAAAAGTAGCCGATAACTCTGGCTTTCTTCTGATCTGGCCAGAAACTTGACAGGTCTGTGCCAACACTGGCATGAGTGTCCTCAAGTGGTTCATGTGCCTGTCAGGAGACACAGGAGGGCAGCACTGCTCTGCTGCGGGGGAGCTGGGGAAGCCTGAGGAGCAGAGGCTGCTCAGTCTCGGTGAGCCATCTCCAAGCACGGTTGCTTTTATGGCCCCTGCGTTCACGAGAGGCAGGTGGGGAAAAGGTGAAGGTCTCATCTCTGCTTACCTAAGGAGGTTTGAGATGGGCTGTTTGGATCAGCCCACGGTTGGTGGACGCCCAAGTTTCCATGAAGGTCACGGAGAATGGTACCGCTCTTAAACATTGGCCTTTTGGCATGGCTGTCGCTGTAAACAATCTGGTATAATCGAGTCAATCATAGGCTTTGCAAGAGAGGGCTTCAGAAAACAGCCCCATCTGGCCAGACTTGTTTTCTCCCCCTCTAATCTGAACGTCCAGAAAGGAAACCTTTCTCCCTGGAGCTGGATGCTCCTTGCTGACTACCTGTCTCGCTGCAATGTTTAATCCGTTCTCTGGTTTGACATGGGGATGTCTGCTTTCTTTCCCTCCCTAGGCATCGTGATCATGATGACGCTCTGTGACGAAGTGCACGTGTACGAATTTCTCCCTTCCAAACGGCAGACGGACATTTGCCACTATTACCAGAAGTTTCACGACCGTGCCTGTACCATGGGAGCTTACCACCCCCTCCTGTTTGAGAAAAACTTGGTGAAGCATATCAACCAGGGCACAGATGAGGACATCTATACTCACGGGAAGGTTACTTTGCCTGGCTTCCGAAACGTGCATTGCTAGCAGATGAGTTTTTAGTGTGTTTAGGAATTTTTCTTGACTGTCAAAGCACTTTTTAAATCAGGGTTGTCAAATTTGTTAGGTCTAAGCACTGGTGTGTTTTGACAGCTCTTCCATGTTGCAACACTTGCCCTTAGGACTTCGTTGCCTAACTTCTCCCAGCTGTAAGGTGGTGTTAGTACATTGCGGTACGTCCACGCGGTATCTGCATGAGCCACTGCAATAAATGTACTCCCAGTGGAGCCAGGCTCATGCAGCAGGTGGATATCTCTGTCTTCATCTCAACCGATGATGGTGTATGGGAGACACAGGAGAGGCTTTCTAAGCAGAGATTGCACAAGTCAGGATCAAACGCTGAATATAGTTTGGTCTGCTTCAAAGAGGTTATGACAAAACCTGGTCCATTGAGAAATAGGAAAAATAATTTAAAACTTGTTCCCGTAGTCCTGGAAGCTCTTTGGAGCAGGGCTGATTTATGGAAACACTGTCAAAGCTGTGTACTGATGAGCTAAAGTCTTAGTCCAAAAATATTTGATTTTATAAATAGTGTGTAAAATAAGCATGGCAAATTCCTTTCAAATTGTAAGAATTCTGAAATCATTGCGGTGGCATTTTTGGCAAAGGAAGAGGGAGGCAATTCACAATTCAGTGATTCTTGCAAGACTTTTTAATCTTTTTACTTTTTTTTTAATCGCTTAAAATAAATTTTAGTGAACATTTACTTCTCCGGTACACTGCTGTGCTTGGTATAGAAGAAGCCTTATTTCAAAAACGTTTTGGGGAAGATGCTCCAAGGCACAAATGGGAGAATTCACTGGAAGTCGGTACCTCTTTCCAGCTCTCTTGCTGGTCTACCTTTGCAATTATTGGCAAATCACTTGCTGGCTTGTCTCTGTTAACAGAAATGCCACGTAGCTGCTGGCCAGATGAGTTCCAGTTCTCTGCTGTGCGCTTTCTGAATAGGTGGGGAGCAGATGCATTACCCCTGTGCTTCATGAGCGGTGAGGAGGCAGGGTATGCTCTGCTTCTCATGCTGAAACACAGGCAGAATTGAGGAGGGCAGCTTTTCCCTGCTAGAGGGGACTCTCCCGTAGAGGCATGGTGGAAGTAGTAGCTCTGCAATCTCTGTACGTCAGTGAGAACACCTTCCCTGTCCTCTTCCCTACTGATGTGTTTCACGATGTCTGTAAAGAAAGCTTTTTCTTCTCCTGTTTTGAATAAATCCTGTGAAGTCATTGGCCCTTTCCTGCCTTGGTGAAACTGTGTAAATGTCGTTGCTCCGTGGCCCTGGGGACTTGTGCCAGCCTTGCACCAGCGCAGGCAGAGCTGGGAGGGGAGCTGCTCCCCTGCTTGTTTCGGTAAGCCCACGGCTCTGGCCCCATGTTGGTGAGAGGGCCGCTATGGAACGGTTCCTCCAGTTCTGGCTGGCTTTCTGCACGCCCATCTGTTGGGATGGATGGGATCTGTCAGTGTTTACAAATTGTATGTCATGTCATATATATATATATGTAAAAAAATTCAGGTCCTTGTCCTAGTGCCCCTGAGCAGTAGTGTAAGAATGTGATGAAGCCCATGAGCAGTTGTGTCTTGCTGAGCATTCATTTTCGCTGTTAGGGAAGGAGAGGAAAAGCCAGCAGGGGTTGTTTGAGACAACCATAGCAAACCTCTCTCCATCTCCATTCTTAGTTTGTAACAGTCCTACCTCTGGCCCTTGGCTCAAGGGGTTGCCTGCCGCAGCGATTTGCCTTCTTAGTATGTGTTTAGTTGGGATTCGAATAGCTTCTGCCTTTTTTCCTAGGCTGTCCCATTTGTTATTTCTCACAATGTTATTTTCCCCCACCTCCCCCGTTGGGGTGACTGGACCAGCCACCCTCCTTGGCTTGGGCCGTGTAATGGATGGATGGTACCTTGCTGCAGAGGAGCAAGCACAGCCCCGGGAAGCAAGCACAGTCTGTCTGCTGTTCGCCTGGGGTCCCCCAAACCACCTTCTCCTCTGCAGTGCTCCTGCAAGAAGACAAAACGTCAGACAGGCTCCCCAGGGTCTTTCAGAGCCCTTAGTTACTTCCAGGCAATAGTGTTGCACTGGGCATGACATTTCCAACATTATGCTAACAGCTTTAGCTAGATCCAACACGTGATTCATTTACAATCTAAACAGAGTTTTACAGGAATTATGACAGAGCTTAAAATAGGCCAGTGTTAACCCTCCTTTTTTTTTTCCTCTTTTTGGCTGCATAGATCCAAATCTCATATAAATTGCAAGTGACAAGAAGTCTGGTACCTAGAAGAGCCAAGTTTGAGTTAGTGGGCAGTAATAGGTAGACTGTAACAAAGCCTCATCGCTCCTGCAGTCTCTAACCATTTCCAGAGTGCGAACAGCTTTCTATCCATGTGGAAAGCGGGAAGAGGGCAACACTGCCCTTCCCAGTCAGCCGCTGAAGGGCTAAGCTGTGGGAAGGATGCTCCATAATGATATGGGAAGGGTGTGGGGGAAGGTCAGCAAGTCTGGGGAGGAGGAGAATGAAGGGATTATTTTAGGTTTTGATGTAGGAAAGATATCTCCTCTTGATTGTGGTGTTACTTCTGTTCTGAATATTGCTTAGAAATACCCTTCCTTAACTGTAACTTCATAACTCCTCCCTGCAGTATAAACTAATCTATAGCACTCACAGAAGCTACAGCACAGTCTTTGAAGTACTGAAAGGGAAGGGGAAAGGAAAGGGAATGAAATGCTGGAAGGTGATGGGAACTCCAGCTTAATTTCACAGAGACATCACCCCTGAATTGTCTTGACTTCAAGTTTAAACTTTGCATTATCCAGTATTTCACCTGTTTCTGCAGCTGTGCTGATTAATTGGCAAAAAGTATATTTTAGTATGACAGCGTATTGGTCAATAAACACTGTCAAGATACCTTCTTTCTAAGTGTGGGCTCTTGGGAGCACATATCGGTCCTTGCTTGCCATTTTGAAAACCTAGCTGATCCAGATTTAATTCCAAAACCAGAGACAGTTTCTGAAGGAAATCTCAACCTTTGATAAGACTTGTGATAATCAAATATTATAATTTATTTAGACAAGGCAGTAGAAACTGATTTGTGATGTTAAGATACTAGGAAGTGAAAGGTTTTTTCTCTCCACTCTAAAAGTATACCCACCTTACAAAAAGTCTAGTCTTAAATGTATTAACATGCAATAGATTGTTCTTGATCTGACGCTCCAGCTGGAAACTCTTTCTTCCTCTTTGCCTTCAGCCAGGGGCAGGGGTTTGGGGAGGTTATCTGGTAAGGCTAGAGCCCAGAGGAGGTAAGTGCAGCTGTCGGGGGCTCATGGTTGGCAAGGAAATACTTGGGCAATGTAAAAGCAATGACAGTATGTTCCTGGCAGAGGAACATCGGACTTTATTGTCTTTGAAGGAGAGCTTTCATTGTCTGGGCTGACAGAACTGCCTGTGGTTTTTCTGTTTTGCTTTCACTAAAGAAAAAAAAGGGAGAAAAGTCCCAGAAATTCAAATTGTATGCACCTGAGTCAACACACCCTTCCTAACCTCCCCGAGAAGAATAGAGTGGTTGGGTGGGAACCACACCTGCAAGACACTAGTATATCAACAGTGATGGTTAAAAAAGGCATGCTGGCACTCCCTGGAGAGAAACATGAGCCACCCTAGCTATGTATTCCTTTTGTTTTCTGTGTGTGCACCCAACTAAAGGTGTGGGTACAAGCAAGATGGCTTATTTTTTTCTGTTGTGTACCATGAAGTCTGGCGCTCTTGCCCAGCACTGTGGATGTTCGTTTTCACTTGTGAATTGTACCAGCCTGGCAGGGAAACATGTTCACTTGCTTCGGGTGATGATACAAGGCACAGTGCAGAAGCGTCAGGCTTCATTTTGGAGCAGATAATTTGTGTGCATGGCCATATATACCTTGGATCCTAGCAAACGCTCCAGAAGCAATATGCCACAGGGATGGAAATGCCCTGGTGCATTTATACGGGAGATGAAAGTGGGAAAGAGCTTGTGGGTGGTGTCCTGAGAAGGGAGCTGCCTGCAGTCACTGTATTCAGCATGGCATCACCTGGAACTAATGAGCTCACTGGGAAATGCTGGGAGCAAGCTGTGACCCAGCTGGCTTTGTGCCTCACTCCAGGAGAGAAGGAGCCACAGATCAGGATTCCTTTTTGAAGACAGAACTTGCAAGGAAGAGGATGTGCTTGTTTCTAGCTTGTTTTAAAATGCGGATGAAGGAAAACTGGTAAGTGGCCCTCTCTGCTCTGTAAGCAAATAGCTTCTTCTCTGTTTGAAATAAACTCAACGAGCTGCTTAGCAGCCTTGTCTTGTGAAAGGTATGGAAAACGGGTCCAATACACAAGACTGTGACGGGTCATCCCGATAATACAACAGAGGGAGATCTGCTGTCTCCTGCAGTTGGCAATGCACAGCTCATGTCATGCACAATAGAGTTGGGTATGGAGGGCTTCTTTCAGGGGATTGTGCTAGAGGGTTGCAAACACAGCACCCTCACACTATCTCCACTGAAAAAGGAAGGAGCCCTCGTAAGGGCCAGCTTTCACACTCCATCTTTCATCCAAGTCCTGTGAAATGCCCTCCCTCTACAGAGAAGTGGCCCCTGCTGCTACTTGTCCTCCAGGATGTCAGCTCTGCCTTCAGGTGGGATCTCAGGCCATAGTCCAACTGCTCTTATGGTAGTGGTGTCCCGTTGTATCGGTGTGGGAGAACCTCAGAAGGAGGGTCCTTGTAACAAAGTGATTAAATCAGCCAAGCTTTTGCTAATCCTGCTCCAGAAGAGCTCTCTGGTGTGTGTTATCACCCATGCCAAGCCTTAGTAATTCACACCGAGCCGCTGACGGGTGCTCACCTTGTACCGCTCTGGTGATGCTGAAGTGCCCTAGGCCACTTCAGGTCTATAAATCTAACCTGCCAAAATGTGGAATATCTGAGACCTTCTCTAAAACTGAAAGACTAAAAAGAAATGCGGGGCCCTAGATGGTGAAAATGGTGCTAGCATTTGTAGCACTTATTTCCATTCCCAAAAGAAAATACAATCACTGATGTTGTGAAAGTAGGCTGTATTTCATTAAAAGCCAGTTTCAAGTACATCCAGCAGCATAAAAATAGGAAAACTGAATTGTATGCTCAACGTGTGGTTTATATATTTCAAAATCAGTATTATTTACGGTGTCTGAGGTGTTACATAAACACTAATCTTAACAAGTCTATGGAGGAGGAACTTAGCTTTTTCCTGCTTGGCTGAGCATTCCACACCTATTCATAAATGCCAAATAGCTGCATCACTGCTTAAAGTACTTCTCAAAGATGGAGCCAGATCTTTAACTGGGATAAATCAATGAAGTATCCTGCCTTCAGGGAAGCTGTAAATCACTTTCACGAACTGAGAATCTGTTTCCCCTCTCAGTTGCCTGTTTTTTCCTTGGGTATCTACAGGGACGTTATCCTATTTGATTCTCTCTTAGCTTACCAAAGATATATTAAAGGCCCACATTTCTTAAGAAAATGCACGTTTGCACTTGAATTTAGGAAGAAGGCTGAGCAAGCAGTTAAAGCTGGACCTCCTGTGTCTAGGACAAACTGCAAAGCAATTTGTTGTTAGGGGAATGGGATTTTCTAGGTAATTTTAAAGCTGCTGTCTTGTCCCAGCTGCCAATTCAATGCTATTTGTATGGGCTCTGTGAATTGGGACTCGAGCAAAAGAAATTAAGGAAATTTATGAAGGAAACTTCTTTATTTGTTAGGACTGATGTTCAAAGCAGTTTTAACAGGAAGCAACGTAATCTTGTTAAAATAGGACTGTCGTGGCAGATAATTTGAGCCTGACTAGGCTAATTTCAACGGTAGTTTAGAGAAACTCTTTTCTTATTTTTAATGATGGAGTAAATGTTCTAACTTGCATAAATAAGATACGTATAGTAGTCTCTTATCTTTATTTTTTCCACTTCAAATTCTAGGCGTTGTTTGCGTAGGAAGATCAGTGAGTGACTCAGGCAATGCAATAGCAATTTGGCATTCTTGCTTTTCAGTGGCATGAGATAACGCCACAGATAAGTCGTGTGTCCTGGCAGCAGGTCTGAGCTCTGGGTGTGCAGCTGGTCTCCAGCTGTGCAGGTCTACAGTGGCTCCAGAGGTGCCAGGTGTGTGGAGCGCTTTTTCTGCCCAGTGATTTCAAGACTTCCATAGTCCTGCGCAGTAAGCTTTGCAGCTTGAGCTGTCTTTGAGCTCACCTCACACGAGACGAGCCATTGCCTCTGAGCTTCTGTGTTGAGCTTGTGTCCGGGTCTGAGCTGTCCCTGTAGCCCAGGGGGTAGACACAGTGCCTCTTGGTCTGAACCATTTTGGTTCTGCCACCAAGTGGAGATGACACAGCTGTACTGGGAGCAGCTGCCCTGCATGTCGTGATCTGACTGCAGGTACCGGTGAGGGATGCCAACAAAAAGCCACAAAACAGGTATGTATTCATAAATGAAGCCTACGCAGTCATTGTTGGATTGACTTCTCGTTGACCCTACCCAGGTTCTGCTGGGACACCGGTGTTGGGTGGGGCTGGTTGGGTGGCTGCTCCATGCAACCCATATTACAACAGTGCCAACCTCTGGGTTTCTCTTCTCACAAATACGAAACTCGAAACCAGGCCCTCTGTGCCAGACCAAGAAAACCATGTCCTCCCTAGGTGTGTCCTACAAGGAAGGAAGGAGGTCTCTTCAGATCTCAAGATGTGTGAAGCCAACGAGGGCAGAAGGAGTGAGTGTGGGTGGGTCTGGGGTGTGTGAGGACACCTGCAGCAGCAAGCTGGGCTTTGCTGCGGGTGTGCTGCGCCAGGTTTCACGGTGAAAGCTTCATCCAGCTCTGCACGCCAGTCCCTTGCCTCCCGACGTCCTCCTGCCTGCGGGCACCCAAACCAGCAGAATTCTCATTTACTCATTGTTTTAATTTTGCTCTTTTATTTAATAATGAAACTTAATAATGGTGCTATAATACAGCACTGTCATATATGGCAGAGAATGGACTTTTTTTACTGTAGTGGGAAAAAAAAAAAGCAAATGAGTAGCCTTGGTGGTATGTGTGAACAAGGAAGTGGTATGTCAAGAGATCAGCTATTTTCATTGCTGTTTGCCGTAAGATGGACAATACAGGAAACGGCTTTAACTTCAATTCATTTTCAGTTCTCTTATATAGCTATTAATATTAAAATGAAGCTTGCATTGTCCCCTGCTCCCCGCCTTTCTGACCCACCCCTGTCACCCTACACGAGTGAACGGCCACGCTGTGTTTCGCAGTCCCTGCAAGCGCCCGGGGACCCCTGCCCCGCCCAGCGGCCGCGGTTCACCCCGCCGCACCTTTCCCTGCCCTGGAAGGTCTCCGGGGAGTTGGAAGGAGATGGTGAAGGTCATGGGTGTGTTTTTCCTTTATGAAACCTGTGTGTATGTAGTGGTCTAATCCCGTCATTCGTTATCCATCCTACGTTGTGAGCAGATGGGTTCTGTAGATCTGTGTTTGATATTTCTGTAGCCTCAGCATTATGTGGATGCTTTATTCGGTAATCTTCCAGCATAAGCAATAAAGCATCTTTGGAAAAGCTGATACACAAATTAATAGCAGCTGAGCTGATACCGTCACCTGAAGTCACGCTTTGTTTTTGCAAAGTGTAATTTGCCAGCATAGCCCTCTGTTAGCCGAGGTCTTAAATTCCCCGCTGTGCCCAGCTGTAACTGTGAGTGGGTGGTCACAAGGGAGTTGCTCAGAGGAAAAACAATAAATAAATACAGAAAAGTTCTAAAAGTGGGTCCAGGAAAGGTCAGCCTTGTGGTTTGCTGAAGCAGATGAAGCCGAGCTTGTAACGCAGTGAGAAGATCTTTAAAGGGTGGGGAGAGGGATACGACTGTAAATGGATTTTCAAGTACTGAGAAAGACATATTGGTCGCGTACAACAAATACACGTAGGAGCATATGCACGCTGCTTTCAGCATAAGGAAACTGTATGCGAGGGCAGATTTTTTGCATCTGTGGTACAAACAATAAGGAGATGAATACAGCTGTCTGTGCCAAGTGTTTTGTTACAAAACCCCCTTCGTTAGCTTAATCACTCCGGACTCCCCACAGCAGTTGGGAATGCCTGAGTACCTTGCTTGAGGTTTTTGGTTATGATGAAGTTGCATTTCAGAGCTCTTCTCTGGATCAGCAAAAACCAGAAACACTTTATATTTTGCTTCCAAGGAGAGCTGAGACTGCAGGGACTTCTCAATACAAGGTTGAGAATCGCAATGCTTGTGGAAGCACGGAGTCGGTGAAATCGGTCTGAGCCCGTGCACAAGAGAGGCCCGTCAGGAGTCGTTTGGAGTTTGCTTGCCCAAAGTGTGCTCTGGGGAGTCCCCCCGTGCTGCTTGCTTAACTTCCTTCAAATTAAAAATTTGCTCTATATTTATTTGATAATGTACCTTTTGCTTTGATGCATGAAGATAGTGATCTGGCAGGGCCAACTACAGCAGTTTCCAAGAACACAGCCCTTAAAAACAGATCTTCCTTTGAAGTCCGAAGGTGCTTACTTCACCGAGGGCAGCGCTTGGCGCTTGTTCGTTTGTCAAACGGTGACAAAAGACTTAACAAGCATCAGGAGAAGTAACCGGGAAATGACATATTTGATGAGAATGGGAAGAGCTGTGAAATAAGTTTCTGGAAATTGTATGTATATTTAAACAAAAAAAAAAAATCAAAAAAGAAAAAAAAAACATCAGCCATATATCTAATGGGCAAAGTACTTGACATACAACTTCACAGCTTGGCACTCTGACTCCCAGTTGGCAGTCATGAGGGTCCTAAGTCAGCGTGACTTTGCTGCAGTATTACTATTTTAAGGCCCTTTTACTGGAGCAAATATGCAGGTGCACTTCCGAAATCCTGTAGTGCTACAGAAACTCTTTCCATTTTCAAACCTGAATAAGCCCTTGCCTGGTGCAGCAACTGGAGCAGCTCCCCTCGTGCAGCTGATGGGAGGACCCACTGCCCCGCGAGCAGACTGCAAGAAGCGGTTTTGTGCCGGTGTGCTGGGTTGCTTCTCACTGAACCGGATTTATGACATTCAGTGTGATTTAAGAAGTGTGTTCGTGTACTGTGGGGACTCTGCTGGCTTTTACTGCCATGCGATTAGATTTAGAGAGAGATATACACACACACATATACACTTGCACAAGAGAAAGAAGCAAAAAGCTGCAGAGCGTAGCAGTAGTTTTTTAAGCAAGAATGGCAGTGAGGGGCACTCCTGGCTCTGGGGATGACTATTGTACGTGCTTCCTGCAGTGCAAGTTTTCCCTTAATAGTGCTGCGTGGCCAGATTGCACTTCTGTATTATACTTGTGATACTTGTTGGTCTGGTGTATATTTGTATTCTAATTCTGAAGCCTGGGAAAGGTCATTAATCTGTCTTGGTGACGGATAAGTGCCTGTCTGCTACGTTCAGACCCACAAGCTGGAGGGCTGTCATGGGCTGAGATTCTCTGTATTTTATGGCAGTGTGTTGTCAATACATAAGAATTTCTATTTTTGCCACGTGTAGCCTCCCTTTCTTGACTTTTGGGAGAGGATGGAAGTCTCCAGATGCTTTTCTTATACACATGTTCAGTATTTCGTTGTGAGGATGGAGCACAGGTTGGAATTTGGGTACTGGAAATGGTTGCACATGCTTAAAATGTGAGAAGGTATAATCAGTGGGAATTTTCACACTTTAAACTGAAGGACGTGTGAATGAAAATGAGTTTCTTTCATTCAGCTACTATTTAACGAATTTTGCCTGCCTTAATTGAGTTCCCAAGGTCAGTGCTTCCAGTCCTTTCAGGTTGTCGTATGTTGGCTGGTGCTTTCACTGCCGCTTTGAAGACGGTTTGTCTGTTTAGTTTTGTAGTATTTGAAGTAATTAAAGTCACTAAAGTAGTCTAAAACTACCTTTCTAATGTCTGTTACCACAGCTGTTCCTCAGTTTCTCTCTCAAGATCGGTCATTTGATGCTTTTCGATATCTAGCTGGAAGAAAAGAACTCCAAAGCAATGGAGTAAATGTATCGGATGGGATAAAACCACAGCCTCCCCCCCCACGCAACCACAAGTAGATACTTCCCACAGAGAAAAATAGTATTTAAAAATATATTTTTAAATGAAAACAGCCTCTGGTATGTATTACAAAAAGTTTCACAGTTGCAACTTTCTCATTACAAAGCTAAGGAATCAAGTATTTAAAATGAAGGGTCACTTGAATTGTTTGAGAGCCTTGAAAAACCTGGAGCCTGATGGTTTTCTCTTCTGAAGAAATTTAGCATCACCTCAGAACGGCAATTGTACTAGTTCGAGGAGGTTGCCTCTCCCTAGTTCGTTCGTTCTAGTTCAAATACCCAAATGATTGCATCCCCGAATACCTCGATGTAGAGCCAAGGGGTGGTGTTGCAATGGCAGATGAGCTGGACCATGGATGGTGGGAAGAAATCACACACCGTGGATTCCTGTACGTTCTCTTGCGGGCTGCCGCGTGAGAAGGGGGTGCAGGTGGGAAGGCGCTGCCCCCCAGCCCCTTCTCCCTGCTGCCTCTGGGGCAGCCGTCCCGGCTGCGAGGGGCTCTCGGGGCGGGGGCTTCCCCTCTTCCTTGCTACAAGCATACAGGAGATACACCATTGTGCAGGGTCAGGAGTCTGTTCCTGTCTATTTTTAGTAAATTAAGAGAAAATTACACCATTTTAGTATTCATCTCAGCCATATAAATATGTGCACGTGGCTCTACTCCTCTTGCACATGTTTTTTTTTTTTCCTAATTATAATTTTCTAACATACTTTACTCCTGGAAGCCAAAGTTATTAACGTTTATCCTCCCAGGACTCAATGCCTCTGTTCATCTCTGAGTCACTTTTCCAATTACAAATTAATTTATCCAGTATTGCTCTTTCCTGCTATGAGCAGTAACGAGAAACACACCAGTCTCAGACTGAAATTGGCTGAAGGGAAGAAGTAACATGTCCGTGGTGTGTCTTTGGGGTACGACTTTGTGCGAGGTATATTGATTGAAACGTGCTGGATGTTTGGGAAGGCAATCGGGAAAAGTGTGATGACTGATTTACCCCAAGGAGCTTTGCAGTGTGGTGCGGGGGAACTCCCCAGGGATTTGGTGCCTGTGTGTCTTCTCCCTCTCACCCTCTCTCCCAGATCTTGGGACGCCAGCTTTTAAACTGGCCTCGGCTTTCTCTCTGCACTTTGCTAACCTATTTGGGAGAAGATACAGATTGCCAAAGGCGTCTAGAGCTCTGATTTACAGATCAACCACAAACTTGCAAAAGAAATGGCTTGTTATCTGGGTAGCTTGAGATCGCTCTTTCCTGGTTATGAAAAATGCAAATACTTACCTGTTTGTGTTATACAAAATCGAAAATGCTGTTAAAAGTGTTCTTAAAAGATATTGGTGGGAAAAATGAAGGCTAAAAGGCTTTAGTTGTTTTCACCACGATGAAATCTGCGGTGTCTGTAGCCCAAACCTTGGGCTGACTGGCATGAATACCTGTTGGAGCAATGGAGCTGGTTGTCCTGAAGAAGCCTGCGGGGAAATTGTATTCCTGAAACATGGGGAAATGGCATTTGTTTTGGGATTGTCTGCCAACGCAGAGCAATCTCATGAGTCAGTAAGTCGATATCTGAAGGGCATTGCCACGTGAACCTGCTGTGCAGCCAGGGTTATCGGTGAAAAGACATAAGCTCACATCCCTTTGGGGTCACTGGAGCTGCAGCGAGGATGCTCCCGGGGTGTGCTTGCACATCGCCCAAAGACAGAACTGACGCCTGACCTAGGGAGCTGCTCATTAAAACCTAATTGTTTAGGAAGCTTGCCTGGTTCTTAGTTACTCTGTAAATAAACCTCTGACAGATGGGTCAGACCTGAACTCCTAACTGATGGGTTTGGGTCTCTTCATCGGGCTGCGCCCATTCAAGAGAAGGACAACCTTGCAGAGCATGTTAGCTTCTGTAACCGCTTCACCCTTCTGATCTGTTCCAGCAGGTCTACGTGGATTTCCTCTATCCCCCATGTCTTAATTACTTCATCTTATCTGGAAGCAAATTCGGAGAAGTACAACTAAAGTAAACTTGCCCTCTCTTTTCTTGGAAATGCGGATCCCTGTTTGTCAGACATGTTTATGACCTTCCAGGTTAATGAGCAACTTTCTGATGCAGGGTGGGGATAACCTCTCCTCTAGTTTGGTATCAGAGGGAAAGGTCAGCAGATGGAGGCATTTCCTGCTGAGAGGGGCTCGGAAGGTTGTACAGGGATGAACAGATGATTGATACAGATGTCTGTGTGCGGCACAGTGCCGCGACGCGGGGTCTTGGCCAGCGGCGGAGTGCGGGGCAAGTGCCCCTCTCCAGGAGCAGTGGATTGTTGATGTTGCTGAGCTGGTTCGTGACACCAAACCAGGAGCCAGTGCTCCTCGCTTCATTAGCAGTTACACACTCAGCTACAGATATTTTGGCACTGAAAAGCCTGTCTTATAAATCTTATTCTCATTGATTTACTAGTGTGTCGGGGTTGGTTTTTGTTTTCTGGTTTGTTTTTTTTTTTTTTAATTTAAAAAAAGGACTCCTCTACTAAGGCAAATGATATTGAAAAAACAATATGTAGAAAGAAAATTGAATGGAGCTCTTACTGCTGCTTTGATTAATCAATCTTCCTTTGTTCCATAAACATTTTCATTCTATCATCTTCTATGCTTTTTTGCAAAGTGAAATTATTTTATGAAAAATACTGTGCTATGTTAGATAATTCTGATAATGAAGAAATCTTGGACTGTTAGTCCTCCTAACTGCATGCTCTCAAACATTCTTACATTTTCCCTAGACCTTGTATGTCTTATGATACTCTTTTGAGATGTATCTTACATATGCTCAATAGAATAACAGCTAATTGTAAAAGATGGGGGGTTTGTACTGCATTTGTACGGCTCCAGCTATCAACTGCGATGATGAGAAGGCTAATGTGGGCCCTCCTTTTTCATGCTTTGCAGTAAAAGAAGCACGACTTTCATTTAGTACAGTGAGAGATGATAGACTTCAACTTGATCAAACAGAAAGAATTTTCCACTAAAAATTAGCTGCCCTGAAAGAGGGGTGGAAAATTATGTCAATAACAAGAATACATTAAGACTTGAATAATTTTATTCCAAACCTTTTTATTCCCTTTTGCTTCAGGAAGAACAGCAATGCTTGGTAAACAGGAATTAAGAAGAAACTTCCTATCGGGGTATCGTACGTGGTGACGGCTCACTATAGGGTTTCTCCTGCCTTTTTCTGGAGCTCTTAGAGAAGTCTGCCTCCGGATGAAAGCAGCGTTACTAAATGCCTTGCTGCTCTTGAGGAACGTGGCAAGCCAAGCACAGGGCTTTTAAATACTGTACCTAAGACCGAATCTGAGCATGTTCGGTGGAGAAGTCCAACTCCACTCAGAGTGAGTGGGGTCTCTCTGGAAACCAGGCAAGTGTGGGGCAGTCTGGTAGGCATCTTCCTTTCACGTTCAAAGCCTAAACCCATTAGTAAGTTTTAGGATAAGCCTTAATAAACAAATCCTTCCTATTTTCTGCTTCAGTAAGTGTCGATCAGATGAGGCTATATTTGCCATTAAGATGTTACGTAGTAGATTAATCTTATGGGTTTATTCTGGTATTTATAACTGAATGTGTTCCCATGTTTGGATTAAAGAGGTTTTATCTGAGTTTACCACGGTTGACTCTGGCAAGTAGAGTGGCTTTGGCTTGTAGTTGCTGTAACACCGCAGTTCCACTTATTTTAAAGAGAGTGGTTCTTAACGGGTTGAAGGAAAGCAACAGCGTTTGTTACCTTGGTTAATCAAATGCTTGTTAAAATCCAGGCAGCCTCTCTAGTAGCAGTAGAGCACTAGCTATATTTCAGTTATTCCTGAGATCGTTAACAAGGGTAGAGAAAATGGAGTCCTTCAGCAGACATCACTGTATTGTCACGAAGCTCCATATAAGCATTGATGAACTGTAACCTGCCTGACACTCTTTTTTCAGTGCTTTTGTTGGTAGTCCAGAGACAGTTGCCTACAGCCACCATTTTTTTCCCTCAAGCACAGTTTATTTGGAGGTGTTGCAAACAGCTAAGCCTTGTTCTCAAAGATCACATAAGGAGAAATGCTTTAAGGTTTTTTTTTTTTTTTTCCTTCCTAGTTTTGAGCTTGGGACAGGTTTTCATGGGTGTCTGAAATCCTGCTGTAAGGGTTTGCAGCAGTTTGAAGTCTAATAAAACTGCCTCCTGGGGTGTTTGGACACAGCTTTAACAGCAGCCCAAAAGAGTTAAATAGTACTGGGGATGATTTTACCAGCTCAGGAACAAATGGGCTTATACAGTAAATCATAAAAGCTTTTTATAAGATATGATCATCCTATTGGGAGGAATAACTCAAACCTCAATTTCAAAAAAACCTAAACCTCTCATCTTTATTTATACTAGAAATAAACCAGTTGTTACAAGACGTTTTCTACTTCTGGACTGAAAGGAACATTTTTGTTATTTACCAAATTTGTAAGTGAGTTATCTTGGCTTTTTCTTCTCTGTTTTCCTCTACCTCATTTGTATTTCAGTTTCAAGATAGCCCTTTCAAGATTAAAACCATGGTTGATTTGGGAGTGTTTGCAATGGAAAACTCTGATGTGACTAGAGAGTACCCACTATTCCCTGTATCATGCACAAAGGGGTCACTTGGACCTTGACACATCGTCTCTGCAACTGAGTTGGGCATCTTCTTGTAGCCCAAGCAGAGCGCCGTTGGTGTCTGTGCTATGGCAGGGTGCTGCCGGGAGCGGAGACCCTCAGCTGATGGAGGGGCTCTGCGGGGAGCGGCTCTGGGGAGGTTATTATGGGTCTTGCCACGGAAAAAGATTGTGAAACTTTCTGGTGAGATATTTGAGATCTCAGTGTCTTTCATGCTAATTTTAAACTTTAAGATGTTTCTCATGGACTATTTATAGGCTGGTTGGGTCTTCAAAGGCCCAGAGGGACTTTTTCCGTAGAGCAAGCCTGAGAACTTCACCCGCAGAGACTGGCCAGGAACCCAAGTCTTTCATTTTTTATACTCAAACATACAGCTCACTAAACAGGCTGGATCCTGCACAGACTTAATGCAGCTTCTTAACTCAGACTGACCATACTGATGCGGAGGGAACTACTCAAAAGCCTTCAGGCGAAACTATGTGTGTGTGTGGGGGACTGGGGTCAGAGATACCGAAACTCCAGTACCCCAAAATCTGTACCTTTTGAAAACTAGGCTACTCGGTTAGTTCCTGAGTGAAGATCTTCTCCAGCTGGCATGCTCCTAAAAAGTTCGGAGGAGGCCACATACATCCTCACAGACCAAGAACAACTTATTTTGGAGAAGTCAGTTTTCATACCTGACTTACTCGGTACACAATTGTTTCCTCCCTGGTTTCTGTTATGCTAAAAAACTTGCAGCATGGCTGGATCTGAGGTTTTGGAGCTTAAGGGTGAGCGTTAAATCCCTCTTCTGCTTGGTAGTGCACTTGTGGAGGTTTCGTACTGGAAGCGAACACGCTGCGTGGCGAGGATAAACATCGGTGGGCAGAAATAAATATAAAGAAACAGGCAGTCCTCTCTATAAGGTCATTATAGAAGGCCTTGTGCAGGAATACCTCAAGTTACCGACTGTATTTGGGTTATGGAGATGTGCAAGATAGAATCTTTTTCCTCTGTGTAGGAGTCACTCCGGTTTGATGTGAATGAGTTACCAAACCCAGGCATCTCCCCAAAGCAAAGGCAGCTAATTAGTCATAAAATGCTTGCATAAATCTATTTCTAGTTCTTATGATGAAATGGGATTGTGTACATTTTGACTTTAATCCTCTTCTAGCTTTTATTTTACTTTTTTCTTTTAATAGATACTGAAATTCTTGCTCCATTGTTCATGCAGTTTGGGCTGTGTAACTGCATCAGCTGATAATTGAGAGCGAGTGAAACAGGATCCTCTGTATTCATTCCTCCCGTGTCTCCTTTAAAAGGATGTTTTTCTTCTTGGATCGCAGCGACTGCTGCTAGAACTGTTTGTGGCTGGCACTTAGAGCATTTTTACTACATTTAGATCATAAATGTGACACTTGAATGAACCCTCATCAGTGGAGCTTTTTTCAACGTCTTTGCCTTCAAAAGCCCTCCAGGCTTTTAAATCTTGTACCTGAGAGGTATTTTGCAAGGGTTCATTAGGCGCGAGCAGTAGGCTTTGATTTATTTGATGAAAACGTGGTTATCGTGTGTAATGCTGGCTGCTGTGGGACTGAAAGCAATGAGAAGTCTCATCTTTTAGCAGCATTAAATGTGACATGGCAAATGTGCTGCCATTAGGACGTAGCAACAGGCATCCTTTGAGCTTGTTAAGATCTTTGGCTTCGTTTTTGTCTTTGATTATATGTGTGGCTTAGGGTACTGTAGGCGTGCAGCTGGGTCGCACGGTCTTGGGCAGAAGCCGTCAACAAATTTGTGGTGGTGCCTCATAAAGGCTTTTGAGATCTGGAGCATCTCTCGCGGCTGGGGGAGGCCAGCCCTGCAGCAGGGGCTCTCTTCCCGCCCGCGTGCCGGTGTCGGTATCGGGGTGTCTCTGGTGCGGCTGTGGGGCGGGGGTACGCAGGACCCCAGCCGGTGCGGAGCCGCGGGGGCGAGTGCTTCCCCCACTCAGCCCTGCCCTCTCCGCTCACAGCGGTCCCGCTTCCATGCACCTTGATGATGCTGCCCTGCAGCTTCTGTTGAATAACAAAACCAAATCAATGCAATGGTGTTCACCTCATGGGAGGCATGGGAAGGAGCTGGCAAGAGCGGAGGTCCGTGATGGATATGTGCCCTTCGACAGCCCTTGACATGTCCGGAGCTGCAGATTGAAGAGTGGATGCTCAGGGCCGGATCCAGGCATTAGCAGGGTAGGGACTGACTCTGTTGACAATCCAGTGTTTGCTCTTTGGAGGGCTTTCAGCTATGTGAGGATATTCAGGAAATTCGATCTGAATTAACTTTTTAAAAGCAGATTGTTTAACTTGCGTTAAACCCTTGTGTGGACTTGGATTTCAAATAGTCTCACTTTACTGTAATTTACTTCAGCTTAATTATATCTTAAAGTGGAGTAAAGACCACTTACTCAGAATAAAAGCAGCTTAATGCAGATTAACCAATTCACTTTAAATCTGTACTCTTAGTTAACTCAGACCGATTTCCCTCTGTCTCTCTGAGCAGGCAGGTCCAGGGCCCCAGTGCCCTGTAAGGTGGCACTGATCTCCCACGCAGAAGCAGCTTTTAAGTGAAAAACTTTGATGACCTAAAACTGCCTCATCTTCATTTTTCCCCCTGCTGGAAATAGCCTTCCTCCCTGCTGAGGAACATACATTGTACGTTACGATTAAAACCACCATTGTAATTAAAAACTACCTGCAGGACACCCTCTGCTCGACTTGTGATTGGAAAATCCTGTGGAAGGACTGGAGGAGCTCTCAGTCTCTTAGTGACAAATCTCATGGCAGTCTCAATGCTGCTGCTAATGTGTTCCTTTTACATTTAAATCGCAGCTGATAACTTACACTTTATGGAAGAGACAGGGGGTTCACACCTACCTGTGTGTTGCCATCTAGCCTTCTGGCAAAGTGCATGAAACCAGTGCTGTATTTTAAAGTAAAATGACATGGAAACGCTGTGGATAGAGCAAGAGCATTTGATGCTGCCTCCTCTCTCCTTCTAGGAAAAGATGATAAAACTTCTTCTGCAAGGAAACTTAGGGCAAAAAAAAAGCACTGTGCAAAAGTCAGCCGTGGATTGCAAGTCCGACTAGCCCTAGCAGCAGTACTTGCTGGGGTTCAGTAGTCTTGAAGACAAGGCTCTGCTATTTGTGTCATGAGAAGAAAAGGGGCCACCTGGTATGTTTGCTCTGCTCTGGTTGCCAAAACAGCACAAAAATGCTGCAGAACCCTTTACGGACTGGTTAAGGTGCTGGTGTCGTTCTGCTGTAATTTGTCTGTCCGCTATCGAATTTGCTTATAGTTTCATAGGAAAAAACCAATAAATTTAGAAGCATTTTCTGGGGGCTGGGTGTTATTTCAGTTGCCAGCTGTGTGACCAAAGAGCGCTGCTTTTTTGGGGTGATGTTCTCTAAGGCCCGTACGACAAAATAGCCATCTATCCCATGTAGAAGACAAATAAAATCAGTCACTATAGCAACTGAAGTAAACGTTAATTATGCTAAATATAGTTCTCCCTAGGCGCTGTGCTATGTAAAAATAACTCGTACGTCAGCTCCCTACCTTTCTGGGTGCTGTCTTGTCTGATTCCTGCACTGACCAGAACTGGCCTGCTGCTTATTGCCGTAAACCCTGCGGAGTAACTCCAGAGCGAGGGCGGGCTGTCCCCTCTCGCATGCGACCAGTAAACCCAAATTTCCTTGGGAGTTACCTCCCTGCATCTCCTGCAGGTCTTCATCCTTCTCCCAAAGGACTTCTGGGACCTAGGGAGCTAGGTCTTTTAAAGCTAAGCTGGTATTTATGTTTAATTCAAGGTGAGGGAGAGGGTGACTGAGAACCAATTAGCTTAAAATTAAGTTTCAGACTATGGGCCTGAAGCAAGCCCTCTTATAGTTGATGAGAAAATTCCCATTGACTGAAGAGACTTTAGCTCAGGCACCGTGTTTCTTCCTGAAATGGGGCCAACACTCAATCCAGATATTAAAGGAGAGAGTATGTAAAAGCTCTTTCTCCAGTAAGTACAACGTGGTTTATGCCTCTGGTGGGTGACATCTGATGTGTCCGTGGGTCAGTGCAGGGCTCATTTGTGTGCGTGCTGCGAATGTGGTGCCTGTGCTGTAGACACCTGCTATAATCATCCTTTGTTATTCCTGCCTGATGCTAAGAAGGGAGATCTCTAAAGAAAATGGGGCTACATGGAATTGTTTGATATTAATTTCCTCTTGTATCAGTTTAGCTTGATCCTAACCTTGATTCTTAGATTTACATCCAAATACTATGCAAAGTCTCTCTTGGGACATCCCAGGGGTTTACTAGGGATTGGTTCTGCATGCAGTGAAATGCCTACTTTCAAAGCTATGTAGTGTTTCCGTATCACAAAAAAAGGATGCAAAATAGTGCTAGGAGCAAAATTTCAGTCAGTTAGCTATTTTTCAGATGTTAGAGGTGCTGAAAAGCAGGTAAGAGAAGGCTGAATGCTTGACTGCTCGTTGAACACCCTGCAATACTGCTTGTTACACTGCTGCAAAGCTTAGTTTTGAAAAAATTCCAGGTAAATCATTATGAAATGATCAGCTCTTTTAATGACAACCGTTGCAGATAGCAAATTTACTTACTGAAATGACATGATAAACTGCTCATAAATATCAGAAAGTATAGGGCTGTACACTTGTTGAAACAAATGGGAGCTATACCTCCTTTTCAAGGAGAAGAATCTTACCCCTCACTTTAGAGGTGTAAGTTGTAATCTGTTTTGGGTTTTTTTTTTTTGGTTAGTTTTGTGTTGGTTTGGTTGTGGCTGTTTGGTTTGTGTTTTTTTTTTTTTAAATAAAATTGATATGACCTAGATTGTATTATCCAGCAAATTGGTTCAAGTATCCCAAATGCAACTATTGGGCACCATAAATAAAGTGCAGCCGCCGTCCCTTTGGTGTCATGTCTCGGGAAATGTGTGAAGGCAGGTAGTGAATTATGTGCCTGAGCACTTTGATGTGCAGCGCTGGGCTCCTGCTGGGTTTCTCATGCTGCTTCGACATAAAACTACCGTACCCAGCAGTACGGGTGCTGGGCACAGCCTGCAGCCGGCCAGTTAAACCGCTCTGATGGGCAGTGTTGAAAGCCCTTCCCTTCCTGTGTGCTTGAAAACCATGAAGGGCAAAGCAAGCGTGCTTACAAACCAATTTGCATGGTCACTGGACTATTGCTAAATGCGTTTTCTGCTGAAGGGGTGTGTGCACAACAAAACCTTTCTGTACAAAGCCTCTCGGACCTGCTGTTAACCTGGGTGGTACCCGCCTCCGCTAACTAGTGTCCAGTGCCACTTGTTCCATATCCGTGGCACTACCTCCTCCTATTGCAAGGCTAAATATAATTTTCTATGGTAGGCTAAATTCATTCTAAGTGTAGACAGAGAAAGCTAAATCCTTTTCTGAAAGCAGGTTTTTGTTGTTGCTGCTGTTATTGCACCCGACAATGGGAATTTATTTTTGCCTAAGCTTTGCCAAACTCCTTGTCCTGGAAGAAAACGGAAGCCTCCCAAATATTTAGGAAGGATTAGAAACCTTTTGGGGCTATAATATTTTTACGGTTATTCTTTCTGGATTATGCTGAGTCGTGGCAATCCCATTTCTCAAGTTGCTATTTCTGCTCCTATTGCTACTGTGAAATGCAGCCTCAAGTCCTCTGTCAAAACCGCTTACCTGTGAAAGCATGGAGAGACCAAACTGTTCGGCTTGCACATAGGAAATCGGGCGGGTGAGGTACAGCACGAGAATCTCTTTATTTACAGCTACAACACCAAACAGCACTGGTGCAGTTCCAGGGTTCTTGCTGGCGCGGAGCTGCAGGTGGTGTTTGCCACAGGTTACAGGGTTAATGGAACAGAAACTAACAATTTGTGTTGAAAACATAAATACGCATCACAAGCCACACACTTATTTAACACCTCAAAGACATGTACCAAACCCAAATTTGTATAGCAGAAGAGGGAACAGATTCTTGCATATACGAAAGTCACCAGTCACATAGTTGCAAAATTAATACTAACGTAGGAATACATGTTGAAATTGAATAATCCACCTAGACACAATATCAAGGAAAGGAAAAGATGAACTGAAAAATTTCTGGTGTGCTTTGTAATCTGAAAATAACGAAGTATCCTTTAAAAGTGTGTGCTTGGGAATAAATAATTGATGTGGTGTATTCATTAGCAATAAGGGCATCCGTTGCTTTGATTTCATCCAGCAATACAACCTCAGTAAAAGCCTCACTTCATGGGTTCAGCTTCTGTATTTGAAAATATTTGATGTTATTACTACAATTGTGACTTAGGAATAAAAAAGGAACTAGCAGATTGTGCAGTAATGTGTGAGAGCATGAGAAGGCTTTTGGTAACATTGCAAGGAAAAAAGAAACCCACATCCCTGGAAGGAAAAGACAACTTACAATCACCTGTAAAAAATCGAAAATGTCTATTTGAAACGGAGACTCTTGTAGCGATGTACACAGAGTGCTCCGTGGTGGTGAGGAGACGGAGATGCAAACCAGTCTGACGGAGGTGGTAGGGCCGTGCTGTGCCAGCCTGCTGCTGGCGAATGCCCTCTGCCTCCGAGAGGGCACGCGAAGGGCTTCAGCATTCGGTGGTAAAACCAAAGGTTTAAGACCTTTGAACGGGAATGTCTTTTGATTGATTGGAGTGCATTTGGCAGGCTCGGCGGCGGAAGCCGAGATGCAGGGGCTTGCATCGTCCTCGGGGGCTGTTTGGGGAATCTGCTGATCCTGTGAAGGTTTTGTGGCAGTCATTTCTCAATACTGCTCTCTCCTAAATGCAATACTTCGTTTTAAGGTTGTCGATGGTCTGATCTAGGGATAGATGTTTTTACTTCCAGGAAAGAATTACAGGCAGATTCCTGCATCCTCACTCCTGGGCAGCTGCAACCGGTGACTGTGCTGAAGTCCTTGGCGGTTCGCTTATTCCTGAACGTGAACATGTACATATGTATAGGGAAAGATCTAACATGGGCAATCTGAAATGGATCCAACTCATGCAGTGATCAAAAAAATTCAATTAACTTTTTCTCCCACGTTACTCATTCACCCAGACCTCTGCGTTTCCCGGTTCTGGCTTGGCTAATGCAAGGTAATTAAAGCGCTGCGATACCAGTTGTTGATAGCTACCTTGGCAGTGGTGTGGACGTACTTCAGTGTGAAGCTCATCTGAAAGATGGTATTTCCTTGTAGTTCGGGATTTGAAAAGTAATCCTCCACAGAATGGTGCTATTTCACATTTTCTTTCCCATTTGGGATGACAAATATTGTCAAAATATTGGGATTGTGCGCAGAGTTAATGAGGGAGAAGGTTGTTCAGTGTTTGTTTGTTTTTAATTCTTCCTCCAGCTGTACTTCTGAGGCTTTCCAACACTTCTCTGTTTGTAGAAGATACCATCTGTCACTTCAGTTCCCAAAGATGATCCAGGAGGAAGATCCTGTAGAAGGTCCCCAACCAGCTTCCCTGATGGGGTGACTGCGACTATTCTGGGTAAAAACACACTGTACCCGCTGCTGCCCAGTGCCGCAGGGTTTCATCTGGTATAAATGAATGCGGCTGCACTGCTCACAGCCTGCACTGACTGGCCTGGCTCCACAAATACTCAGATAACGGCACTCCTAAAAAGAGCTGGAATCACTCTTGCTTTTGCCTTAACGCTAACAAACTGGCAGATTTCCAGAGGCGAGGGCTTTACCCAGCTGAGTGCTGCATATTCGGGGAATTGTTTGTTCGCTGGGTGTTATGAGGAAATTATTCTTTAGTGCAATAACTTTGTAAGCTAATAATTAAAAAAAAAAATCCCTAAAACACTTGGTTTCTCCAGCTTCAGCTGCAATTTCTATACTTTGAAACATATCCAATATATGCACTTTAAATTTTAGTAGAGCTTTAATTCGTAACTGCAGTTCTTCATAAACTATTCAGGTTTGTATTGAAAAGCGAAGTGAGACTTTTAAGGTGCAGTATAATCCAAACCAGAGAGAGACCGTCTGCAAGTGGATAGTTTCCCTACTGGCGAATAACCTGTTCGCCTCCCCGCTTCGCAGGCAGGTTGTTTCTTGGAGCTGTTCTGCAGCAAGGTGCTCTGGATCTCTGCTTTGTTGTTGTTGGGTTTGGGGTTTTTTGTTTGCTTGGTTTTTGGCAGAAAGTCTTTAGAATATGGGTTGTTTGGTTTTTTTTTTTTAAACCTTTTTCTAGAGGCATCTGTGGGTTTTATTTTGTTTTCTTCCAAAACTCCCATAAAACTCCCAGCGTTTGATTAGGGAAGAGTCTTTAAGAAACAGGGAAGTGGCTTATTGGTGAAACCAACCTCTGAGGGAGCAGACAGGCAATTCTTCGTTAGAAACAAAGCCGCAAACTGAGGTTATTTGGCAAAACTCTCGTGTCTGGACTCAAACCCCCCGAGCGCAGCGGCAGCCCGTGGCATTAGCCCGGCGGCCCGGGCCAGGCGCTGCAGTGAGCCCCCAGCACAGCTCTTTTACCTGTCGGGCTCTCTTCTGGAGGTGGGCGCAGGTTCCCAGCGGGGTCCGGGCTCTCGGCCGAGGGCTGCCCGGCCGAGGCAGCCGCCGCGGGGCCGGTGTCACCCTGCGCCCGCTGCAGCGCCCGGCAGGACCTGGACGAGGACTTGTTGCTGGAGTTCGCGGTGGCTTTGTTGCATCTTAGAAGCGCCAAAAAGCACCTGTAAAACTGTCACGTGCACGTAAAGAACAGCAAGTTAGCAGGAATTTTATTCATTTCACTTTCTATAAGACAGGCTTCATCTTACGGTCTTTATATTTATTTAAGTTCCCGGAACGGTCCTGAAAAAAATACGGCTGTAATAATATTTTGTATTAGAAGTTGAATTGTTTTGTAGAAAAAGTATGTCCTCGTGCAAAGTGGGAGCTCGTGCTGAGGTCAGGGTCTCTGTAAGCTAAGGTGGGCTGGGTCCCGGGGAGCAGGAGCTGGGGGAAAGAGCTGCCTGCCTTTTCCCTTCATCTGGGCACACAATCCGGGCACATCAATGAAAGAAGAATAAACCCAAGGAAAATGACAGACATTTTGGCCAATGTTTCATAAACAAGGCAGTGTTAGCACCACTGGAATATTTCAGCACTACAGGGGACAGGTAAAGTGCTAAAATCCAGGCGGGGCATTTTGCCTGCTTGCAGTTTGGATGCTGTATTTATATCGGGGCAGTTGGGTTTTTAAATTCATTTTTTAGATCAATTTATATTTGCATTGTCCCTTGATTAAAAAGTAGTACGGAGGGGAGAGAGCCAGAAATGAAATTTTCAGACAGGCCTGTAACAGTCATCCCGTGTTTTTATCTAATCCAAATATTACTGACTACATAGCAAAATAGAGAATAGAAAGGACTAAATGCTTTTCAGCCTGTTTTCAGGTTTGTAGGAGCCAGTTACCTGGCTGAGCTGACTGCCTGCTCGGATGCAAACACAGCCGGCCTGCTGCGGCGCGGAGATTTCGGGGAGCGCTGACGGATCACTCGTGCTAGCCTGCCGTCAGGTTATTGATACATCCCGTTACTAAAAGCATGGTAGGGATCGAGCTGATGGAATCGCCAATGAAAGCGATGTTGGCTGGTTTGATTTGTGTTTGACCAGGGAAAAGATGAAAAGTTGTGCAATGTGCTTGGTTTAAGCTCTCAGGTGGGGTTGGATCAACATCCATTATTCGAGGGATTTTTTCTGTTGTGTGGCAAAACATACCGTGCATCTGAGAGCGGAGGGAGTCTGTGGCAGAAGAAATAGGTATTTTAGATCTTAGGGGTTGTCTGCATGGCCTCCCTACAACCGCAGAGTCAAATACTGATAGCTGTGATCTCTCTAGGGTCAAGAGTCCAAACCAACTTTAACGGTAATTCTCTGTATAACACAACTGATAGCAGCAAGCTCCGACACCTCCTGCTATCAACAGCCAAGTAAAAAATCATGCAGCTTTTTTGTAGGCAGGCCTGCTTGCTGGGGAAAACAGCTTTTGAAAAGTTTCACACAATTTTTGCGTTAGCTGAAATTCCTTTTTTTAATGAGAAACAGAAACTTCTTAGGAATTAAAGACTTTCTTCGTAATAAAATAATTATCATTTTTCATCAGCCTCTCACCCCTGAGCATTGAAATATTAAGCAGCTTGAAAACTTGTGGGCAATATTGTCTATTTTTCTGGGTTTTGCTTTTCCCCCGCTCCCCTTGTGGTCAAGTTCACGTGGGTGTGTGAGGCTCTTATCAGCCTCTTTCCGTAGTTGCTTAATCCCCAGGAAATTTCTGTTACGTGCTGAGTCTCTTTTATCTGTTTAACCTTCACCTGCCCCTTGCCTGGAGGCATTTGCTCAATGCGAATTACCTGGCCTGTTCTCTGATTTTATCCAGCCTGATTAGAGATTTCTGAACATTTACGAAAGTGCGGGAGGGAAGCCTGGACATAGAATTGTTTTAGAAATAGCATGAAATTAGAGAGAAATGAAAGGTGCATCAGTTATCACGGTACCTCTTATACATTTCCATAGCATCAGGACATGGTTATCTGGATGACCAGCATCTCCTGTTTGCACCGTAAATCTGCCTGGCACTCCTGTGTGCTCCCCCCAGGCCCCCGGGCGGGTGCACCCGTGGGTGCAGCGCTTCTCCCGGGCCTTTCTCAGCCCTCAGTTTGCAAAACGCCCCAGCAATATCTTGCAAATCGAAAAGGCAACAGGGATGCTGCTGGAGAAAAACACCCCAGTTTGGATGTAACGGCAAGGGGGTGATTCTGGTGCAGGTCTCGCGGTACCCGACAGGCTGTAACTCCCCGGGGCTGGCTCGCTGCTGGCAGGCGGATGGCTCCCAGCCCCCGTGCTCGGCACAGCCAGCTGCTGTCCCGGGGCAGCTGACCATTACTCAGGGGTCAAGAAAACCCCCGTCTCAAAACTGGAGTAAAACTTCTGTGACCAGTTAGATGATCCAGCCGCCAAAAAAGGTCAGACATCTAAAATTTACATATAAATAAACACCAGCGTTTTGAGCGCTGCATGAACAAAATACACTAGTTCCTGGGAGTTCCTCTTGTGACCATAGTTGTGCAGCTTAATTTAGGGATACGAAAAACATTGACCTGCAATGTTAGATAGGAAGAGCAGAGAACGTGGATGTGATGGAGAGGGTGGTGGAGGAAAGGTGGAGGGAGCACTGGGTTGTTGTGCTGAACATAACCTGAGACAACACAGATTAACTTGTTTGATTATCTTGTGTGTTTTGGGGTTGGTTTGGTTTTTGGTTTTTGGGGGTATTTTGCATGGCTTGCTAAGGAATAAATCTCACTTTATCCTGCTCTGTCCATCCCTCCTCTCAGCTGCACACAGCTCACTTTTGAGCCCGTTTTGGAGCCAGATCTAACAGAGGAATTAGCAATGCCACTTTTCTAGATGAGTTTTACGAAGCGAGGCAGCTGGACAGAGGTGGGAGAACTGGAAAGAAACAGCAGAGTAAGCACGAAGGATCTTATAATCCCCTGAAGAGCCCTCCCTGGGAGCCGGTGTTCCGTGGCTCTGCTGCTTGTGGAGCAGCCTCTGGGCTGGCGCTTGGTGTGTGGACCTTGCAGGAGCTGGGTGCAGCCCCTGCGCTCGCACGGGAGCCAGAGGAGCCGCGAGCTTCCGTGTTCGCTGTTAGCAGAAAAGCTCAGGTGTTGAATACGAAGGATTTCACACGTGTGTGTGAAACATTAAAACAACCTGTGGCAGCATTTTCTGATCTGAGGTGCTTCTACTGTCTTCTCTCTTGAGTGTAGTGAAACCTGGAGTATTGACTTCTTGGTGGCCTGTACTGAATATAGAAACCTGAACACTGATCGCTGCTAAAATACTAACCGAGCAATGAAAATCAAATGGCATTTAGAAAAAAAATTACAAAACAAAGCATGTATGTAACCCTAATAGTAAAAGTTTATGGTGAACTTAAGGGATGTATTTGACGTGGATAAACCCAGTTTAATTTGTGTCTACCTGCTGCCTCTTACCAATCTATTTAGTAAAAAGATTAATTAAGAAAGCATCTGTAGAAAAGAGAACTCCTCAGCACAGTCTGTGTTGTTTCATAGAGTGATCCTTCCAGCCCACGATCATGTTAAGATTAGCCTGTGATTTTTAAACTGCCTCTCTTGATTTAACTGGGGTTGCACGTGTTTGAGGTGATGCCCAGTTATCTTTGCAGTGGGAGGCTCTGGCCGCGGGAACGGGTCAGGTGCAGCGCAAGCTGGTGCGTGGCGACTCAGCCAGACTTCTTCACGTCTCTGCCACGGGATCTGGGCTGAGGTGGCAGTTACCAGTTACTGTAATTAGCTCAGGGCTTCCATCTCTCCCCTGGGTCCCAGGATCAAGAGTCCATGCTGCTGCAGTTTATAAGCTTGGCTCTGGCTGGTGCTGCTCCTGGGCATGGGAGCAAGGCTTAGCACGGTGGAGCACTAGCAGCTGCTGGTCTGTTTGGATGCTTTTCCCCTGGTAAGGGATGGTAATATCTCTTCAATGTTCCAGTTTCATGAAAGAATTTATTTAAAAAAAAAATAAAGAAGGGAAAGAATCGTTCATGTCGCAGGGAAGAAGTCAGGGAATTCTGCAGGAGGCCGAGCACGAGCAGAGAAAGCAACGTACTCCCCCGAGCTGTTAGTGACAGCGAGTAGAGCTGATGGACGGTGTCACCGAAACTTTTTATTCCCTGGGAATTTCTCATGCCCCAGTAAAAACACCCACAGTTACTTCAAATCAATCCTTTACCATCACCATTTGTTTTCAAGGGAGAGTGAGTGATTTACTATCTGTGCTTCCTAACAACTTCCAAAAGTCATTTCAAGCGGAGGATTTGCTGGACTCAGAGAAACAAATTATCCACCTGCTATAATACCAGAAATGCAAAGATCAATGAAATGTGCCTGACTTAGTGTGCTGATGGAGCTGAAGATGGTTGAGGGACTGGACTAGTTCTGACGCTCTCTGCTTGTTCTCTGTAGATCTCTGTTCATCCCCCCTCCTCTTTTGAGCTTTTATTCTCTGTCCCTGCGCAAGGGGCTACCCCAGCTCCGGCCCGTTGTGTGCTGTCCGTCACCTTGACGTTTTTTCTCACGAACAGCATCGCGTTTTCTTAGCTTGCACAAGAAAATGTAGCCTACTGGGAGGGGAACAGGGAAGGCTTCATGATTTTGAAACCTTTCCCCTGTTGGATTACGAGTTTCCCCCCTGCGGGGTGGGACCACACACGGTCCTCCCCCTCCCTGAGTGTGGGGAAGGGCGCGGGTGAAACCCAGCCGTCTCCAGCCTGGCGGGGGAGTTGCACACATCAGCTTCCCCCTCCTGGGATCGCTGGGTGCAGTTGACAGCATTTGCAGAAATCCCATGTGTGCTGATTAAGGGAGAGAGTATTTTCTGGTTTGGCCATTTCTGGGAACTTCTCAGACAACGTACAACTGAGTGTACTGAGAAAGGAACCTGCTCTTTGAGCCCCAGGGACTAGTTAGCAGCAGCAGAAGGAAAGAAAAGCAAATACAAACAGTACTGTAAGGGGCAAGAAGGAGTTATAGAGCCCATTTTCGCGGGATCAGGAAAAAGAACGGAGAGAAATCTTTGCACAGAGCGGGTGACAGAAGAGCGGATAGATGGCCTTACAAAGCTGCTTCTACTCTTCTCCTCTATTTTATCTAATGAACAATTTTCCTCTACAGAGATTAGATCCTGACAGCCTCCTGACTGTACAAGCCAGAATCTAGTTGAGGAGTGTCTTAGCTTAACGAATGTGAGCTAACGCCACGTGTGTTGCAGGGGAGGCAAACTTGGGTCAGCAAGGGGCTCTCGGAGCAGCGGAGCAGACACAAGTTGTCACAGGAGGGCCTGCGCCACTGCGCGAGGGCTCCGGCATCCTCCCCAGCAGGCAGCGGCGCGGGTGGAAACGTGACCCCAGATCTGCCCAGCATCTTGAGTGTTCACCTCGCCTCAGCTCACAGTTTCCATTTGAGGGGCTGGGAGGGATCGAAGACTGAAAATGGTAGGGCAATCAAATCCCAGTTGAGGAGAAATCGTCCTGCTGCTGGTGCCTGGGTATCTTATGTGGAGTTTCTAAGGGGAGAAAAGTAGGGTCGAAGCAGAAGTACTCTTGGGCTGAATTGACAGCTGCATGGTGTTTGAAGCATTTCTCTCGTCTATTCTGTGTTGAATATAGTTAAAACCCACGTTCTCCTGGCATGAGTTGAATCTTCACCAGAAAAAGAGGTGTTATTTACGGGTACCTTTCAGCAAGGTGGAAGTACTGAAAGATTTCCAGGGGAGCTCTAATGCCTTCTCGAGCCGCCTAAAGATGGGGGTTTGCATCGCAGCAAAGCCAGGGAGTTGCAGGTGAGCTGTACCAGGGTGGGTTGCCAGCACCGCGGAGCCCAATCCCCCTTAGCCAGCAGCACATTTGGCTCCGAGGGGTCTCTTAACCCTGCCTTTAGCATCAGACCGGAGGTGCCACATCTGCCCTGAAACAGAGCTGACAGCACCCCGGCACTGACACCAGCAGCTCGTCGCGGAGATGAGGGCGATGCTCAGGACGTGCAGCTCTGCCTGCTGACTCTGACGGGGCTGATACTCATCCTTTTGGATGAATAGAAGGGATCATTTGTTATGCGCACAGCAATTTTTTTAGACAAAGCTTCCAAAGGGAATGAATCAATACATGACGTGTATTCTGAGATGGAGCTGGCCAGGGCCAGAAATTCATGTCTTACTGGAAGGATATGGAGAATCACAGTTATTCATTTACTGTGCACAATGATAAAGATATTATCAAGCCTCTGTCTTGTGTTTACCATCTGGTGGGTCCTGAGGTCCTGAGGCCGGCCCTCTAGCTGGAAGTACAGCCCCAACTACATCTACAGCTCTTTGCCTGGTACCCTCCTGCCATCTATTTTTTGGCTCTCTGCATGGCAGAGGGAGGGAAATGCAGGATTTGAAGCAAGCTGTGCTGTGCCCTGCTCCAGGGCCAGCTCCTCTAGCAGTGTTTTTAGACAGATCCTCGCTGGTCGTGGTTCCCACCAGCTGCTAGGAGGTGCAGAGTAGGATAGAAGAGTGACTGAAGGATTTGAGGGGGGTTAAAAGAGTAAATCAGGGAAGAGAAAGTTGATGTTGCAAAGAGGAGGCGTTACGGTGGGCAATGCGCTATGCCAGGGCATGGCGTAGGGTAGCAAAGACTCACATCCTTACAAGACTTCATGTATCTGAATCAATTTCAGACAGTATCTGATGTCTTCATGCTTGCCACAACATTGATTTCTTCTCCTCCACGTTTAACTTGCTGTTCATCAAATTGTGTAGTGAAAGGAAGGACCCATCAATTGCTATTTGGACATGTGGGAAGTTGATTATCTAACTTCCAAAAGTCCAGACTTGTTAATTAAATTTGCTCCTCGTAGCCCTTTTCTGTGCTTCCTTTTCATATGGTTTTTCAGTGATGTCACCGATACACTTCTTATTTCCCCTCATTATTTCTTTACTTCTTGCACACATTGAATCTGAGTAAACATAGGGATAACATTTTACTTACCTGTTTGTTCAGAAATATGTAGATGATGGGGTTGTAGACTGTGCTGCTTTTGGCAAGGATGGATGGGATGATGCTGACTGCAGGGGTGATGAGACCAGGCTTCCCAAACGTAGCTAGAAGTGCCACAGTCGCATACGGCAGCCAGCAAAGGAGAAAGCAAATTACCATCACCACCACCATGATCAGGATGCGCTGCTCCCGGGTCCGACCCGTCCCTTTATTGAAGCCACTCACCTGGGTGGGAGGGAGGCACAAATACACTATTAGCACTGCGCATACTGGGAGCAGATGATGATGCATGGGAGCTGCTGGAGTGGCCGCACTAGGGGCAGGGTTGGCAGTGTCATCTGAAATGTTGTTGGCTGGAGAAGAGCTGGCCAGCGTGGGCAGGGTTTGTATGTTATGTACCCAAAATATGTACGTAACAGTTGGAACAGGATTAGCGATAGTGCTGTTCATCTACAATAGCCTCCTCCAGCTTTCTCTAAATCACAGCATTTAATGTGAGTATCTTGGGCAGGAGGGGAAAAAGGGGGAACCTGCCCTGGTCTAACTGGCCTGGAGAACAGCTGGCCCCAGTGCTCCCAGAAGCACTGCTTGTCTGAGTCCTACCAGCAGTGATGCACCCGGCCAAGACGAAATGCTCTGCCCAGAGGCCGCTGGGGCAGGACAGGAGACAGGCAGGGACGTGAAGAACAAGGGTTTGAGAGAACTTTCTCCCCTGAATCATTGGGAAAGTTGAATTCAACTGATTTACAACAGGCTCCTTCTCCGGACTTGGGGCTCACGCGTACTCCTAAGTAAATCATACTGTATGTAAATGCTGATGTCTTATGCCTCACCCTTGTTTCTGAGTTTTCAGCATGTTTTGAAAATTGCATCTTTTACAGATTGTTGTGTAATGCCTGCCCTGCAAAGTGCTGCAGTAAGCACCAGAAACTAAGTATTACAAGCAGTTTTATGGGGAATCCAGGGGGATGTGTTTGTGTGCTGGAAGTCACCTTGAGACTAATTAAAAAAACAAACCAAAACTGTTCGAAAAGTAGAACATATCTGTAATTGCCTGCTGAGGGAACTCTAATACTGAGTACTTTATAAATATCCTGTTAATGTGCAGATGAAATCTTTTATGACACTTCTCTGTGATTTAAAAGGAAAAAAAGTGGTATTTGCCACTAGGCAAATAAAGTTGTTAATCAAAATATTTCCATTAGCGAGAGGTGAATATTTCACTCAGAGACACCCACAGGCATCAGTAGCTCAGATTTTTTCACAGACATCTCAGAAAGCTCCCATTTATCTTTTTCATGGAGTTGACATGAATTCTGTATGACATTTTCCCTGTGTTCAGATTTTTTGGAAGTCTGCCCCAACTTGGTATAAAACTTTACAAGATGCTTAGGCTGTGTGATGAAGTAGAAGCAGCTGGATTGGGGCACGTGGGTTCGGGGATGGAAATGGCAGAGGAGTTGCATTTTGCATCATGTGCCCTTGATTTTTAGGCTCCTGAGAAGAGGCACTGAAAGGCAGCCGGCTGCTGGGGTCCTTTATCCCCACACAAAACCCCAATTTCTTTGTGCCTTCCTGAGACCCTCCTGTCCCCCTCCCATGCCAGGAGATGCCCGGGGCAGGTGGTGGGTGATGGCTTGCCAGCGGTGCACCTTAAGGAAAACCAAAGCTCCTTTTTTTTCTATTGATTTCTATTGATTTTAGAAAAAGCAACCCAACAACCTTTTCCTCTTGCTTCATGTAAGGTCAGAGAAGACAAATGTTTTCTGGATGTTTTCCAGATCAAAATCAGCCTGGTCTGAGGCTGGGCGTGAGAGGAGGACTCTGGAGGTGTTTCCCATTTAATAACCTTTAGCAGAGCTCAGGTCTCAGGGCAGCTGCTGTACTGCTTGGTCTCTACATCTCTCGCTGAATATCCTGATGCTGTGTGACACAGCTAAACGGGGAGAAAAAGCTGCTTTTTGTCACTGGATTGAACACTGACATAAAGCTAGTGGGATATTTCTGATGGTACATGTTCTACAAGCGCAATGCACCCTTCTCAGGCAAACCTATATCGTGTAAACTCTCTTTACAAGTATTTTCTCCTTTCCTAAAAAAAGAAAAGCTTGCAGTTTTCCAACTGATGCTGCCAGGGAATAGCTTCGTGGATAAGCAAGGAAAGGTTTTCATTTCCTTACCAGCAGTAGGAAATGATTATTTTCATCCTACGAGGCCAGAAAGTTTGAATATCCTCCCCCTTCTGTAATTCTCCTTAAAGCATTTTTGCTTTCAATTACAAGGGTCCCCTGGTCAGCCAAGGAAACCTGAGACCTTGATATTAATATTCAAGGCACATGCAGAAAATTTTTGCAAAACTAAACAAACTCAGCAACCTTGAAGTGTTGCTGGCACATCATCAGCGGATGGTGATGGACACACCACACAACTCCAGGGCTCTGCTGAGACTTTTGCTGTTGGATTGACTTCTGTAGATGGACAGAAGCAGAGCTGTGTGATGCTGACAAGTGATGCTGTGGGCTTTTACTTTAATTTTGTCTTGATAACTTCCAGGGGAAGTAGAAGCACAAGTCTGGCCCAGGTAGCTTGTCTGTAGTTGCTGGCCCATAGAGATTGGAAAGTCAGCCCAGGTTGTTTCTGGCTTAGGGCTAATGGCAGTGATGCTGCTGCAGGAATTCAGCACAGGGTTACCCTGGCCGTGCACTGAGCGGGTGTAAAGTGTCCTTCCCTTCTGGTTTGGTCAAAAATCTAAACCTCAATCTGCTATGCAGAATTAAAAAAAAAAGAATCTCACTATTTCTCTGTAGGTTTTGGTATAGAAAATAGCCACAGGAAATGTGCTTTTATAGCTTTATGTTTTCTTTGCTGGAAATTGAGTCTCTGATTCTCCTAAAAATGATCTTTTCAGTTTTCTAAAATTTATGATGACTCTGTATCACTCATTCCATATGTTGCATGTGTGGTCCAGTGTACCGAGGTAGCAGGATTGGGGGGGTTCATCTCCAGTGTAGTTGGAGACCCTGGTCACGTCTTGCTCTCACAGTGATGTTTTCACATGCTTCCCACAGGTGTTAATTTTTACATGGAAAACTAACAAAAAGGTGAGGAATAGTTGGGAATCTCTGCAAACACCTGCCCTACCCAGTTAAGGTCCTGACCACGTTTCTCCTGGGCTCTGTTCTGCATTCAGCCCCTGCCAAGGGCAGGCAGTTAAGGCTGACGTTGGGAACCATTGCTGAGTAGTGAAAAGCTGGTTTCCCGATGGGCTGGAGTCACACCCCATGACAACTTACGTGAGCAGAAGAAAGGCTGAGGTACTGGAAATGTTACTTGTGCATTCATTCTGCATGCAAGCTGTCCTTTTCGCCTGAGAGCTTACCGTAACTGTCTTCACCGTAACTGTCTTCACCGTGCCCTTTCCAGCTAAAACTCAGCTGAAGCTTGATCACAAAGGTGCCAAACACTGAAGGTGCCAATGAAGTATTTAATCCCATCCATTATATAGGCATTTCTATATGAGCTGATGGAATATGCACTCTCTTAATGCAACCCACGACTGCGGGGGTTTGCTGGATGCAGCAGGAGTTTGTTGCACTGCCTGTTTGCCTCTGCCTGGGACGTTATAAACCATGATGTGCTTGTGCTGGGTATTAACTTCTGCTATTAGACAGCATCCATGGTGGAGATGGCCATGAACACAGGAGGACAGTCCCTGTGCTGAGATCTATCATTTATAGCTAAGTTACTTTATGTTTTCTACTACAGAGAAGCACCTCCAGATGGTGATTCAGCCTGCAGAAGTGATTAATTTGCCTCTCTTTTTTTTCATCGACCATAACTGGGAACTTGCACATCCATCCTCCTAGCGTAGGAGCAGAAATGCTCACAAATACAGTGTTTATGTGGTGTGGCACTGGATGTCACGGGCAGGAGAAGGACATGGATGAGAGACTAATGCAACAAACAATAAGAACAGGTTTAAATAGAGGTCACTGTGGACACAGCAAATTCCTGGTTGATATTGCTGATACATACTTGCAGAAATAACAGAGTCATCACATTGCTAGGAAAGTAAAATATGCGTTTTCAGCAATGGATATGGAAATTGCTCAGTAACATCCAGGACCGGAGAGCACAGCTGAGTATACCTAGGGCTGCCTGGGAGGTTTAGCCATGAAGCTCCCGCTGGGATTAATTCCCAAATCCCCAGGTTGATCTGAGAATCTCAGCTGAGTGACTGACTATGTTTTCTCTTGTTTTTTGTGAAACCACCGTAGTATTTAGAGCTTGGAAGGTTGACAAGGACACTCAGGGGACTAGGAGGATGATCCTTGAGAAAAGTTGGAATGAAAGGAGATAGAGGGAAAAAACCTCGACCAAACTGGGTATGCGATGGCCTGAGCACACCAGCTGAAGCCCCTGGCTTATGTGAGCAAAGCTGCTGTATTTCTCTAAAATGGGCAGCGGAGACACCCCTGAGCTGTGGCAGCAGCTGAGCCACCTTCAGACATCACTGCCTGTTCATCAAGAAATAGTGCCTGAGAGCTATGAAATCAGATATACCCCGTTATACTCTGCCCTGGCGAGCTAATAGCTGCAGTTACTTGAATACATACTAGAGAACGGGACTATAACCTAATCAAGTTGCAATTAAATTGCATTGCCTGTACATTAAAGGTCAATCCAATTTCTTCTAAAGTGGATGTGAGACTTCCTGATGGTCCCTGCAGATCAGCTTGTGCCCTACTTTTAAGAATTGATAAATGTAGGTGGTGGGTTTGCAGTAGATATGTTGGATGCTTCAGGGGAAACTCTCAGTGTTACTGTGCCGTCTGTTCTTGGTTGATGCTCGTAACTCCGGTCAGGAGATCTATGGGCACGCACATCAATACGTCTGTGTCTTGCTTGGAAAGAGCTATGAGGAGCTTAAAATGGCATCAGGTGTATCCTGTGCACAAAGCAGGCTGCCAAGGGAGCCTGGGAAGTGGGGACAGGAGGTCCAGAGTCCATGAGACCTCTTGGCATGAGAACAGCCTACCTCTGCAAGCATGGGCTTCCTCAGCAAAGGCTGAGCAAAAAGAAATGGAAGCCCAGCAGGAAGCTTCAAACAGTAAGTCAACAGGGTGCTTTCAGAAAGGAAAGAAGTTAGCCTCGGAAGCTATTGCTGGGGCTTAATGAGAATTTCCTTGAAGCTCTGAAACAGTGGGCAGTGATATGGTGGCGGGTTTAACTAGCTCATGGTCTCTCCTCATAACAAAAAGTGTTTTGCTTGGAGAGGAAATCCAGATGTTTATCAAGGAAAATAAATGGCTGATGCTACCATCCAGAAACATTGCAAGATCAGGTTAGATTTTATTTCTAAGGAAGTTTTTCTATCCCTCTTAACAGCCGAGCCTTTGTATTATGCTTAGAAGTTTCTCACTGCAATCATAAAACCTAGAAACATGTTACCCACATTCATAATGAAAATATTTTCGTAGAATCTTTGATTCAGAGCTTAGGCTTTCTTAAAATTCCCATGCATTCAGTGCCTTGTCTTGAAAACAAGAGTGAGAAAAGCAAATTGCCAACTTTGTGTTATATTTCCGTTTTAATGCTCGTCCATGAGAGGAGTGCTTTGCTCCTGGCAGACCTTGTGCTTTTACTCCACAAAACAGATTTTACATCGGTGTAACAGGGTTGAACCCAGCAGGTCGGACTGCAGCACAGCACAGGGAGAGATGGGGAAGAACAAAGCAGGAGACAGGACTGAAAATGACTTGAGGCAAGAAGCAGCAACAATACTGGTTCGTCACTTGGAAACTTCTGCCTCCCAGATCTCCTAGCGTGCTGCTTACCTGGTCTAGGTCTAGTAAATTAACATACTGTGAGGCTTAGCAGTACCATTGTCCTGATGACAAAAACCCAAATTCCTTCATCTCAGTCAAAGACAAACCTTTTCTAGTGCCCCTTGTGCAACGCCAACTAAGCAAGGTCCCAGCTGGTTGGGCTCGTTAGGCTCCAGGTCTTCCCTATGTGCAAGAGGGCACTTACTAAGCCCCTCTGAGATTTTTATATATATATCTATATATATATTTCTGCATGCTAGTTTTTGGGTGTGTGTAATTCCTTGTAGAAGCTGTGAAATGGAAGAGGTTTAGCAGTCCTCTGAAAGTCACAGAAGAGGCACCACCTTCTTCTGCAGGGACAAGCAGAGCTTCCCCACTCTGCCTTCGGGGAAATTGGAAGGCTCTTCTGGCTCCTGCTGCAGCCCGAGCAAAGCAGAGCTAGCGGTGGGGAGCCGAGATGGAAACTGATTTAAAGTAGTTGGTATTAGTTTCAGGAGCCAAAAATGCAATTATTCTCAAGGTTGGGAAACCTTCCTCAGGATTTCCAGGAAGGAAGGAAGGGTGTCTGCAGGTGGCGGGTGGAGGGCTGCGGAGACTCCCGCAGTAGCAGTTGCACATTTCTTCCGTGACCACAGCATTCTTGGCGCTTGGTTTCTTCCCTGGGACTGAGAGTAATTTTATGGATAATGGAACACCTTATGCACAGGGAGGAATAAAATATCTGTAAGAAATTGCTTTTGCCTCAAACCGCTAATTAATTTCAACCAGAATTCCATCCTTCTTTCGCAAAAGAGATGTAGCCTGAGGGAGCTGAGCCTCGTGTTTGGATTCACTTAGGAGGTGCTGTGCTTTCCCTGCTCGAGGTTTCTGGTCTCACCTACGCTGCCCCTGTGCCCGCTTCTTGCCCAAGCAGAGACTCAAGAGCGAATGTCTATGAGTTACGCAGCTAAGAGATCCACCCTCTCTTCTAAGGGCATGTGAAAATGCAAAGAAATCTTCAACCAGATGAATACTTTTTTATTATTGAAGCTTGATAACAGCCCACCTAAGTGATGTATTTTTCCAGCCAAACATTTCCTTTTCCCCTGCTTTTTTCCGATGCTGTTTTACCTTTCACTCCTCAGTTATTGAGGCACAGTTTGGGCTGACCTGAGCATCCCATCGCTTCTGGAGTGCTGTAGAGACTTCTACCTCACTCGGCTGTGCTACAGCGGAAGGGAACCAGATGACAAATGTTATGACCGTTCATGACGCGCAGAACGCCTTGTGCTCCCAAATCCCACTAATGCTTACACATCAAATTGTATTTAAACCCACACAACTTCAACCCTAAATGCAGTATATGTTCATATACCTTAATGAGTTGGGTTTACGCCAGAATATCCCAAGTTTGCCTGTTCATACGGAGAGGACACTAACAGCTCCCTTTTGGTGGGTCCAAATAAAACTTTCCACCCTCGGGCTGTGCTCTCGGTGCTGCCCAGCTCTAAGAGTCGGGTGAAGATTTGCCTCCGCAAATCATTTTTTTTCCAATAAATGAAGGCTGTGGAAAATCTCCCATGGTAAGTGTATTAACAAGAATGCTACTGTGGAAATTTGGCCAAAAGCACTTAAAGCTGGCTGTAACCAAAAGAAGGTGGTCTTGGGTTGTGTCCCTTTGGAAGGGGATCACACAGCCCCTGCAGGAACCTTCATTGTGTGGGCAGAGAGACCTGGCCTCACCATTACTGGTTGCTTTCTGGAAGCTGCAGTTTCCAATATTAATGCAGACCTCTGCCAAACCTTATAGGGAGGCAAGAGGGGAGAGAGAGAAGAAGAAATCCATTTCCATCCGCTGTGCTGACGTCTTTCACCTCTGCTATAGTAATTTTTCTCATCTCTGAGAGGGCTTGGAAGGTGCCAGATAGTAAGGGCCTTGTGCTGTGCAAGGGAGAGAGCTCTGTGGCTCGGACATGCCCTCGAAGTGCTCACAGCATCCTCTCGCCCTCACCTCTGTCCTCACAAGGGTGGACCACATGATTTAAGATTAAAATTCAGTTCCTCACTTGCCTTAATAAACATAGAGGGCTCCATAACTGTAAGGAGAGGCCTTGTAATCACTTAAAGGAGTTAATTATTCATTTTAAATATCAGAATATTGAAATAATTCATCGTGGTTGATGTTTGCAAAAGCTCGAGTACCAAGTGCGGGCATGGTGCAGCGCTGCTGGGAGGTTTCTGGGTTCTAAGCATTGCCTCGTCCTTCTCCCGTTGAGTTTCTGTAACGCAGCGGGTGTGCTTCTAGGCTTTGGGGCGCTTAACTCTGTAAAGCAGAAAATATTTACAGTTCGAAGGAAGCATGTCCTTTGGAGTTACTAATCTGCATAGCACATCTGTCAGTGAGAATGAATATTAAAATACTTCAGCACTACTTATGTTCACACTGGTTTGGTTCCCCTGCTTCTGCATCTTTCTTTGATGCTTTAATCAGTAATGACTGTGATGATGGCAAATTCTTCTCATTGAGAGTGGAGGTTTTCTCAAACTTTATGTGATTTCTAGATATAAAATCAAATATTGGCAGAATAGGAGCCTCAGGATATGTTCACCCAAGACTGTCCAGTGTCCTTGGAGTGTCCAGGCGAGCAGGGTCAGTCCTGGCACGCAGCAAAGCCCAGACCTGGTGGCTGCTGCCAGCCATGAGGAAGGGTGTCCTAGTGCCTCCCCTTCCAGGGGAGCGGGAGACGCTGCGCTGGTCTCCCAAAGAGCACAGGCAGTAGCTGTGCTCCAAGATGGATGTGTTTTAAAAGCAAATTAATGGAATTAGTGCTAATGTATGTGATAACAGCCAAGTATATCTGTATAGCAGCCCTATCTTATGCGCACTCTTAAGTGGGACCTTTGCTATTGCAGGACGTCTCAGAGAAGACTCTCGAGCTCCTCTGTGTGGAGTGTTTGCAGTGCTGAACCTCTTCTCCTAGGGAAGAGGGAGCCCTCTCTGTGAATCCAGAGAGCTGGTGATGTGGTGGTGCGTCTGTTGTGTCTTCCAGGACACTCAGGTACAGTATTTGATCATTTGGGGGTGAAACCTGGCTGCTGTCGTGGAAAACCCATGGTGTTTGTGGTAGACCTGCATTAGGCTTGAAACGGTTCCGCGCTCCGGGTTAGTGGTTTGCTCTCTCTTCAGTCCCCTGCGGATCTACCCGGAGTTGTCTGAGCTGGAAGAGCACGTGGGAGCCCCTGCGGGTGCAGGCTCACTGTCGGGGCAGGGGAGGTGAATTGTTGTGATATTTTTCTCTGCCAAGCCTGGAAGACCAGTCATTAGACCGAGGACTGATGGGTGCGGGGGTGTTCTCCCAAGGCAACTGCTAATGAGAGGAACTTCGCATTCGCCTTGCTGACTGAGGGGGGTTTTAACCAGTGCTTCAAGGACTGCCGCGAGGGCTGCTTCTGCAGAGAGAGATAGGTGAGGTTCACTCATTTGCTGAGCCTCCTCGTTAATTTTTGTTTTGCCTGGCGATAAAATGACTTAGTTCTGGGGGCGGATTTCTCCCTTCTTTTCCCCACAGCACACTTTCCCTGCAGGTTAGGTGGTCGTGGGGTGAAACCCAGGGCAGGGATGGGGCAGAGAACAGGATGGACAGAAGTGCTGCCTGGTAGGTAGCAAGGGATGTGGCGGGCCCCGCAGTCCTGCCACGCACGGAGTCTCACGAAGAGCCGGTGGAGGAGGAAAATGTGGTGGTGACTGCGCTGTGGGAAGAAGGAAAGCGCAGCTCAGCCTGCGGGGCACGGCTGCTCCCTGCTGTCCTGCAGCGTGAACGTGCTGTGCGAAACGTAGCTTCCCTAACTGCAAATGCTTGAACGCTTCGCTTCTGAGTTTTTGAAGCACCTGCTGAAAAATATTTGAGCTAGAGGGGGAAAAAAAATAAAGGTTCACAGCTGCTTTGTTTTCAACTAGAAAAATCGTTAGTGTGTTCATCAGGTAAGTGCCTGCTGTTGGACAAATCTCGGCTGCACACAAAGACAGTGGCAGAGCGCCAGGTATGTCCCCTCCAGCTCTCTGGAGCAGCCGAGGACAGTCACTGTGCCCTCCTTCAGAACAAGTCCTGTGGAGAAGCGCAGTACCCGGGGGTGGAAGTGTTGCCCCTTGCTTCAGAGCCACCATGTGGCCTGATGCCCTTGTTGTACATATATTTTGCGTTCGCATAGACATCTGATCTTCCAGTGCCCACAGTTATTGTTGCTAATGGAAGAGTTCCTCCAGCTCTGAGAAGGAGCTGCAGGGGAACCTGCAGCAGAGACAAACCAAGTATGAGCAGCTCTAACGATGAACCACGTATGAGCAGCTCTAACGACCAGAGCTCCCGCTACCATTCAAGTGGGAAAATATAAAAGCATCCCACAGTTGTGTTGTCACTAGGATTGAAGTCAAATGAAGCAAAGAAAACCAATTCCTTGTTTATTTTGTGCGTGGGTGGATTTTCTTGTTTCTAAAGGCGATCGCTGTCTTCAGTCACCGGGGCTGCACTGTTACTGCAGGCTCCTCTGGCTTCAGCTGTCTTCAGACTGATTTCTCTTATCTGGCACCTGAAGTGTTTCAGTGCTTAAGCTGTAACGCTCCCTGCCTTTGGGAATGTGTTTTCTCACATCCCCAGTTCAGTCTCAATTTGTTCTGGGTAAGCACTGCAGCAGCATTAATAATTGTCTAGAGAAATGCTTGAGGACCGGTGCAATTACCCTTTCCCGTTCTTGCCAGTGGAAGGGAATTGCTGGCAAACAGTGCTGTTTTCCCCCATTTTCCTCTGCCCAAGCTGTATGAAACTATTACCCCAATGTTAGAAATGGTTGGATTAATTAATAAGATCAATTTGTAACACATCGAATGCCTTGGTACGTTTTTTTCCCTTTCCATATAACACTTGAGGGACCAAGAGGGCAGAGGTCTGATGGAAAGCGTGCCTAGGTCCTGGCTTTTCCTGCCTTGCTTGTGATTACCCCTGGAGCGAGGGGGCTCGGAGGGCCCGGCAGCGGGTGGTGAGGATGCTACAAGCCTGGATATGCTTTAAGAGCCCACACGTGATTATTTCCACAGCATAGTCCCCGACATGCCGTTGGTCCACGTAGCCAGCACGTCTGGGAGGTGCTGGGAGAAGCAAACTTCGCTTGGGGCTGTGCGCTGCCCACTCGCTCTCCCCATGCCAGCGGGCCAGCGTGTGCGTTGGCATCGGTGCTCATGGCTTTGGGCATGAATGTCCCCATGGGCTGGGTACCTGTCCCCTGGCTGGCGTGCCAGTGCCAGCTGGAGAACAGGAGATGGGGCTGCAGCCCTGCCGGAGAACCTGACCTCTCATGGGCTTTGCTGCTTCGCTGCTTCTCCTTTTCTCTCTGCGAGGAAGGATGCTCTGGCGCGGTGGGACAAGAAGGGGAACAGAAAGTCTGGAAACTGTTCAGATTTGGAGTCTGAGGTGAAAGAGCTGCTAAACCTCCCTTAAACCTCAGGAGATTTGCATCACTGCGCTTACAGTACTTTTATGCTGATGTAACTCAACCCAGGGCAGGAGTCTGGGCGGAAGAGCAGAGTATTGAGCCCATGTACTAACTTCCAAGGATGAACCACAGTCAGTAAGTTGGAGGCAGGACTTCAGATTCATTTGTCAAGGAGATGACAGAAGAGTAGCCTGTCAGTGAATTAAGGAAAAAAAAATCCACGCTGTAATATAGTGATATAAAAGCTGGAATTGATTATATTTGCATTCTGACAATTCATGTGAGAGGACTCTGCTAAGCTTGTCAAAGACTTTAAATAATGACTTTTTAACTCCTGTGCTCAACAAATCATTTATCTGTTTCCAACAAGTATTTTTAAGGTCTCACATGCTGACTACAGCTATTCTGAAACCTAGCAGAATGGTTGTCTCCTGCAAGTTTCACGGATGCAATGGGGGAATCGCCAAAGTTGTCTTTGAGAGACTTGTCCATGTGCACTGTTTCTGCTGGCTACAATGGTTTTGAAGCAGTAAAATAATAGACACGACCGACTTTTCAAACCAGCACGGGGATTTGGATGGAGGACGCATCCAGCCTTTCTGCGCTGCCCAGCTTCATGTCCCAGAGGGTCTCCCCAGCTGCGAGCAGCCGCCTGCGTGCTTCACCCTGAGCACTGAAATGGGTTAGCCCGACCTCCTCTAACTGCTCGGGCTCCTGGGACCTCCTAGGGCACTGGGCTATGCAAAAGACGAAGCGGTTGTTGGATTTGCTTTTCAGCTTCTTGCAGCCTGCTGAGGGCTGGTTGCCGGCTGTCTCCCAGGCTCCACTTCCCTTCCATCATTTTTGTGAACTTCTAATTCGATCTGAGCTGAGGGATTACAGCTTCCCTGCTGTGGCATGTAGCGTGGCTGAGATCCTGTGTACTCATCTGAAGCTACGTACTCAGCTATAGGGGAAATAACATGCTCTTGAGACTCTGCTAACAAAACTAAGGCGATTAGAAAGCATCCTTGTTCTTTGCAGCTACCCCCACTCGGCAGGTTTCCGCTGGCAGCTCCGTTACGGGAATGGGACCGGCCACGGGAGGCAAAGCTGGCTCTTGCCATCCCGCCGAGGCGCTGCGGTGAAGCCCCCCGTGCAGGAACCTCAGGAAGGAGAGGTAAACCTCGCACACGGCTGTCTGCCACCGCACGACTTCATCGTGCTTTTGCAGCACGACAGCCTCCTCCCGGGTAAAGCAGCTGCCTTTGCTTTCACCTGGGTCCCACACAGTGCGTCACAGGGCAGGGACGAAATCGCTACGAAAACAGAAAGACTTCTCAGAAAGGAGGAAATTAAGAGGAAAGCTCAATGTGTTTGGAAACCTAAATACCTCTCATTGTCTAATGGTTGTTTTCAGTATTCAGATTTATTGTCAACAGCGTACTGTAATATGTTCAAGCTCCTCTGGTATTCATTTGAAATGGCTCAGAGCGAACCCTTCCCTCTGGCCGTTGCCTGCCAGCTTCAAATGAGACTTGGGGCAAAAATGGGTCCTCTCGTATTGGTGACAAGTTTCTTCAGGTTTAAGGAAACTGTGAGCTTGAAGCAAGTCGGTAGGATCTGCCAGCACAGGAGAATATGAGACTGGACTGATTTCCATGACTTTAAGCATCCCTGCATATCTCCTGTGATGGCAATCGTGTCAAAAACCAGAGCAAGAAAATAAAAATGTCAAGCGGAAGGATATAATTTTTCATGCCTGGCTGAAACCAAACACCCTGATCTCCCTTAATCCTGTAAGTGGTGCAGATAACCTAGTTAAGAGAAGGTATTCACGGCAGGAGTTGAAAGCACGATAAAAGGCTTATTGTATTTGCCTATAATTTGGGATCTTCTAAAAGCACAAATGTCTGGTGTTCAATTCCTTAAATATTTAGCTTGCATGTGAAGCTTCTTTTGTTCAGTCTTCTTTTCCTCCCTCTTACACACACCAGGGATTTTGCTGCTTCTGCACCTTGCTGCCCTGGGGGAAGCTGAGCGGCAGTGCACCGGCCGGGAGAAGCCTGTGTCGGCAATGGGCTCGCTGCCCCCGCAGAACCCCTGCCTCCTGCTTCCCCTTGCTCTCCAGCTTCCTGAACGAGCTCCGCAGCACCCAGCCCCCCGTGCTTGGCTGTGCCCAGGCATGTCCGGCAGCACCGTCCGGTTTTGACTTTCCCTCTCTGTGGAACCCCCCCTTTGTGGAAGGATAACCCGGATCCAGGCGGAGGTGTGTGTCTGGCAAATCTTCTCCTGCATGCTGGAGCTTCAGGAGCCCCATCCCACAGGGTCATGCAACAAATACAACGTCGCCTGCGCAGACTTTGCACAAACTGTAGAAAAACGGCTCTTCCCCTTCTGAGAATAATTTTCATGTTATTTCCCATAATGTTTCCCATGTTTTGGGGTCCCTGCAGGACCAGACAGCCCAGGAAAGGCAGCTCCTGACTTCGCACTCATCACCCATGATGAAGGGTGCAATAGCCCCTTGCCACCACCCTGTCCCCTTTCCGTGCCACTGCGGTCACTGGGGGACCGGTTCATACCACTGAAGGGGTTCCATCAGTCGCTGGGTTTGCAGAGGGCTCTGCTACAGCTGCCGAGTCCTGCTGCCGCCTGAACTGGTGACATACTAGTGCTCTCCCTGATGAGAGTGTCCAAAGCTGTCCTGAAGACAGATAGCTCTCCAGGGCCTAAAATTCACTTGTTATGTGATGGATGCATCAGGGGGAAGAGTATTTAATATGAAAACTTACACCCTTCGGTGCTCCCACCTAGGTGCAGCCCCCGCAGAAGTAAAGACTCCGTCTACCAACGTATCGAACGGCACAACCTTTCCGCAGGGAACAACTCTCCGTCCAAGTTTTCTTGCTGTTTCTTACCCATGGAGGAGCTTTGGAGAGGAAGAGCCTCTCCTGCAGGCACTACCTGCTCCAGCCTTGGCTGCTGTGACTGGCTTGCAACAAGCAGCACCTCTAAACCAGTTTTTGTAGCTTCAAAAGATGGAAAAAACAGAGTCCCGTGAGAGCCAGCCCCCCACCTGCATGCAGGGGACAGTCTGTGGTGGTGCAGGAGCAGCCGCCGTTCACAGCAAAGGGTGACCAAAGAGGACTGAGCTCGCCATCGGGGGAACGAAAGGTATTTGTAATGAGACAACGGGCTGGGAAAGGCTGAGAAGGATTAACTCAGACATCTCCACTGATTTGATTTAATTCTGCCCACAGTCCCAGAGCAATAATAAGCTTAAGTTAAATGTTTACATCTGCAAATGTGGCTCATAGAGTGATTTTATCTAATGCCCTTGTGTCTTTCAGGCGCTCGCTGCACGAGCTGAGACAAATCCAGATCTCGTAGCACTGACGGAGCTCGTGCCCAGCCTGGGGTGGGCTCCCAGGGCTCTCTTTGTGCCAGGGGAGAGCGGGTGGCCTGGCCTGAGCTGCCTGGTCCTTGCCTGCCCAGTCCTTGCCTAGCCGCAGGCTGGTGCCTGCCAGAGGCGCTGCCAGGCTCAGGGTCCCCTCCCAGCATCGCCGCGCCATGGGCAGGCGGCACGGTGCATCGCTCCCTCGGACTCGTGGCTAAATGCAGATGCTACTCACAAGAAGACAAAAACTTGTGCATCGGCATTTCCAGCTGCCTGACGGGGCAGCCCTGACAGTGTTCGGTACCAAACACGGCATCGGGTGCGTTAGCGCTATTAAAAGCTTGGGAATTATCTTGGGAATAGATTAATAGCTCATGGTCATTTATGGATTGGCTTTGTTTTGTGTGCAAGGGGTAAGCTTCATGCCACAGGACTGCCTTACAGTTTGTATTTGCTAAACCCCAGCTTCTTGCTTTGCCTGGATCCTGCCAGCAGCTGGATTATATATGACTTTTCTTTCTAGCAGCCTTTTTTGCAGGGTTGGCTCTTATGCTTTCAGAGAAGAAACACTGATCTTCCGAAATCACAGCTCCCACTCCCTCCACTGATCGTGCAGCCTCTGAACCTGCAGGTGCTGCTCACCTCTCCATAGGCTTAATGCAGATTTCAGTCCTAGGACCAATCTCATCAAGGTAGGTAAGTCCCTCCTAGTTTTAATTAGGGGTAATTGGGAGTATCTCGAGTGGTCTGGCAAGCTTCCCTCATCTGTGAAGCTGTCATAGGGACTTCCAGCTGCTCACACTTGAGTGTGACTTTGAAAGCCCTGGTAGACTGGAGGCTGTCACCAAGACAGTCACAGCAGAGCTAGTTTCCAAGGGTGGCAGCACATCTGACAGCAGAGAAGTTATAAAGGTAGAAAATGGTGGTCACTGGTTTCTGCTTGGTTTGGGGTCACCATAAAAAGGCAGTTGAGGAATCTGCTTACCTGCCTTATCGCGCACAGCAGCTTCCCGTACGAATAAACAATAATGACAAAAGGGATTACAAGGCAAAAGATGAAAAGACATACGACGTAGGACACGTTGTTAGCGTCCTTTGAATGCCAGTTCACAGAGCACGTTGTCCCTGGTCCTTCTGGCCCGTAACTGCTCCAGCCGAAAAGAGGGGGTGCAGTCCAGACCAAGGAGTACGTCCAGGACAGGACGATGCCTGTCCATGTTTTCCTGTAGTTTGTGGTATCGGCCTCTGTTGTTCCCGTCATGGTGCAGTAACGTTCGTAAGAAAGTACGGCCAGGGAGATGAGGGAGACGATGCCTGTATCAAAACATACATTTGTATTAGCAGAAATGGCTGAATTAAGGCTTTGATCTATCTCCCGAAGCGATACTTCAAGCTAAAGATGAGGCAGATGGCAGTGGCTTTGGAAACCCGGTGGGCAAGGACTGGGGACTGTCCCCCTAAGAGCGAGAGGTGCTGAGAGCCTGACCGCACTCACCGAAAGCTGGGGAGTCTTTAAACACGTGTCCAGCCAAAGCAAGTCTGTTATAAATGCTGACTGATAATTAAGCACATCTGTCTGCACGTATACATATGTGTGTGTGTGACCTGCAGCAAAATCCTGGTTTCTCTATTGGATTTGGTGTTAGTGCACCTGTAAGATTTAAGGATTGAAGAGAAATAGCTATTATTTGCCCAAAGTTCAGGGCTTATCCAGCTTCACAGCCTGCCTTAAGCATCACTGCTTCTGCCTGAAATGATAACATTGGCTCTTTGCTTCCTGGGATTTATGCTTTCTCCCAGATATCTCTTTTTTTTCCCCTGCAGAAAAGGTGTGTGAGGAACAATAAAGGTCCATGCCCATCCTCTGATCCCTTCACACAACCTTCCCTGTCCTTGCCCCCTCCCCAGACGTTATGGTCCCCAGGCACTTCTTGGATGTTTTCATACAGCCATATGAGGGCTGGAGACTCGCACAACCCCCCAGCCCTGTGCTGTGCTGGCATTCTCACAACGAAATGCGTGTGAGCAAGGGCAGGCATTGCAGAGCCACAGAAGTGACTTTACTTACGAAATTTCAGTTATTGGGAGAGAAAAGATGGTTCTGTGAAAGCGGGAAGAGGGTGTGTGTCACCGCAGGAACCTGCTCAAATAAAACTCCCAGTGAGAGCCCGGAGAGCTTTCCTTGCAGAGCGCCTGTCACTCCCAAGGAAACCACAAAGTCAAAATAAAGATCTGTGTCTCCCAGCGTTAGACCAGAAAAAGCAGAAAGAGTGTAAGGGACACAGGCGCTTTGTTGCTCGGGTTTGAAACCTAACTCGGTTCCAAGGGCAAGAATTGCAGCTCATTAAAGCAATGCTTTTCATATCTAAAGCATGAGGACAACTTTAATAGTCAGCAAAAATCCAAATCCTCTTTACAGGGCAAGGCACCTCTTCTGAGATGTGGAAAATGAGAGATGCTCTCTGCCTCTGCCAGCTCGAAAGTGCAGCAGTCTGAACCCTCCCTCGGGGAAGCACAGCCCCCCAGGTTTTTCATATGGATTTATTGCTGTGCAGTAACGAAGAAATGTAGATTAAAACAACGTCCTGAAGCCCACTGTGCCAGCAAGTGCCCTGGTGTGCCTCAGCACGGCTGTGCAGGGTGCGGGTGGCTCCCGAGCCCTTGCAGAGACATTTATTCTCTTGCAGTTGGGGTACTGTCAGCAGATACAAATGGGGCGAGAAAACCCCTTAGCAGCAAACCAAAGATTTCTGCTACACACAGTAATGCGGGGGGGCTTGTAATTTCTAATGCTGACATTAGAGTTTGTGATTTCCCCCCCCAACACCTCTCAGCCTGCATTTTGGAAGTGATGCCAGCAGGTACAACTGAATATAGCTGGAGCTGCTGGTTAATGCTGACGTACTCTGTTTAAACTTTCCTTGGCATGTAAAGGTTTTACATACACAAAGCTGGCTTGCTACCTTGTATAACTTTATCAGGGAGAGAGGTGGCAGCAAACATCTAAACCGCTGCTGCAAATGCATCTTTAGAGTGGGTGAGTGGTGTGAGTATCTCCTAAAGTAGCGGTGTGCAGCCTGGACAGGATGCTAAGCTGTTTTCCTCTGGTTGGTCAGGTCTGTTCCTGTTACTCTGTCACCGCTAGCAGGGCGATGACTCTACTGGTAAAGCTTCTGACCTGTACGAGTGCGAGCTGGGGGACAGCCCCACTGATGTGTCTTGGTGTCTGTAGCATTAAACAGGCTGGGGGACATTTTCAGCTTGAAAATATGAGATATTGTTAAACTTAGCTCAAAGCGACATTGCTCTAAACTACTGTTTCTATACCTTAGGAAACACAGCAGAGCTGGGAGGGCGATGCAGGGGCAGGTCTGCATACCTGCTGCCTCACAGCCCCCTTGCCGTCTCCACCACAGCATGGGTCTCCCGCCAGGTGCCTGGCTGGCAGGCGAGGAAGGGGCTGGGTAAAGGCAGAGGGGCACAGTGGATGCTCTTTCCTGCTTACCGCCCTCCCTTGCTCTGCAAACATGCCTTGCCCGGAGTCCCACCAGGACCTGGAGCCCTGCGCTCCCCTCCTGCGTGCCGGGGGGGGTCCCTCTGCACCGGCCCTGCAGCTGCCCCACCACGCAGCATCCCGGCCCTGGGGCTTCGGCTGCCCCACCTCGCTCTGGCTGCCCTGGGGCGAGGGAGCTGCCGCAGCAGGGACGGGCAAGGCCACGCTGGCCTGCCCAGCGCTGCCCCTTGCCGCAGCCGGGCCCCGGGCTCAGGTCTGAAAGCCACGGGACTTCAAAGAAATCACGGCTGTTGAGGCTCCGAGCTGCCCCTTCAGTAACTGCGAGAAAGAGGCACTTTGCAGCCTGAGTGAGGATTCATCTTTAACGCTGCCTGGTGAGTTACGAGTTTTTTCCAGAAAAACAAAACTTGGGAAAGTTTAACGCCAGCCCTGTGCCTTTCGCATCCTGGGGGAGCTGCTGCCCACACACAAACGTGCCCCATCCCACGTGCCCCGCTCTCTTGCGCGCACACACAAGCACCCACACGCCCACGCTGCTCGGTTCGGGGCGCTTCACCCCCCGCTCCCCTGGAGCTGCCGGGGCGCGGAGCCGCCTCCTCTCCGCGGGTGCAGACCCCCGCAGCCTCCCCCGGTTCCCGGCTGCCCCCCGCCTCCCTCCCCACGGCCCCCCGGTGCCGGTGCCGGGCGGGTCCCACTCACCGCAGAGGGCGTTGGCGAAGCCGTGCCAGGCGCAGGCGGCCCCCGGCGAGCCCCGGCCCCGGGCGGCGGCGGCCAGCCCGAGCGGGGTGCCCAGGGCGCAGACCAGCAGGTCGCTGACGGCGATGTTGAGCAGCAGCAGGTTGATGGGGGAGCGCAGCGCCCGGTAGCGCCAGAAGAGCAGCAGCACCAGCAGGTTGCTGCAGAAGCCCAGGCTGCCCACGGCGCCCAGGCAGGCCGCCGCCGCCAGCCGCCCGGCGGGGCTCAGGCACGGCCCCGGCTCCGGCCCCGGCTCCGGCCCAGGGTCGCGGGCACCGGCCGCGGCCCCGCAGCTGGGAGCGGCGGCGGCCACCGGCATCCCCGCGGGGCTCCCGCCTCGCCCGCGGCGGGCATTGCAGCACCCCCGTGCCGGCAGCCCCCGCCGCCTCCGCCGGTCCCAGCGCACCGGCGAGAGGGGCTGCTTCGTTACACTGAAGGGGAAGGCGCGCAGGGTTTGTGCCTGCCGTGCTCCACCCTGTGGCCGTCAGCAGCGGGCTCCTTTCCGCTGCCGGCGCCGCTCGGCCCTCCGCGCCCGGAGGGCTGAGACCGGGCGCGACCTCATCACAGGTGTGGGTCGGGATAGCGGCTCGGGGGAGCCGAGCCTGGCGCCGAGCGGCAGCTGCGCTGCGGGCCGGGGGAGAGCGTCCTTCAGTGCTTTCCTGTCCTATGCTGCACCCACGGCTGCTGCCTGGAGCCCTCCACGGAGGCAGAGGCCGGTCTGGGCGATCTCACTGTCGAGCAAGGTGTCATAGCTCAGAGGGCTGCGGCAAAGCTGGGAATACAGGTAAATTCAGACCAGAACAAGAGTCGGCTGTGTTTAGGCACCGAGTTACACGAAACACAAAACCGCACGTAGCTATAGCACTAAGTGATGTATGTCTCAGCTTGGCCAGATAGAGCCTTTCACAGTAAAGCTGTGAAGAGCATGGGCTGATCCAGAAGCTCCTGTCATTAACAGAAGGGGTAAAGCTTGAACTGCCAACCAGCCACGGAATAAATTGTTTCTTATAAATTAAATCTCTTAAAATCTATAGGGCACTTCCTATGACACACAGCCAGGTTCTGGCCGTATCCCACCACGCAGAAAGGAAAGTGTTGTCTGGTGTCTTTATGTGCTGTCCTGGGGGAAAAAAATCACCCTGTTCTACCTGTAAGGGGGTTTTCTCTATGTTTGCAAATAAAAAGGGAATTTGTCTCATTTCCTGCAGCTTGGTTGCTAGGAGCAATTAGTACTGAAAAGGAGGGCATGAAGGATGTTTTTTTTTTTTCCCCTCTCCTTTTTTCTCTTTTTATTGGATGTTTATTATAAGGCAGTTCAGAGTATCTCTGCTTGTAAAGAACTTTCAAGTTATTTTTAAAAAAAGCAAAAATCTGGACTTTGGGAAAGCTGGCTGCCTCTTTTCTTCCCTCTGGGATGCTAAGGGTATGTTGGGTTAAGGAAGGACACGGTCCAGCAGAGTGCTGTTGTCTTCTCATCAGCATTTCTGAAGACCAAGAACGTAACTGGGCAGGTAGTGCAAGCAGTCACTTGGGTTACCTGAGAGTATGTATTTAGATAAAAAATAAGGCTGGATCTGATCCTCAAACTTAATTGAAAAAAAACCAAACCTCTGTCTGTATGATTTTATTGTGCTTACATGCTAGGGTTGTAAAACTAGACATTTTCATCAGCTAGACAAGGCCAAAGTTAAGCCCTGATGAAGGCGAGGTGTTGTCTATAGCATTTCTCTCTGTCCCTGAGGGCGCAGCCCCCCAAAGGCTGATACTGGGAAAAGGCTGCGCTAGAGGATGATAAAATCCTGCCACCTCACTTCAGGTAGCTTTCAATAATTCTTACTTTTTTGGGGGGGCCCATAGGAAGCAAGTTTCTGTCGGCTTTTATAAAAAATGTCTGATTCGTTTCACGATCTGCATGCCCTTGTCTGTGTAGATAAGCCGCGGCTCGCAGGGAGGGCTGCTTACAGCGGGCACCGCCTGCGCGGGCAGGCAAAGAGCTTTGCAAGCAAAAATGAAGAAGGTAGGCAGAGGTCACATGTGGTGGCTTGTTGGATGCTCACGAACACTAGATAATCTGCATGGCCTGCTTGGAAACGATAATATAACTATTAATAGAAGCAAAATAAATATTAATATAAGTAAAATTCAGGACCAGTGTGTTTCTTAAAGGGAACTTTGATTAGAGATGAAAAGAGGCTGCAGCCTCTGGTGGCAATAAAGCCGAAAGGTTGTTTCGACTGGCTTGAGATGTTTCAGACCATTTACTGGAAATGTGTCAAATAATCATTTTGATAATACAACATTGCTTTGAACTGACCACTTCATTTTAAATGATGTGATTTTCTAGGTGAATATTGTGGAGTAGGAATTTTCACTCCCTACTAAACAAAACCCAACAAGAGAATACATTGGATGTAAAATTGTATTCTGAAAAGTAAATCCATTAAAAACATCTCTTGAGATTTCACATTTATTTCTAGGTGATTCCTACCCATTTTTCAGAGGAGAAGCAAGTTTCACCAGCAGCTGTGCAATTTCAGCCAAGTTCCCAGATGATCAAATAAAAAAATGTGCTGCTGCACAGCACTTGTCCTGCAAGTGAGATCCAAGTCCTTTTGCTGCGTTAAATAGTAAGTGAAGAGGAAAGCAAGGCAATGAGAGATTTAGGCAAGGCAGAAAGATAGCAAAGGAGCATTTTGCTTTTTGCAGAGGTGGAAAACTGGGCTGCCTGTGTAGGACCTGGGGCCAAGCATCCTCGGTTGCTCTCATTTTGGGGTCCAGCCTGCATCCCCGGCTATTCTCATCCCCGATCACATCCCACTGCGATACAGCCTGTAGGACTTATTTTCCTAAACTCTATTTTTGTCACTGACTTGGGAACTTAATGGCACAGAAATCTATTTAGGTGTGCTCCTTAAGAGCCTGCAGCTTGTTGATTTTCAGCTGGATGGAAATATCAAGGTGCTGAAGTTCCTTTGAGGAGCAGGTCTTGGACTTTGAAGGCAGAAGAAAGGTATTAGCAGTGTTAAATGCATTGATCTCGATGACAGCTCTTTGGGGATGTTTCAGGAAGGGTAAATTCTAGTTTAAAAAATTGCAATAGGAACAGTCAAGAGGGAGATGTCATTTGTTCACAAAAAACAGCTTGTGCTTCTGGCTTGACAGCAGTTTCACCAGCTGAGGCGCAAAGGACGGGCTGCAGCCAGCAGCAGGTTTTTTCTGAAGTTTGGTTAAGTTTCCCTCTATTTTAGCGATGGCCACAAGGTGGCACAGGGCCCCTCCTGGTAGGATGCGAATGTGCTCACCGGAGAAATGGGTTTTTCAGCCTGAATCGGGGCTGAGCGAAGGCTGCTTGAAAACGAAATCCAGGCGTAGGATGCCCATGAGACCTGGGCTTCAAGCCGTTCCTGGGACGTGCGGCCAGGCAGAGGGTAGCCTGCACCCCATCGCGCTTTGGCAGGTACAGAGCAGCCCCGTGACGGGGGGCTGCGGCAACGCTGGGGGGTCAGCGGGAGCTGGGGGAATGTGGTTTTCAGATCAACGTCTTGTTCAAGGGCTCTCTTTTGTGGTGCCCCAGCTTATACGTAGGGACGGGTAAATTATTCATCAGGCTGGGAGATGCCTGTATTCGCTCTTGCAGGCTGGCTGACACGGGCGGCGTGCTCAGCGTCCACGTGCTGGAGCCATGCGGTCGCCCTGCGGCAGCCCTCGCAGCTGGTCATCGCGGGTCGGGGAGCGCAGGGCATGCAGCCGCTCCGGGAGCCGAGAGGAGAGTTTTGTGGGGCAGCAGAAAAGGCAATCCCCAGCGGTGTTGCAGTGGGTTCGAGGGCAGGATCCCGGCCACCCAAGGAGATGACATTTCTGTTGGTGGACGCCCAAGTGACTGCACTGCAGCTCAAAATGCAGCATTAGCCGCTGGGCAATGTGCAGGCAGCTTTGCGGTTGTGCCACTGTGTTGAATATTGAGTATCAACGTTCAGCTAGTATCCAAAAACGCATTTCCTACACAAATATTTTGATAATGTCTGGAAAGGGGCAGGAAAGAGATCCAGCCAATTCCTACTGTGTTTCACCACGCTACAGTTTGTGGTTCCCACTGGTGCGTGTCCTGTAAATACCTTGTCCTGTCGTGGAAGTACAGCCTGTGTTGTGCGGCCCCTTGGCTGGTATTTGTGGGTCATTAAACAGATAGTGGAGACGCTGAACAGGTTTCACCCAGAGAGCGGAAAGCTGTCGGGGTGGTGCACTGGGAGGAGTAGGTGGCTGTACGGGAGCCGGGGCTGTTTGCTGGGAGGTTGAACAGGGTACGGGGGGTTTGGCTGGGGGAAACCCAGGAGGAACCTCTTGCACTGCTGTTTTGAGCTATTTAACACACCACCCCCCAGCAAGTCCTGCCGAGACGATGTGCTGGCAGTACAGCACGGGATCGCAGTTGTGGGCAGTCCCCAAGGGCCATCCCCTCGCCGAGGGACCCCCCACAGCGTTCGGCCCGAAGGGGGTGAGAGGCACCCTTGTAACCCCAGTGATTCCCAACAGCCCCGAACAGCAGCAGCAGCCTTCCATGGCAGTCAAGTCAGCAACGTTGTGGCAAATTATCTTTTCTCTTTTATTAATGATAAGAGAGGTAATAATCCTCCTACTGGACTAATTACAGCCGGTGAAGATATGGTAATGAGAATAACTCCCATTGCCAGTATTTGAAGAGTTACAATTTACATGAAAACAGAGATTTATGTGAATAGCAATTATTATTTTGTACATGGCTCTCTCCTGTGCCATCTATTCTGATCTCGGCAAATCAAAGTGTAATTAATCATAGAGGATTAAATGCTGCAGGGAAAGGACTGGGAAATTATGTAGAAGCAAAGCTCTGGCTGCTTTTGACTTAAAGTGACCTTAGGTTGTCTGTTGCGAAGAACATCTTGCCTGCTCCGCTTCCTACCTGCCAGCTCTTTCTTGCTGCTGTCAGAAATCAATGTAGTTTCCCCAAAGGTTTAGCAGTCTGACTGCTTTCTGGGTGTCTCCCTGGCATTGCACGGCTGAATCCGTGTGGATTTGGAGGTGGCTCCCTAGTTCTTTGGGACATGTGTTGGGAAGGATGGGGTGCTCTCCTGCCTTTCCCTCCTCGCTTGAAAAACACTGGCAGGAGGTCAACCAACCAGATGCAGGTTGTGCCCAGGTATCTGCTGGAAGGCCATCACCCCGGCTGTGCTGGGGTCAGCAATCGTCACGCCTACCAGTGTTTCCCTTGCCAGAGCTGCAGACGGTTTTCTGCCAGTAACGTATATAAACTCCTCTCACCACTCATTTACCTTGGCCTGGATGCCTGGACTCCCTAGTTCCAATTACTGCACCAAAATCCAGCATTTCTTGCCCTCCACCCTTGGGTTTGGCCAAAGATGGAACAAAGATGTGTTTTTGCCGGCAAATCAGCCTAAGTTCCTCCAAAAGCCACTCCTCTGACAGCTTGTGGTTAAACGTTTGATATGTGTGAAGGATCATTTGATATTATCTGTCTTTTTGCTTTTGCAGTCCATGATGATATCTTTTCTTTAGTCCCTGAAATAAAGTCTGTTAGCTAATGAGTTTCCTAATGATTGTGTGAGTAATTCCTGTGTGAACAATTGCTGCTCTTTGCTATAAATGGGCAGGCTTAGAACAGACTTTTCTGTTTCGTTCTTCTTATTCTCATTTCAAATTTTGGGTTTGTATTTTTTGTTTCTTAAAGATCTTTTTTTTTAATTCTTTAAAAATCATCATCTCCTTGCAGGGCTGTTAGCCCCAAGGTATCTTAATGGGACTTGGTGAGTTTGAACAGTGCGATGAGTTGGTGTCATCTCATTATTTTGATATAGATCGTTATAAATATTAGCTATTGCTTTTAGGGAACACTCTTTAATGAGAGTCCTACTAGATTTTTGGTAGGATTTTAGTGAGGTGCTGAGTGCCTGGAATGACCTATTTTTTTAAGCTTCCCATGGGATCCCTTTGGGTTGTCCCATCAAATGTATTTCGCTGGTCCTCTACAGAGAACTTTTGTCTCCAAACTTCTTGCTGCTGTGAATGCAGCAGCTTTGGTCTATTTACCTTTTTCTAGCCAGTAATGAATAGTTACTGAATTAGAGTGGTTTTAACTAAAACTCAAACAGTAGTAGCCATGGATAGTAACGAAGCTTTTACGAACCATCTTAATTAGCAGCCAGTTCCCCCCAAGTTATCAGGAATGGTTTGCAGTGTGCGGACAAATGGCAATAGCTGAAAACATTTACAGGCAGCGGAGATTTAATTAGACACTCGGGACAAGCTTTGCCTGGGGTAGTGCTGTCCTGGGACACAGCAGCAGCGATGCTGCTCCAAGGGTGCCTGTGGGGAGGCGAGGTGCTGGCAAGCTGAAGATGGGGGGAGGCAGGAGCAAGCATCTGCGCCTGCCCTGGAGGTCCCCAGCTGGCACGGCTTGCACCGAGCCATCCTGCTGCCCAGGAGCGTGCGTGCACGTACGCACAGGCACGGAGTTTATCTGATTCCCAGAAATACTCCCCCACTAAAATGAGACCTCCACCGGGTTGCAGGTCCCTCTGCCGCCCCTTTTCTTTGCCCGTTGCTGGTTTGGTGGTTATTCTCTAAATAGCTGCTGATGCTACCTGAAATCTATGTGGCTTCCAGTAATGTCTCTAGTTTGAGACCAGAGGTCTCTGGTTTGTCCGGAAGAGGAATGCGAAAGTAAAACACTCCAGCAAGGAAATATTTTGAGATCTGCTTGGTTATACTGAGGTAGGAGAAACCTCGTGCACCTTAGCTCCGTAGCTGCAGGCTCAGCGCTCACCAGAAGCTGTGAGCAGCCCGCATCGCTCTGCTTCCCTGTCCGTAGCGTTTCAGCTGTCCCTGCAAAATGTTCCTCTTGGTTGTTTTTATTAGTGCAGAGCTGCAGTCTGTACGCCTCTAGGCTTTCAGCATCATGAAAGGACGGGGCGTTGTGGAAAGGGAGAGCACAGCGCCAGCACCCTTATGGAGCAGCAGAGCCGAGAGAGAGCGTCCTCCTCCGGGGAAGGAGTCTGGGGAGGAAAGTGTGACTCAGGGAGCCTGGAAATTAAAACTGATAGATATCAAACTGGTTTTAATTTAGCACTGAGGGCAGTTAGACACCAAAAAGACAAAGAAAAAACAAAATAAATAAATTTTCAGTGCTTGAGATCTTCAGGCAAGTATCATCTGTCTGAAAGAGGACCTGGTTCAGAAACAGGGTGTTCCCCATGCAGAAACCTCAACGGCAATCAGGGAAGGGCTCTGGCTAGTTGGAGTCACTGACCTCTTCCCTTGCCCCGTGGCCCAGGCAGGTGGGTGCGTGGCAGGTGAAGCTGCCCCGGCACAGCTCGAAGGCTACAGCAGAGCCGTGACATGAAAGGGATCCCGAGGATGCACTGCTGTAAAAAATGTATCCTATAAAATTGGTCACTGACGCAGAGATTCACAAATGTTGTTGTCTCAAATGTTAAAAGGGTTAAATTTTACTTTTTCTGTTTTTTCTTGTTTTCCTTCTTATGTGCCTGGTTTTTCTGTGCAGAAGTAGAAAAATCATGGTCCCAAAAAAATTTCTGGTCCACCACCAGCCTTCATAGCAAGAGGTCCCCAAAGAGCCTCCCCGGTCTGTCCTCTCCCAGCAGGACTTCACATAGCAAAACGTTTGCTTGCCGTTAAGCCACAAGCCATGTCTTTGCAGTGACAGCCGTATATGTTTCGGGATGCAGAAAGTGTCGATACTCCCCTCTCAGGGGGCTGGGAGACCCCAGCTTGTGCAGCAAGGCTGGATGCGCACGCAGCCCCCGCGGCAGCAGGGCGGCCAGGGCAGCGTTAGGCGGCGCGGGAAGATTGCTGGCGTTTATTGCATTATTTGCCCTACGAAGGGTCACAAAAGAGGTTGTGAAAGAAGAGGGTAGATAATAGGCTGTGAAAACAAAGAAAAAGCTTAATGGCTTTTTCTTCGCTTCTTTTTTCAAGGTCTATTAAGGCTTCTGGAAGTGTGCTAAAAGCCAAAGAGGGCCCTGCACTCCGTTAAAGACATTTCCAGAAATTATTTTTTCAGAACTGGGAAAGGGCAAATAGAGAGGGAGTCTCTCCCTTTCAGCCGTCTGGTGCTGCTGGGTGCGCACGAAGCTGCCCCGCTCCCACGGCCATGGGTGTCCCCGGTGCCACGGGTGCAGCTCAGTGCTGGCTCCCGGCAGGGCGATGCTTGGAGCTGGGGGGCACTGGCTGTGGATGGGAGCTGCTCAAAAACTCCCAGCTGAGAGTTAGGCAAGGCCATTTAATAGGGTACCAGATTAATTGCTCACCTCTGCGCACTCATGGCTGCAAAAAGCGGGTGAACATGTTGAGCCTGGTGTCAGCTGCCTCTTTGAAGGGTGCACACATGCCCTGGCCACAGCACTAGGCGAAGGGTTAGGGGTAGGTGATGAACACCCAGGGTGTCCTGGGGCACTTCAGCTACACACAAGAGTGTGGACCCCAAGAGTAATTCTGGACCTGCTGTTTAACTTTTTTTGTCCGACTGCAAGTATTTAAAATGTCCTCCAGCACGTCCGCAGTCCACAGCAGTTCACTCTAAACGTCTTATAGTACGGGCAGGTGAACGTGGTCCTGCAATAACTCTCTGATTTTTTTCAGGATGGCTATTTACAGTATATAGGAATTTCATTAAAAGCAGGAAGCTTCTCTTTAAACGTATATAGACTTTTCTTCTGGGGAGCTTCGAAACTCTGCAGCGGTCACTGAGCTGTAAGAAGCAGCTGCGCAAAGGGAATGCTTTCCCCGGCGCGAGTGGTTGAGCAGTGATCTATTATAGCCGCTCCTCAATATTAGCTGTGCGGGGACACTAATGCCGTCGACAGAGTAAGCTCTGTCAGCAGCCCCCGAACAGGAGGGGATGGTGTGCGTGCAGGGAGTGCACGGGCAGGTTCCCAAAGAGCTGGCTGGGTGGGCGCTGAGTTGCAATTTCAGGAGTTCTTCATTCCCGTTCCCAGTGGCTTTATCTTGTCCTCCCACGCCACTTTGCCACGCTTCACTGCGGGCTCCAAGGACCTTGTCCCCAGGCGGCTGGGTTCAGCGGCACCCTGCGTGCTTTGCAGCTGGGCTTGCCTGGGCAGCGAGCAGCATCTGCAGGGCCGGGCTTCCCGGAGCTCAGGGATCACCAGGGTGTGGGAGAGGCATCAGCAGAGAGGTGTCTCTGGAGATGCACCGTCTGCCTGCAGGCACCGCTCTGTTACCATATTTTCTTGAAATTAGGGGGTTAGATTTATAGCCCCTGGGAGTGGCACCCGGGGCTGCTGGGAAAGGGATTCAGTGGAAAAGACTCTGTGAGTTATGGTCTATAAACCTCTGTCAGATGAAGTTCGTTTGAAGTCTTATAACTATAAAATGTCTAGCAGGTAATACCCTTTACCGTACTAGAAATCTGCAATATTGCTGCATGCCTGGCAGGCTAGGAAATGTAGATAAATTGTGGTTCACGCACATGAAAGCTTACAGACCTGCAGTAGTTCAGCTGTCATTTTTCTTGTAGGTAAATGGCACAAGAGCCATGGTGTCAGCAAAGCACTTTACCTCAAGGTACCAAAGACAAGCTTCAGCAAGGGCACAAACCCACCAGACACACCGAAGAGCGTGAGGGCAAGAAGCCCTTCCCATAAGAAAGAATGGTAATTGTGGCTTTTGGGTTTTTTTTTCCAAGAGCTAAAGAGGCTCTCAGCAGCTGTAGGGAAATGCCCGCATTCACTGGGTTATAATGTGGCAAACCCGCAGTTTCTGCTCCCCCCTCCCTGCACTACACGAACCCTTGCCATCTCCTCAGCAGTGCGGCTCAGTGGCCACAGAGCTGGGCTTGTGTCATGGTTTAACCCCAGCCATCAACTCAGCCCCACCCAGCCGCTCGCCTCCTGCCCCCGGCTGGGATGGGGGAGAGAATCAGAAGAGTAAAAATGAGAAAACTCGTGGGCTGAGATAAAGACAGTTTAATAGGTAAAGCAAAAGCCTCGCACGCAAGCAAAGCTAAACTCCTTCCCATCGGCAGGCAGGTGTTCAGCCATCTCCAGGAAAGCAGGGCTCCATCACGCGTAACGGTTACTCGGGAAGACAAACGCCATCACTCTGAACGGCCCCCTTCCTTCTTCTTCCCCCAGCTTTATACGCTGAGCATGACGTCATATGGTATGGGATATCCCTTTGGTCATTGGGGTCAGCTGTCCCAGCCGTGTCCCCTCCCAGCTTCTTGTGCACCCCCAGCCTCCTCGCTGGTGGGGTGGGGTGAGGAGCAGCAAAGGCCTTGACTCTGTGTAAGCACTGCTCAGCAGTAACCAGAACATCCCTGTGTTATCAACACTGTTTTCAGCACAAATCCAAAACACAGCCCCGTACCAGCTACTGTGAAGAAAATTAACTCTATCCCAGCCAAAACCAGCACAGCTTGCTCTCAGGGAAACCAGTTCTTCTCAGCGCTGAAGCTGCCCCACCAGCCCCCGCTTGCACAAGCAGATCAAGACGGCAAAGCTTTATTAATTTGTGTATGTCCCCTAGACAGAAGACATAAACAACGAGATTCGCACGCTGTGAGTACCCATGGGGTTGGAAAGGCTGCGTGGGTACTTGTGGAGAGAAAAGACCTGAACACCTGGCTTGGTTGTCCCTTCTGTAAGGAAACTGTAAGCATCAAAATGAAAAAGCTCTCAGTTAGGAATGCTGCTTGCGGTTCCCCTGAGGTGTGGCCTAATGAGCACCAGCTGATTCAAGAGCCAAAACAGGTGAAGGGAATTGTGAGCAGACGTGTGATCCTTGCCGGAAGGAAGATTTGAGAGAGGCAACGGAGAGAGACAGAGGGGTGAGGCAATGGAGAGAGAGACTGTGGGACTGCCCTGTTATGATAGAGGCTCCAGTATTGCTGCGCATAGATATATGTGAGGGTCTGTGCTGTCTTACACCACAAATGGTGCCCGAACAGGGACAGAAAGAGGAAAGCCTGAAGAAAGAAGGCCTTGAAGAAAGGAAATAGAAATATCCAGTGGTGTACCCCTGTTGCGCTGGACGGAGGACAATTCAGGTGAGCAGCCACAGGGAAGTTATATGAACTTTCTACATTAGTCATGGGGCAGTCGGCATCTCAGTCACAGAAGCTTCAACTTGAAATGTTTCAACGTATTTTGAAGGTAACAAGGTAACAAGGTTTTGAAGGAAAGCGAACTGTGTAATGGAGAACAGGAAAGGTCTCTGTATTAGAAGTGTTAAGTTTGTAGCTCTGTATTAGAAGTGTTAAGTTAAGCTCTGTATTAAGCTCTGTATTAGAAGTGTTAAGAAAGTAGGTTTAGTAAGTTAAGATTTGTATTAGAAGTGTTAAGTTAAGCTCTGTATTAAGCTCTGTATTAGAAGTGTTAAGAAAATAGGTTTAGTAAGTTAAGATTTGTATTAGAAGTGTTAAGTTAAGCTCTGTATTAGAAGTGCTAAGTTTGTATGCTGTTTTGTCATGTAGAATTGATCTTTGTGTTGTAGTGTAATTAATTTCTGTAGACTGTAATGTTATATGATAAAAGAAGGTAGTTAAGATGAATATTTGTTTGACTAAAAGGAGAATGACCATGCCCATATTGGGATTCGTCATTACTCTGGGTTCGCACTCCCACTCCGACCCTGAGTCACTCCGACAGGTACTAATTCAACAAGACAAGACCCCGGGCTGTAAACTCTGGCATTTCAAACTTTGTAACTACAGAGCGCTGGTTGCAAAAGACCTATCCTGAGATAGCAAAAAAGACAGCAAAGCTCTGTCCTGGACGCAGACATGTTGGTGGTGCCACCAGCTGTACCAGGGTTGGGCTCATCCCATGGCGCTGCATTGGGCACGCGTACAACACTGGGCGCTGCTCGCTGGTAGAGGTGCTTGTGCCGTGTTTTGACTAATGCCGGTGATGCCAGTGAGGCTGTTTTCAGACTGGGGATTTTAAAGTCCAAGTTGTTTTGGGCAGGAATTACTTTTACTGTGTATGTGTAGGACCTAAAAATAGCCCTAACCGGGTTTAGAACATCAGGTGCTCCGGTGTTGGTACGGATGACTGCCTCCCTCCCAGGTATGGGCTGAACCCCCCTGCAGAGGGGCTTTTGGCCGCTGGAGCTGTACGTACCCAAATGTCAAGAGGAAACGTCACTCTCATAAGTATCTGCCCACACAGATTGGGCTGATCCAAACTTTGGAGAGGGTACACGCTGTCGCACTTAAAAACTCTAGGCTTCAAATGATGACACAAAGTTAAAAAATTACCTTCAAAGGCCTAGATCAGACACTATTTTCCCCTGCATATAAACTTCTGGTGACCTGCGTTGTTATAGCATCCAACAGGACAATTAGAAAAATAGTGGTATTAATTCCCCACAGAGCTACTGCAAAATAGCCTGCAAGCAAAATGAAGATCGATCGCTGTTGAGAGGAAAAGCAACGCAATGGTCAGAAATCAGGAAAGCAAATCAGGCAGAGATTTCCTGTGACATGAGGTTTTCAATGAAATGAATGTCATTAAGTGGAAGGGAAAAGAGGAACCACAACTTTTTGAATTAGGCACGTAAGCAAGTTGAGCAAATTGTTTCTTCCCTGTTCAAGCAGAGGTCATGTTTTTGGTTGGATTTACTGGCACCAGGTTTTCTGTATGAGGATCTAGGTCTGCCCAGCTCTTAAAATGTCACTCTGGATTTATGCTAGTGTAGGAAGGAACAAAATGCAGCCTGCGTTTGGTGCGAGGTGCATGAATTTGGAAAGTCAAAGGAAAAAGTGTGCTCGGAATAGTCCTGGAGAAGAGGGCTTCTCCTTGAGCTGTGGTTTCTGCTGCTCAAAGGCAGCCCAGAGCCCCCCTACCTGTGCATTAACCTTTAGCAATAGTAAAAGGAAGCAATCTTCCAGGAAACTACAGTTTGGCAATGAAAAAAAAGACGAACGGATGCAGGGGCCGTGGGGCAGCAAGTCGCAGCAGTGCGGGGTGCGAGGGCAGGAGGGCTTGGGGCAGGGTGTGCCCGGAGCCCCCCGCCATCCTCACCCTGGTTTAATTGCTGCCGACGGCTCCTCGGTGCGGGGCATGGGATTGCTCACGCTGAAGGAAAGCCTGTCTGTGTGGCTGATGCCCCTTCGGCGGTGCGCAGAGCCCGTGCCGTACACCCTGCCATGGGGTCACTGCTGAGGGACAGCTCACGGAATATACGCTGGTTTACATGGCTAAGATGGACAGGTATGTGCTCACAGTCACCTAGGATCAACGTCCTTCTTCCTACAGTGACTAAGGATTATGGGCACATTAATACTTACCGTGTTTTAGCACCCCAGAGTTTCAATAAAATAAATTTATAACTTTGCCACCTTGTAGCAAAGTAGAAAATGGCTTTAAAAATTAATGTAATTCGTGGAGAATTATTTCCTGTACCTGCAAGTTTTTAAACCTAAGGGTCTAGGGTGTAAAAAATAAATACCAACACTGACTTTGTTGTATGCCTTCTGGTAATGTCAGCAGAAGAGGTTGATTTTTCCTTGACCTTTTACTTCAGGAAGGAGAGGAGAACTACTAGATGAGAGATTCCATCTGTGTGCGAGACACACTGTACTGTGCTCAAGGCCATGGTGAGTAGAGTGACTGCACATCTTAGTTGAAATGCCAAAAAGATACTGATTCAGTGAAATGAATAAGGCGTTCGAGGGGCTGTGGTCTGGCAGAAAGAAGCAAATGTCCGAAGTCGCATCAGCAACTTGCAGCAGCACGTGTGTCCTCAGAGGTTCCTGCTGCAGCGTGACCCAAGTGTTCACGGGTTGCTCTCTATAAAGTATTGCATTAGAGGGTGACTTTTGAGATTGCATTTTAGACAGTGCCAGTGGCAGATTTGCTCAGAAACCTCAGCTTTCAGGTGGGGATTTCTCAAGCGCTCCTACATGGGCAGCAGTGTTGCCATCAGCCGCAGATGGAGACTCCCAGCAAGTAACCCCAAAATGTTATCTCGCCAATGGTTAGTGCTGATCTGCTAACGCAGGCCCTTTGCTGGGAGAGGTGTCGGTGCTTTAACCCATCTCAGGTCTCTCGAAGCAACTGGACAAGTGCTAGCAGAGTCGGTCACATCACTGTTTCAGCGATGGGCCCTGCTGAATAAGGAAGTCAGGAGATGATACCTGTGATGTTTTCTGGAGTCCTGAGGACTTACCTTCTGCAGGGATGTGCATTACCAAGTCCCTGTTTCATCTGCAGGTGAGCATTGGGTGCCCTTGCTGTCCCCTCAGCTCCTACTGACCTCGCAGGAGGTCTTTAATTCTCAAAAAAACACCAATATGTGATAAATGAGTATCTTAAACCATTGAAAGTATTTTAAACCATTAAAATTAGGGAGAGGTAAAGGAGGGACCTAAATAAGAGGCTGTTGAGACTATTAGAACAACAAAACTTGGGCAAGTCTAGAAGTCACGTGACTAACACTAAGTAAAACCCTGCCCTGAATAGGCAAAAAATAGCATTGAAGTCGTAAGAAGATGTTTTTTTATTTATCTGCAGGCTCGGGGTCTGTATCACTAGCATCTGGAAAACACATTGTGGTCAGATCTTTGCAAAAGGGAGCTGTGGGGAAATCTGCTGCTTTCCTGAGTAGGAAGCTGTAGTGAAAGGCTGTCGCACAGATGAAACACCATGGTCCAAAGCAGACAAAGCCCCAGCCACCAAATGAACTTTGTAGTTAAATGGGATCCAGCACAACTTTATGGGTTCCTTGGTTTTCCTTTCCTCACGTGCTCCCTGACGCCCGCAGCTCGCTGTTCTGCGCAGCCCCATGCTCGCTCGGTGCTGACAAAGGCCGGGGAGAAGAGCGGTCACCACCACTGGATGGTGTCTTTTTGGCCAAATTTCCTGCCTAGGTTTTATTTCTTCTTTTCTAGAAAACATGGAGGTCTTCAAGTGGGAGGCCCATGGAGGGCAGGTGTATGCTAGCAAAGCTGTTGCATTTTCAGGGCTTGGGACAAAAGGCTGGCTGTGGCACGAGGGCAAGGGTTTTTAAGTGTCGCGCTGTGTTGAATTCTCACCGGTGACGAGTAGTTGGATGACACAGAGTAAATGAGTAATTAAGTAAGAGTGAAAATGCCTTGGTGCAAATCGGTGGCTCTTTGTGGGTGCATTGCTTTCAGCTCTGCTCCGTCACACGTTTTAACCGTGAGATGCCGAAAGCCAAGGTATCCAAGCTCAAAATTAAATTCCAGTGGCAGAACCTGGAGCTGAACTTCCCAAATCACATTTTCCTTGCTTTGTGTCCATGCAAGGTGGAAGTATGCCTGTCTCCCAGACCATGTGCTCGTTGGTCACGTTCATATTTTTGCTCTTCTGTTTTATTCTCTGAGCGTAATATGTCAGCACAGCTCCAGAAAAAGAAGATTGACATTTATAGGTATGTTTATATGCTTCCCTGTCCTGAAAAGCAAAGTAAACGTGAACAACTTAATTTTTGAATCTAAAAGGTAGTCCTGCAAAAATTACCAATCAATCCAATCACTGATATATTACATTTTCTATAAATGCACAGATAGATCTATAGCTCACACCACCCAGCAGGTGGCTCAGGATAGCGTCATTTACTTTAAGTCCCATTATTTCAATTGCACAGTTTAATTATACTGAACGCTCGGTAGTATACACAGGAAGGAAAAACCCATTTGTCATCATTAGCTGGTGTGCCCTCCAGCCCTGGCGCTTTGGAGCTGTGTAATGTTATTGATGGACCTGGCGTATCTCTGATCGGAAACAAGTATTTAGCCACTTAAGCCTTGACAAGACGTTGATCTTCACTGGAGCTGGGACAGGTGCTTACAGTGCTTGTGCATTGTAACATTAGCTGTCTGTTCAGGCAGGAGGGATAAACAACATGCCTAAGTCCTTCAGCACAGTCCTGTCATGTCCTTGGTTAGCTGGCCACAGCCTACGCCTCACGTACGGTTTGGAAACCGATGGTGTGCTTGAGGCCAGGCAGGGCTTCACACATTGGGTTTTGTAGTGACACTGGTAGCAGGTCTGGTGCGGGTCACCCGTGGCGTTTGGAGGACCAGGTGGAGATCACCATCCAGCGACTCCTCCATGCCAGTCTACCCCGGTGGCAGGCGCTTCGGTGTCCCTGACCACTGGTGCTTCAGGAACCCTCCACCAAATGCTCTTTGCTGTGTTTCCACCTCCCATTCAGTGCGGGCCGCTGGGGACTTCTGAGCAGCGATGGCCGGTGCCAGCGCATCAGCTCTGCGCGCAGGCAGCGCCCTGCATGGTGCTGCGACACAGCCGCTTTACCAGCCACCGCCGCCATATCGCTAACAAGGCTGTATTATGTTGTATTATGTTTTTTCATGCGGTTTTGCGATTTTTTTGCTTATCTGCTACCTTCCTGTGCATGGCTCACCTCTCCAGCAGAAACATGCATGGTTATCTGGTACACAGTAATGACGAAGAGATTAAAATATAACTCCTTGGCACTAATAACCTCTGCTTAACCTCCCTCTCTAGAGTCAGTTAGCTCATTGACCTTCTGAAAATATTGAATCAAAGGGTGAATGAGTTAATCCTAAAAATTCATTTATTAAACTGAATTTGCTTTCCATTTCAGGAAATGGAGACAGATCAGATGAATCATTTGATCATGAATGTTTTTGAGATCTGTGATAAAATGGCAGCTTTTTGGCACAGATGCATTATCACCTTTCATGAATGATGTAAGATTGAAATTGAATCTAATTTGTCACCTCTCCTTTGCTGATTCATTGCTAGTTCTTAAACGATGGGATAATTTTCTTTCTGAAAAATACATGTTTATGGAAAACGCTTCTCTCCTGTGCCTCTGTGAACCCTCTGACTGCTTTTCTGCCTCGGGCCTCCCGCAGCAAAAGTTTTGCAGTTTAATGATGTATTGGGTCTGTATGGCAGAGTATGACCATTTGTCCTTAAAGGCAGGATCACTTGAGGACACGGGACCCTGAGCGATGACTTTGAAAATGAGAAAATGGCCCTATATCATCAGCTTTTGACTTTCTTTTCTGTGCTGTTTCTATCTGTTCCATTTTGCATGCCTGTGGGTGCACAGTGTGCCGTTAGGTCTCAAGTAAAGTAGTGCTGTGCTGGAGCCACCAACCACCTCAGTACCCGAAAAGGCCGATGGCGTGCTGATGAGCCACTCCTGCACCTTAGCTGGCACAGAGAGCAGGGCCGGATACAGTGGCAAGGGCTGGGTGGGGCTTTCTTGTAGGTCCTGTAGAAAATGCCACCACATGGGGCAATGGAGCCATTTCTGTAGGGGAAGACCTCTCAGCTAAACAGCATGTTCTCATCCGCATTTATAAAAACTAAGATGTAATATAGTTCAGAAGACAAGTGGAAAAATAAGCATGGGGGATGAAGGGCAATGAATCCAGAGGGCAGTGAGTTTTCAGGACACTTTTATTTCAGGAAATCAGTGTATGTACATTTCAACCTAGTCTATGCCAATGATGCTTAGAAGACCAGGAACAAAAAAGTCCCATGGGCAGAGTCCAAGTCCAAAAATATAAGCAAAAGCCTCTAACACTCGCATGTGTTACATTGCAGGAGTGATTGCTCCTCCTAGTCTGAAAGTGTTTCTGTTCAAATGTAGAAATGGGGAGGATAACTACAGGCAAATTACAGACGGGTTGGTGAAAGTAGAGGATAAACTGATTTGTTCTCCTGGGAGCAGGACGAGGTCAGATGAGCACGTGTTGCAATTACCAAACCTAGTGCCACTCTCCTCTGTTGCTTCCCATTAGCAAAAACCAATTTTTTTTTGTGTGTGTGTGTCTTGCAGTTGAGAGAAAGAGAGAAAAAATCTGCTGGAGCTCTTGAAATATCAGGTGTCTCCACCCAAGCGCAGAGTGCTCAGAAACAAAATGGTTCTTACATTTACATAAGAGCAAAAGTTTTTTTTCAGCTCAAGAATTCAATTATATGAGTCCATAGCATCAACATTAATGAGACTGAATAGGCTGGTGTCCAGCCTGAAGAGCACTAATGATCCATTCCAGTATGTGTGCAGGTATACGTAAAATTAATTCAAAACAGACGCTCCTGTATGATGTATTTCTACAGAGTTGTACAAGTGGGGTATTGCTGCAGCTGGCCCTTGAATAAAGCATGGCTGGCTTTATAAACAACACTATCCTTACATCATCTTTGTTTTCCTCCTTCTTGGACATGTGAACATAAATTGTAAATAAATTAAGCTTTGAATTTGGAATTTTAATAAAGGTGAAGACCTTCCACGCTCAAAGGATTGCACAGCAAAGTGACCTTTCAAATTGATAATGTAGGAAAGAGATGCTCATGTTTGAGGGGTGGGAAGGAAAAAAAACCAAACAAGTTTTAGAGTGTTTTTGCCTTGCTGCCATGGAAAAGGTGGTACCTTCAAAGGTCACCCAGGCTGCCTCATGAAGGTTTGCAGCATCCCATGTAGGCGTCCCCCCTGTTCCACACCACAACCAAAACCACATCGTCTAGTCCTGCTTAGCGTACTATACTTTAGCAAAACACACACAGATGTAATCTCTGTTAGTTTAGCATCCTTCAACACTGAGATTTGGTAGAAGACTGGTGAAAAATGCCAGGAAAATATACACGTCCTCAGGAGGACCCGGCATGCACAGCCTTCTTCTGTCTTCTCTGGAGGAACAAAGCCCTGTGTCCAGGGTAGGTACCCTGCTTGCAGGCAGGTGCCACTGGCCTTACTGGCACAGACCTACCTTCTCCCTATTGCTCTTTGGCTGCCACCATCCAAGAGGTCCTCTTCTGCCATGTCCGTATGTCCCCTGGCCACTTCCAGCCTTTGCGCAGGGTGGAGCACATCAGTCCTGACCGTACGGCCAGCCTGTCTCCATCTCTGTCCTCATACCCATGGTCTCCTCTCCCCAGCCACCTCACCCTCCTAGCCTACATCCCTCTTTGGGGCTCTTTCCTAGGCCACCACCTCCAAATTAGCTGCTTCTCACTGGCACCTCCAACCCTCTGCCATGAAACACTCCTCCTTCTCCCTTCTCCATGGGCTGTGTTCAATCTCCTTCTTGCACTGGCAGTCACCACCTTTAATCCTCACCACCGACAGCAGCCTCCTGCATGCTTGTGGTGGCACTTGAGGCTGCGCCAACACTATCACAGGCATCATCTCTGGAGAAGCTCATCTCCTCCTCTGCTTGCCAACGGCTGTACCCTGCAACCCAAAACCACGGATGCTGCCACCCAGCACAGAGCTGTCTGTCCCTTGGGGGCTCTCCCCAGTCCATGAGGGGGTCAGAGCTCCTGGACAGGAGGCAGCGCATGTGCATGTGAGTCCAGCCAGGGATGGATCCCACCACACCTACCTCAGCCAGTCCTTGGGGCTCAGTGCTAGGACAGGTGACCCCCATCTGAGGGGGTCACCAACCATCTGTCTCCATCTGTGGGAGTCACTCAGGGCTTTCTGCCTCACCTAGTGGAGGCTGGGCAGTCTGTCCTGCTGGCAGCAAGGCCAGCGAGAAGTGTATGTCTCTTCACATCTTGATTTTGGACTGTCTCTCAGAGATGGAAGGATGCATACTCAGCCGTCTCATCTCCCACCTCTCCTCCTAAGACCTGCTCATGGATGACAGAGCTTGGATGGATCCTGCTGACAGAGCTTGCTCAATGATGACTTAGGCTATGGACAGGGTTTCTTCAACAGGCTGCCCCAAACTACATTCAGCCCCCCCAGGGCGACCTTTGTGCCCTACAGGCAGCAGGACAGGTGCCCACCACATGGGCCACGCCATCCTACAGGAGCTCCCTGGCCCCCATCACACAGTGAGACAACCACAGTTACGTGTAGGTGGGTGACAGGCATGTGACCTGTGAGTGTGACACCGCTCACCACCGTCCTGCCTCGCAGGGCAGGGCTCATCACTGAGCTCGCACATCACGGTGAGTGTGGGCACCACCAGTGTGGAGACAGCCAAGGCTGAGGGCTTCGCTTTCCCCACAAGCACAGGGAGCAGGAGAAACCGAAGCTCTTGTGCCCACCTTGCTGTGGAGGGGACCTCTTTGGGAGGGATGGACAGTGGGCATAGCTGCCTTGGTAAATACTGCGCTGTCAGTATGCATGGGGGCAACCTGCTCTCTGCAGCCTGGTTTTGCTTGTCTAGCACTGACTGAGGCAGCAGGACGTGTTTGCAGAAGTGTGTATGTGACCTGGGTGTTTCCTATGACCCATCAGCTGCTTTTCAGCAGAATAATTTGCTGTGCTGCAGTCCAGAGTAGTGCCCTGGGAAGGCTTATGTTGGTGTCAGGGGCACACGCGACAGTCTTGAGACAGAAGTGCCCTTACATGAAGACATTTGTGTCCGTTTAAGGGACAGGTAGGATTGGAAAGTGAGCTGTGATGAAGAAGAGGAAGGATGAAATGAGACGCACTGGGATGATAGCACTGCACATGTATGCCATGGGCAAACCTGATCTGAAACACCTTCACAACTGCCTGGCGTGTTTCACATAGGAGCTCTGCCTCAACGTGGCAAAGGCCATGCTCATCCACTACTCTCGTGATGCCATCTGTGTGTGTCCCCCTGGCACCCTGCCCGTGCGGGCCACCCTGGCAGCTCACACAGGCAGCGCGTGGGGCTGTGCTGCCACCTTGCCCAGCCCCAAGCAGCACCCAATGCTGCCACCTTTTCCCACCCTGGTGCCCCACTGTTGCACAACTCCCCCTGCAACGGGGTGTGCAACAGCCGCTCTGCAGGGGTGCAGGGGTTCTACAGGCTCCGACTCCCCGGCTCTGCCTGGGTGACAGCTCACCTGCACAGCTGTGGTGAGGGATCAGCCTCTCCCCACAGTGGGTGTCTGGCCCCATCACAGCGGGGCCGCGGGCGCGATGCCCCCGGCAGCGGGCTCTCAGGAAGGCGCAGTCTGGCTCCCGGGGCTGACAGCTGCCTTTCTGCAGAGCTGACGCTCTTGTGACTCATCTCGATGCTGTCTCACACTCTGCGGACACAAACACACTTATCAACAAGTCCCCCCCGGAAGGGAAAGCACCATGCTTTGATGGTTGCCACTGCATCGTTTCCATCATGCCACACCAGGGAGGTATTTGCTCCCCTTCCCACTAGCCTGTGGCTTTTCTCCACTTAGCATTTCAGCGTTCAAAACTTTGTCTACCCATTTCGAAGATGGGTGTCCCTGCCCTTCTGCTTCCCCTCAGTCAGTGCATCCACTCTGCAGCTTCAAGGGGCTGCAGCAAGCACACTCAGTGCAGCATTTCTATTTGAAACTGCTCTTCTTCCAGGCATTATAACCAGATTTTTGGGCAGCAGCACATAAAGTTGGAGCTGGCATTTTCCATAGGAAAGCTTTGCCTGTTCCTTTTATTTTCCCTGCCCAAAGTAATTTTGTTCTGCTGCTCACCTTTCTTTTTACAGCCAGGTCTGCATATGAGCTGGCACTCATGGGGTGCTCTTCCCTTTAACACTGCCGACTTACTCAAACATCACCCCTATCTTCAGGAAAGGCAGGAAGGAGCATCCAGAGAACTACAGGACAGTCAGTCTCACGTTGATCCCTGGGAAGGAGATGGATGAAATCTTCTTGGAAACCATTTAAAAGCATACTAAGGACAAGAAGGTGGTTGGATTTACAAAATCATGCCTGACCAATTTGATAGCTGCCTCTGAAGAGATGACTTTGCTTGGTGGATGAAGTGAGAAGTGGATGTTGTTTATCTCAACTTTAGTGTCGAAAGCCTTACTGTCTCCCGTAATACCCTCATAGACAGACTGATGAAGTATGGGCTAGATAAATGGACAGTGAGGTGGGCTGAAAACTGGCTGAACTGCCAAGCTCCAAGGGCTGTGAATAGCGGCATGAAGTCCAGCTGGAGGCCAGTCCCTAGTGGAGTCCCTTGGAGGTCAAGACTGGGGCAAATAATGAAGATGCCAAACAATATCGGCCTGGCGCTAGGACAGAGTACACCCTCAGCAAGTTTGCAGCTCATACAAAACCAACGGGAGTGGCTGATACACCAGGGGGTTGTGCCACCGTTCAGGGGCACCTTGACAGGCTGGAGAAATGGGGTGACAGGAACCTCATGGGGTTCAAGAAGGGGAAGTGACAAGTCCTGCACCTGGGGAGGAACAATCCCAGGCACCAGTAGAGGCTGGGGCTGACCAGCTGGAAAGCAGAGAAGGACCTGAGATCCTGGTGGAAACCAAGCTGACCATGAGCCAGCAATGCGCTCTTGCAGCAAAGGCAGGCAACAGCATCCTGGGCTGCATTAGGATGAGCATTGCCAGCAGGTCAAGGGAGGTGATCCTTTCCACCTACCTAGCACTGGTGAGACACATCTGGAGTGCTGTGTCCAGTGCTGGGCTCCCTAATACAAGACAGACATGGACTTACTGGAGCAGGTCCAGGGAAGGGCCACAAAGATGATTAAGGGACTGTATCATCTCTTATAAGAGGAGAGGCTGAGAGGGCTGGGACTGTTCAGCCTGGAGAAGAGAAGGCTTGCAAGGACCTTATCCATGTGCATAAACACCCAATGGGACAGAGTAAAGAAGACGGAGCTCTTCTCAGTGGTGACAGTGAGAGGACAAGAGGCAACGGGCACAAAATGAAATACAGGAAAGTCCATTTAGACAGAAGAAAAAATGTTATTCTCAGGGTGATCAAACGCTGGAACAGGTTGCCCAGAGAATTTGTGGAAATAGCCTTGGAGATATTCAAAACCATGGCCCTGGGCAACCTGTGAGCAAGGGGTTGGCATAAACCTCCGGAGGTCCCTTCCAACCTCAGCCACTCTGTGAACAAGGCCATCATCCTGGGCTTCCAGTCAAAAAATAACTCAAGCATCAGCCTCTGTTTGGGAAATGCAGCTGCAGCTACCACAGGCAAACAGCTCCCACAGCCTTTCCTTTGTGGCTCTCTTCACACATGTCTTTCCTGGCCTTAAACACATGCAGTGACCCTCCACTCCCTCTTTCACGCTGCAACCCAAAGAGCCACTGCAGTTTCATATCAGTGTGCTTCCCTGCCCTCTTCTGCTACAGCACCTCACAAATGCCAGATGGTATCTGAGGGTCTTATCAGCATGTGATTCAGAGACATTTTACATGGCTGCTACCTTATGCACTGGTGGTTTGTCCTCCGTGACAGACAAACCTGGGGGTTTTGGATGCCTGGTTGCCGCATGAGGGCTGTGATCAGCACGTACATCTCTGCGGTTATAGGGTGGCTGCAAGGTGAGTAAGCCTTGTGGTGGAGCAGCGTGAGTGGGTCTCCATCCTTTTCTCAAAGCTATAGGTTGCTGCCTAGACCCTCTGATACTGCAGCCATCTCAGCTACCCCACCTTAAGCATTTCCAGCAGCCACAGGATATGCTAGGTTATCAAACTGCATCTCTTTAAAGACATTTTGTGCTCAGCCATAGCCTGCTGAGTGCCATGTGGCCTGCTTTAAAACCCTCTGCTCATTTCCTCCCTCCTCCCCCCAGTCTCTGGGCTGCCTCGTGGCCTGGAGCACTTGCGAGCCCTGAGCTGCACCAAAGCCCCACGGCAGGCAGGTCAGTGATGCTGGGGACTGCATTTGGGCCACATCTCCAGCTCCAAAGGCAGTGTTGGCCAGAGCCCTTTCACGCTGCAGAGCACACCGGCGTGGTTTGCCTGCCTTGTACTTCAGCATGGAGGCTGCTGCTGGCGTTGCAGACCAGGGCCAAAGAAAAGCAACCTGGCCATCAGCCATGCCAGCAAGGACATCTGCCTTGTGCAGTCAGTGAGCATAATGATGTGGCAGCTTCAGCCCTTGATGTAAGGTGTTTCCCTGCTCCTACTTACTGTAGTTCAGAGAGGTCTTCCTCGGGTGACAGCTGTCAGCTTCCTCCCAGGGTGCAGGCAGCGAGCAGCAAGCCTCTGTTGGGAAACCCAGACCTGAGCACACAAGAATTGGGAGAGAGCTCTACATTAGTGTCTGCTAGTGCCCAAGACATATTCCCCAGGAATTGAGTTATTTGTGTGTTTATCAGTTACTTCAGAACTGAAGTCTGATTTTGCAGGCAGTGCCCTCACCAACTGACCACAAGGTCTGCATTGCTTGCAGAGGCAAATAACTGCTTAACCAGGCATGTTCAGTCATGGTGTCTCTTCCTACATCTCTGAAAGCTGTAGGGTTTCACCAGCTCCCTCACCACTTCACACTCTTGTTAGAGTGGTAAATAACGTATTTTAAATTAAAAGGTTAAATTCTTTCCAAAGTGCATTTAGATGCAAGAAGAAATTCAGTGACATATACACAGAATCACCAGTTCAGAGAATTGTTCCGTGTGCACGTCCCATAGAACCACTTTGCACAGTATGGGATCTGATGAAAGCTGATTTTTATTGGCCTATGAACTCACAGTCTTCCCACAACCGATATACTCTTGCAAAACATCTAATAGCCAGTGTGACAGAGGCTCAGTACCTACTACTTACATCTCATGGATTTCTCAGTGTGGCAGAATGCCTGCCTTGAGCAGGAACCATCTAATGCAGCCCGTAATGGCAAGTTCCTTGTTTTGCACCGGTGTTTCCTCTTTCAGGTGTGTCTTTCTGCTTTACACCTGCAGACTCGTACTCTCTCCTGGAACGAATGGGCTTAAAATCAGATTAATCCTTCCACCCTCCATTCCCCTCCCAAGGAATTGGAGAGCAGCATGCCTTACTCACTCCTTTATGGTTTCAAGCATGCCTTTGGGATGCAGGAATTCAGGTTCAGCTCTGTTTTCCTCAACTTGGAGCAGGAGCTCCAGGTTCACAAGGCAGCCCAAAGGCTCAGAAACTACTGCCCAGTTAGAGCCAGAGCATGAGGATGTCTACCAAGTGACATCTGCTATGCCCTTGCAGCCCTTCACCCCCCTAGCCTGTCTCCCAAGCCAGCAGAACTTGTAGAAGAGCTTTTGCTCGTGGGTTGTGCTGGGCTTTATTTTTGGTTGCTGCAATCCCTGTCTAGCTCAAAACCAAGCTAAGGGTAATTTTACCTCATTTGCACAGCTTGGCTTAAGGAATTAGTGTTCACATTGTCACAGGATGCCCCCGCTATCTATGGGGGCTCTTCTAAGTGCTCCATTCAAGATCCCCCCATTTAATAAAGGCTGTCTGCCATGTCCTTTTGGAAGTGTACCTTGAGATATTTACTCAAAAACTGAGTAAACATAGACAAAGTTTGAGAAAGGATGCATCCCAGTTACAGGGTGACTGAAAAGCCAGCTTTGTAGACTCAAATTCACATTCATAACAAAGTAAATACTTACTTAAATATCCTTTTTTATAGGAGCCATGAATCTATTAAGAGGTAGGAGGGAAGTCTTACCATGTCTTTTCCCATTTCAGGTCTCAGAACATTATACAACATCTACATATCAGGACAATGAACGTGTCCAACAACTGCAGTGTCACAAATCTAGAACTGTATCACCATGTTCGTCTCATTGAATTTGCTCTGTATACCCTCATTTTCTTTTTCGGGGCACTATTTAATGCCTTTGCCCTCTGGGTGTTCTTCTGCAAGATAAAGAAGTGGTCAGAAACCAGGGTGTATGTAATCAATTTAGTCTTTGTAGACTGCTTCGTCATCTGCACCTTGCCTTGCACTATGCCTTACATTGCCATAAAGCAGCTCTTGAAAGCCAGGACCTTCAGGTCTCCATCAAAGGCTGCCCTTCTCTGTGGGCTTCTGTGGGTCTCCGTGATAATCGGTGTCACCTTACAGCTTTGGCAGAGACACGCCGCACTCTGCTTTCAGAAGGATACCAGCATGTCCACTACTCTGAGCCTGCTTTCCATTTTCTTCACTTTTACTCTTCAATTAGCAATCTTGACTTTTTGCTCCACAGAAGTAATCAGGAACCTTAAGAGACGTCTGAACACAAATTCACCAGAGAAGAAATTAATCCAGAAAGCTGTTTACATTATTTATGCAAATCTGATTGTATTTCTAGTATGTTTTCTGCCAGCCTACCTTGGGGTACTTGCCAGGTTCATAATGGAAAGTGTCGGAGCTACCTGTTTCCTGATCCAGGTTATGAAGAACTTCTCCTCCGTGACGAGGTGTACTGCCACGTCCAACTGCTGCCTGGATAGTGTCTGCTATTACTTTGTGACCAAGGGGTTCCATGAAGCCCTTCTACTGCCCAAACCCAGCACTGAAAAAGCAGATCAAATCCACCCTGTGCAGACACACACTTGCTAAAGGAAGGTGGGGAGCAGTGGGGATGAAAAACACCAAACCCAAAAAACCCCACAACAACCCTGTAACATTAAGAGAAGATATGGCTTCAGCGTTATAGGTATAACTATTGCTCTTTCTCTCTAGGGAGATCTTTGTTAGGTTTAGCATTACTAAGTTAATTGTAATTTATACTCGATGTTTCTATTAAACATATAAGTTATTTCACAGAGATGTGTAAAAGTGTGTATGTAATCGCTGGTCGTTAACATGTCTCCATTCCACCCTCCAGCACCTACTTGTTACTCGTACAGGAAGACAGGTGACCCATGTATGTCTCCCTGTTTTAGTTCATTTTGCAGCTAAAAGAAATTGATCCTTATTGCCAACACGTACAAAAGAATATATCATGTTTCACCTCATTGTGTATTTCCGATTGTTTCCATTATTAAAATAATCCAGTTTATTTTCATCATATTCCTTTGGCGGGCTGAAGGGGGGCGTGTCAGGCGGTACCAGCATATTACATGGCCCTACAAAACAGCCTGGACTCCACTGACTGCCCTTCCCCTTCAAGTCAATGGGTCAGATAGATGTGAAGGAACACTTTTAGGATGAAAGCAAGACTTGTCCAGTGCCATAAAGGCACAAAGTCCAGGAGATTTCAGAAGTGAGTCCTCCTGCCAGCTCCCCTCCTGCTGCACTGCTGAGCTCTGGCACAGAGACACCTTAGAGCAGCCATCCCCAAGGCGCTGCTGCTGCTCCCACTCGTGGGGATGCCCTTTTAACTCTGTCTAGACCTTTGCCACTTGTGCACTGCTATTCCCTGGGTTTATGTTGTGGCACCAGGCTGGCCCCCAGGTTCACCCTCCTGGCTGCAGCTCAGGGTCAGAGTATCACACCCCAGCTGAACCCCACAGCTGGACACAGCTGGGTCCGGGTTTCTGCAGCCTGCCCACATTGATACCCCTAATGTTTCCATGGGGGAAATGCATTTGTCCATGAGTCAGCAGCCTCGAAAAGTCAGGGGAGATGGGGAGTGGGTTGACATGTTATTCAAATGGTCCCTAGGACTGGGCTTTTTTCTTTCTAAATACTGAAAAATCTCCAAAATGGCTCTGAGCTCTGCCCAGGCAATGCTCAGAGTGCTGCAGGAGACAGTGTGGAGGAGCCTCCCCTGCCCACTTAACGCGGTTTCCCCTGTGACCTACATCTGCCTTCAGGGAGCCCACGGCTGCTGCACAATCTGCTGTTGTCACCTTTGGGACCGCGAGCTCATAGGACATGAATTAATAGGACAAATCCTGAGGGAGTCAGAGTCTGGCTCCCATCAGCTGGCTCACATAGATGGGACTGCAACTGCTGCAGCCAATAGACAGGAAAAGCCATCAAAATGACTGCAAAATACTACTGGGGCATGTTCTTAAACACGTGTAAACAGTGTGCTCACTGCCACACCGGTATCTCTTGCCTGTGTGCGGCTGGCAGTGACTGTCATTACAGCTTGGGCTTGCCAGTGATGCTGATGAGCAGCGTTAGACACCTGGCTGCTTTGCAGAGGACAAGCAGGCCCATAATGTCTGTCACCTTTCCTGTAAAGACACCGAAGAGAAGCATGCTGAGTCCCCTCACCCTGGGCTCACTGCCACAGGCTGCAGGAGCGCCGACGTGCCCCCTCGGAAAGGCCATCGGTCCCCACACTATTGCCTGCCTGGGGCATGCTCTCCAACCACACCAGAGACTGCACGGGCTGCTGTGCTCCCTGGGGGACCTTTCGCTGCCAGAAGGGCAATTTGCAACCATTATGGTTTTATTTCAGAAATTATTTGTTTTCCCACAACTGAAAATATTAAATTTTAATTGCTAGTTTGTATGAGGTGAGTGGGGGGAGCGCAGACTGGATGGAAAAAATGATGGCAAAGCATTGAGCTGATGTGAGTAGAACAACAGAGGGCACCAGAGACTCGACCATCCCAAAAAGTAGGTGATAAATGAAGCACTTTTGGGGAACAAGAGTTCATTGCCGTGTTTCAGCACTCCTGAGCTGTCGACAGCAGGCTCCCGGGCAGCTGCGCCCTGCACAGAGCAGCACCCTGCACTGGCACCCACGGCCCTGACAGATCTCCTTCCCTGCCAGGACGCCCATGTCTACACTGCAACCTTTCTGAGGACTAAACTCGCCTGACAGCCCCATAAGAAGCAGGTAACGCTTTTTAATTCTTCCCACACCGGTGTGTGGCAGTGTGCTCTGCTCAGTACTTCAGGCTGTGCTTTCTCCCCTCTTAACTGAAGCGCTAGCCAGGGCTGCCTGCTTGTTAACGTATGGGTCAACCCTCAGCTGTACACAGATGCCTGAGTTTCCTCCTGCTTTCACAGCTGTTGTGCAGCCACATGTGTCATTCAGGGGGGTCTTCATCCCTCGCTGTGGTTTCACATCAGTGCTTCTTACCATGCCTCTTCCATGAGCGTGGAGACACCCGGCTCCAGACACGCTGCGGCATGGGACTTGGGAACTGCCACCAGCTCTGTGCTTACATGGGGGATTCAATGGGGCTGGGACACCCAGCCCAGCCCGGAGGCCTCAGCTGCTCCTCGGGGCAGTGCTATGTGTGCAGAGTGGCTTTTTCACTGCGGGATGACCACAGTAGGCTGGCAGGGAACAGCTGCAGGGGGGGTGGTACTACAGTGCAGCCAAGGACCTGTGAGGCTGAAAGCCCAAGAAAGCCAGGACACTGGCTGTATGTTAGTTCCTCCATAAATTCCACCCTAAAAACTACTGTATCCCTGTGGTTCAGTAATACCATACCAGTTCTGGTGCTAGGGCAGGTGCTGTGCTTTCCTCCATGGTTGCCAGATCCGTCTCCCAGTCTCGGACACTAAAAACAGTTCACTTAGTTCATGCAATCACACATTTTCACTACAGTTTAGATGATGCTTAGAAGCCACTGACTTATAAGGCAATGTATTTATAAGAGATTGTAAGAATCTGGGTGTTTTTCTTTCCTGCCTCACTGTAAACACTTCCTTTATGAGCTGCAGACTAAGTCTGATTCATCCTCCCCAGCCTCCTTCCTGGTAGCGGATGCCCTGAAATACTTAAAGGAAAACCAGGAGATATTCTAAGTTCTTGGATTTGTATTTTCTGCTCTAGCAACATTTTGGCGTCCTATCTTTGAAGGTTGAGATCAGACACGTGTGCTCACTTTCCCTTCTCTCTTTGGAGACCTGTTATCTGCTAGGGCTGGTGGTACCCATGCTGAGCTATTCCTGCCCAGCATCGCGCAGCGAGAGGAGCAGTTTCGTGTTTGCGGGCAGCCTGCCTGCAGGCACCCACCCACCAGCCCGCAGCAGCGTTCCCACCACCCCCAGGAGTAAAGCCACCTGAGCTACCTTACGGCCAGAAGGGCTCAAGTCCTGTGGAGGTCTTTGGGCTGCCCTAAAGCCAGTGGCTCTTTGATAACCACAGCAGCAGCAAAGATAAGGGACCACAAAAGTTATCATTCTGCTTTGCAGACCCTTTGCTATTACGCAAACTGTGCAAACCAGGACTGGATGGGGGGCAAGGCACGCTTAACCCTGTAATATCTGCAAGAGAGGGTTGCCTCTGTGTTTTGGTGCTAGCTGGTGGTGAGTGACAGTGTTACTTTGATGGCTGAGGATAGACGGTGCTGATGAGCCACTGAGCCTCTCCAGGGGCTACCTACATATGCAGTGCAGAGGCGTGAGGAGCCACAGAGCCATCAGAGCGGGGGCACTGCAGCAGGACCCAGCCCAGAGGACCTGTCCCCAAGCTCAGTCTCATGCCTGCACCCTTTTCTTGCAGAGACGGCCCAACATGAAGAACTGCACCGAAGACGACACGCTGCAGAATGGCATTGTGCTATTTCAACTTATCGTCTACATCCCAGTGCTCTCTTTAGGGATCCCACTGAACGGGATTGCCTTCTGGGTCTTCTGCTGCAAACTCAAGAGGTGGACCGAGACCAGGGTGTACATGATCAACCTCATGGTTGCGGACAGTTTCCTGCTCTTTGCCCTGCCTTTTCTGATATATTTTACCAAGTACAACCATCCCATAGACAAGCTGTGTTACACCATATGGAACATCTATTTTACAAACATGCCTATGAGCATCCTTATCATCACCCTGATTGCGATTGATCGATATATTGCAATCAAGTTCCCTCTAAAAGCAAAGATTCTTCGATCCCCACTGAAATCAGCTTCTATCTGTGGGTTTCTTTGGATAACGCTGATAATTTATTCCTACTTGTATCCAAAATTTCATGGAAGAACAGAAAAATTCTGCCTTCGGAAACAATCTAGTCAACCTAATTATTCATCGTTATTCTCCATTATTGTTGGGTATTTTATTCCCTTAGGGATTGTGATTTTTTGCTCAGTACAAGTCATCAAATGTCTCAAAAAGAAGATGGCCACAAGCCCTCATGAGTTAATGCAGAAAGCAATCCACATTGTTTCTGTGAATTTGTGTGTGTTCATCGTATGTTTTTCACCTTTCTACATCACACTGCTCTTGCGGTTTGCAGTGGATGTTGCTGGAGCTTGTTCTCTGGTCTCGGAAGTTAGAGCCTCTATTCAGATCTGTGCATGCTTAGCAAATTCTAACTGCTGTTTGGATGCATTTTGCTATTACTTTGCAGCCAAGGAATTTCAGGAATTTCCTTCTCTGTTCCCCACTTGTATATCAATGAGGTCCACGATGAACCAAAGCCAAGAGTCACAGCAACCCACAGATAAGTCATGACATAAACAAGGTGTAGTGCACTATAGGTGTTAAGAGCCACAGTGCTGCTGAAGTTTCGAGGCAGAGCGAATGGGACCACCTACAGTATTTGCAATCGTTGTAGGTACAGGCATACCTGCAAAAGGGGCAACCCCCTCCAAGGGGTCTGATATTAACTTGAATTTTGTCCTTCTGTCCTCAGTGACTTGACTCCAGCTCTGACTATTGTCTTGGATCATTGTATCGCAGCTTCAGGAGTCTCCTGGTCAAGAGAGAGAGCCACGTGGTATGGAGAATAGATGATAAGGCCATTGTTTCTGCCATGCGCTTATTTGTACATATGCAGCTAAACATAGGAAACTGAGCACCCTTACAACAACACACAAATCCCTTCTAGTACTGTAATATATATGAGCACTTAAAAAGAAAGCCCCTGTACTACAATGCCAAACCTAATGTATCTGTGCTGCTCACATCAGAGAATTTGCCCGTACAGTGGTAGTTTCCTGCCAACCTATATAATTTCAAAGCTTGCAGCTATCGCCAGGATGCAGCTATTGCTGCACATGGAATAAACGGCAGGAGTCAGACGGTGGTCTGAGACTATTGCCCCATTCCTGCCAGATAACACTTGTATTAGCTTGTGGCAATACCCTGGCATTTGTGAAACTAAAATCATTGTGGGTATAAATAAAGTCATTACTGCATGGAAAAACTGAGCTACACAAAGCATTGTGGACCACAGAACAGACCTTTAGCATTGTGCATATCAAGTATAAAGCTGTGAAGATCTGATCTCACCCAAGCGACTACTGGTGACAGGTTTGTTGTTGTACTTTAATGGGATCAAATCTTCAATGGATCTTCTGTCTGATGAGAGGTGATCGCCTCACACTGCAGGAGTGTTGATGCCCAGAAAACAGCAGTGAGCAACACGGAGCAGATGCAGTTCTGATCCCTCCCTCACCACCCATGAACAGTTTTCAGGAAAGGTTTGATGAGAGTGGGGTGTGTAAGACCATTCTGCAGAGATAGGGCAGATCCACGGCTGAAGGCTTCTTGGCATTGCCCTGTGTGATGAAGTCTTGCTTTGGATTTGTTGTTTTTTCTCTTTCAGCTACTTGGACAGTGCACAGTGGGGATTCAACAGCTCTCCTGCACCTCATTTTGAGACATTTAACTCTTTTCATGCATTATATAGACAGCCTTGATTTATCCTAGCTGGATCCCGGACCAGGCATCAGTTTTAATGTCTGGCTTTCCAGGTACCAAATCCCTCTATAAGATCTGTGCTTGCTGACTATGCACCACGTATCTTCCCACCCCACAGGGAAGTGACAACAGAGCAGCTCAAAACAGAGAAGCCACAAAGGGAGGTCTTGGGGCACTGGAAGGAAGCGACCCATAGAGAAACCTGGGCTGAGAGGGGAGCAAGTGCCAGGGCATGACTACTTTGTGTTTATCTGCATAGAAATTTCATCTAACATTTTACCACATAGTCACTTCAATAACTTGAAGTCAGTGTGGGAAACATTATAGAATTTTTGAAATGCATGTGACAGCTGTATCTTGGTTAGCTTCATGGTCCTTGACTTTCAGTTTCTTCTGACTTGTAAACCCCTAAAAAATTCCTCCAGGGAATGCAAACCCACATTCTGCTCATTTAAACCTACAGGCAATTAACTTTCTTAGTGACAACTTACAAATAGCACCCCTACAAGCAGCCTGTCACTTTCTAGTGTCTACAGACCACATGCTGAAACCACTGTCTAGACATTGGCCAAACAACACAGGAGTATTCCCATCACAGAAAGTACTCCCCATCCAAACGTTAGATCTACCTGCTTTGTGTCAATACTTTGGCAGAGGTCCCAGCACGATGGAAGCTGCAATGAGCAACTGTGGCATAAAAATGGATGAAACTACTCAGGTCATTCAGTTGATCATTTATGTCCCAATTTTCTTCTCTGATGTATTATTTAATGCTCTGGCATTACTGGTATTTCACTGCAAGCAGAGCAAAAGGGCCGTGTGTGTATGCGACCAACTTAATCATTGCACACTGTTTGGCCCTCATTCTGCCTTTTAAAATCTCTCTTCAAAGATGAGAAAAGATACAGGAAACAAATAGTGTCTGATCTTAAAAACCATCTATTGCTTAAGGAGATGCCATGAGTGTTGTCACCCTTGTAGCTGTCAACAAATACACTCTAATTAACTATCCTCGGAGAACAAGAGGCTTAGGGTCCCCATTAGCCCATTCTCCTTTATGCCATGCCATCGATCTTCATTACAGGCATCACTTACGTGTCCAGGCAAGTGGTGTTCAGCAGGGAAGGAGACTTCTGTTTTCAGAAACAGTGCAGAGGGCCTTCAAAAACACTTCTGGCTCTGGGATCCCCTTCTGGGATTTTGCATCTCATTGGTTATAATGAATGCCTGTTCCAAATAGATTATTATGAAAATTTTTATTATTTTGAAAAAAGATGAAGGTTGATTCATATCAACCTGTTATCCTACTGTTAATCCAGAAAGCAAACAACTTACTTTTTTTTGCAAACCCAGTCATATTCTTGTTTTCTCCCTGTTAACATGGGGCACTTTGTCCAATTTACAATGGGCTCCAATTAGGTCATCTACTCTGAAACACAAAACAGTAATGCTTTTGTGCATGTGGCCTCATGTATAGGCTCATAGTATAGCAAATACTAACTGCTGGTGAGATGCCATTTGCTACTGTTTTGTAACCAAAGAATTTCAGAGCACTTTCTTCTTACCCAAGCCTATAGTTTTTAAATCAAGGAAGGATCACAGACAAGGCACTCTCTTAAACTAAACAGCTGCTGTGGTTTCACCCCAGCCAGCAGCTAAGCACCACACAGCCGCTCGCTTACTCCCTGTCGGTGCCAAAACCAGTACAAGAGCTGCGCTAAAGAATTTATATTTGGCATTCCTATACATAGCCAAGCTTACTGCATATAGAGCTGTATGAAGTGAATGCTTTCTTCTTGTAGGAAACAAACTGAGGTCTCCCACCGTTCATGTTCTAAATTTAAAAAATTAAGTCTTCCTTTTTCTTATTGTGAAGTGGAAATTTGACGACTTCACAATCCCTGTCATCATTAAGTAATATTTTTTGTTGTTTGTACTGAACACTATAAAAACAAAAAAGGAAACATTCTTTTGCAAGTGAAAATAAAGCTATCTCATAGTAATAGATCTGTAAATAAATATTCATTTATTACCATTATACATCAGAGTCCTCTATTATTAATGCTAAACCTATACTGGAGATTGTGAGAGGAGAATAAGCTACCATGATATAAGATCTGCCTTACAACAGGATATTTATAGTGCAACCCAAAGATGAGCAAGCAACTTTCTGATTACCTGAGGATGTATGTGCTACCTTGGACAAAAATTATTATCTGGTTTACATGTCAAGTTATAATGATGTTTATGATGGGTTTCTGACACCTTTCTTCAGTCTGAACAAAACCTCAGCTCCCTGAGTGCTCCCAGTAAATGGAACAGACGAGTTATCAGCACCTGGGCCACAAGAAACTACCAGCCGTCATACAGCACTGGAGTAGCAATCCATGAGGACAGCGACATGGTTATCCGCAAACCTTTCCCATTTCCTAGCACAAGAGTCTGGCTAATGATAGTGGGGAGCAGCAGCCACAGTCCATCAGCAGCTCCAACAAGCGGGGCTGGACCACTGCATTCTGCTAACATTTCAGCAAGATATAATCTCTCTGTCCCTTAAAAGAAAAAGATGCTAACAATGGCTTAAACTTTAAATGAGCAAATTGATGCTGCAGTCAAAATTTAGGCTTGAGAGAAAAAAAAAAAACACAAAACAAAACACACAGGGAAAAGCCTACAACGTAATCCAGAATCTTGCTTCTAAGTGAGTAGCCATCAGATTTAGCATTTTTGGTCCTCCTAAGCAGGGAAGGCAGGGTATGGCATAAGACAGTATTTTGCTGTTTGGTGGCATTTGGACAGGCCTGAAATCTGAGTTCTCACCAGAGTTTTGGGTTCCAGCAGCACTCCTCTCCCGAGGACTGAAGGACACGTGTCGGGGAGTTCTGCATTTTAGCAAGTTGGGTGCTGTTTGCAGGTTTTGGAGGTATCTCTGCGTTTTTGGCTTCTCGGTGCAGCGCAGTTGTTCCAATCGTGAGCACTGCCTGGCAGACTCTAGGGACTCTGCAAGCACCGAAGCAGCGGTAGGCAGCTGGGAAGCACAGGCTTTGCCATGCCCTCCCCGGTATGTTTGCACAGAGATACACGGCCGATCCCTTCAGTGTTGATGCTGCAGGAGTACGGAAGGGGCTATAGCACAGAGAGCCCTGCGAGTGCGTTATCTGCCGTGACTCTGTTCCTGTGTGGTGCTAAGGAAGGGGAAAGGGGAAACAGTCTCAACAGCCAGGGTTGGTCATTGTGTGAGGTTGATGCATTTAGCCTAACACTACCATTTCACAGACTTTCCATGCTAAAAATAAGACTGACACGTTCTGCTCTCAACCCCGTAGTTTTGTTTTGGTTAAGATCTGCTGTTGCAACATCATGTCTTCCTGTGAGAAAGCCAGGGAAAAAACCACATGGGGCAGAGGCACTGCAGAACCCAAATGCCGCAGGGTAGTGCAGTGTCCCGTGTCCCCCTCGCACGTGTGGAGGGGGTACTGGTACCTCTCTCACCTTGCCAGAGGCCCTGTCCCACTGTGATGTGCCAGGGCACAGTCTCTGGGAGGCAGAGAAGACCAAGATCTCCCCTGGCAGGGAAAGGAGACAGGAGTCCATCAAATCTGACCTGTTCTGTCTATTGGCAATCTGTACCAGGAGCACAGGAAAACCTCATGAGAAGGGCTTTCTTTGGCTGGGAAACAACCTCAAGCAGGACATCAGACAGAGCTCACAAGGGAAGGAAAAATTATTGTGCAGAACAGAAATAAGCCTTAGAGATCAAGAAGTGTGAAGATCAAATGAGTCTTAGCAAATTCGTCCCCTAGATATGAAAAGCTACCTATATACACAAATTACAAGCAAAGAAGTGAGATCACTCAGTACTGCTGCTGACAAAAACAACAAAATTGTCCAGGTATGTCCTGAAAACTACCTGATCACTTTGTCACAGTTTTCAGTAAGGATGAGGAACCTGAGAAGTCCAGAATTTTAAAGGAATTGGCACATGAAATCTCACACCAGCAACAAGGCTTTTAAATAAGTCAGCCAAAATAGGATCAGGGGGCAGAGACCACCAAACACGGTCTCTTCTCTAGGATGGGGGAAGAAAGGGAAGGATCTGGACAAAAACAACTCTTCTATGCTCAGACCTGAAAAATGTGCAGTTTCACAATACGGCTGAATAACATTAAATGGGAGGGAACAAATATAAAGGCAAAAGTTAAGTGGTTCTTCACCTTACAGGAGTATTTTGCCTCATTGGCTCCTTTCACTAAGAAAATCACTTTTCCAGCCAAGGTGTGGTAGACATTGGTGTCAGTAAAAGGTCCTTTGGAGCACATTGCGAATGGCAATGCACTTTGTACAGGCACTGGTACTCAGCGGTGCCGTCGGCCCCCAGACTGCCCTGCTGGAGAGCTGCCAGCAAGGAAGTGAGAAAACAGCACAAGTGTCACCTGCACTGCACCACATGGTGACAGCACTCACGGGGCTGAGACAGGCTGAGAACTGCAGAGACAGGGGAAAATACCAAGCGAGCATCATTGGTCCATGGCAGAGGTGATAAAACCTGCGACTGGATGGAAGAAGGGGGCCATAAGCAGCTGCAAAGAGCCTCGAGGGTGGCTGATGGGGAGCCGAGGTGGAGAGAAGAGAAGCATAAGGATCCTGACCCAGCGGTGTCCAGGAATCAGACAGGGACCCGAGAGCCGCACCAGGAAACATGCAAGTTCTCCGCAGGTAACACTTCATCGTAGCTTTGCCTACTGGTAGCTAGTGTTGAGTTGCTCTGACATATCCTGGTGAACCTGCTGATCACAGCCAGCTGCTTTGTGCCCGGTGACACGGTTTGTCCCTCCCTTGAAGCCTCACCAGGCTGATGGGAGACATAGCTGCCCTCGTCTGGCAACCACAACACCAAGCTGTGGATGGGAAGCATCACACCAGAGAGATGCCATGAGCTGAGCTCCCTCCAGGCTTGATTTCGACTGCTCATGGTTAACACCAGTAGTGATTGTCTTGACATAGACAAGAGGAGTGTGTGGACAACACCTGAGGATGATGCAAAGTGAAGTGTTTTCTGTACAGTGGTGAAACTACCACAACCCAGGAGATGGATGACTTTGAAAACTAAAGTACTAATAAGGACCATGACACAAAAATGATGGTGGTTGGGGATCAATGAGCAGGGTGTAATAACAGATCAGTAACTACTTATAAGCATCCACCAAGAAGCAGCCACAAGAAAGGCAAAAGCAGTCCCTGGAAACTCAGGAGAAGTATTTAAGCTAAGCTCTACACTGACTACACACTGGCAAGGAACTCATCTCAAAGACTGGTTTGTAATGCACAGACAGACAATGCAGAAATACTCCTGAAGCTGCTCTAAGATGACCTGGAAAGTGGGAAGGGGAAACGTGTTTGCCCACGACAGCAATTCAAGGTACTAACAGCAGGACCTTTGAGCTTGTGGATCAACTTGTCTGAGCTCTTCTTGTAAAGGGGTTGCAATGGACAGCCAAGGTGGAGACCCTAGCCAGCAGGCACCTGCAACCACAGAGCAGTCACAAAGTCAGCAGGTCACAGGGTCAGGGTGCCACATTTTCTCAGAATTGCCGGCTGATGACAACTATGGAAGACGAGAGAATTACCGTGATTCAGAGTGAAACCCAGTTATAATAATCACAAAACTGCATGCAAACCACAGCTCTCACCTCTCCAACAGCTCTGTGAATGGGACTGGGGGCCCGCCAGGCTGCTCTGTCCTGGGACTCAGCAGTATGACAGCAGGTAGCAGTCCCCCCTCCAACCCCAGTAAGAGTGGCAGTCTAGAAGGCAGAAAGAAAATCTCAGGACCCTCCAGGGCAAGAAGTCCCCTCCAAGCAATGTGCACAGCCTGTTGGGCAAGGAAGGTCAATGGGCATTGCCCAGTGAGACATCAGGCACTGGAAAGTAAATCAAAGGAAAAACCCAAAGCCATTCCATCGCCGAGGAACTGCTGCAGGGCTGCACGGCAGACGAGCGTTTCACCTCGCTGCAGGGCTATTGCAGGCTCCTCAGTCAACAGGGGGTGGTACGAGCCATGCCAATGGTGACAGAGGAAGCTCAACCCCGGGGAAATGCGTTGAGGAGGGGCGGGGGTGCTTCCTTCACCAGCGTCGCTGCTGTCACAGCCACCGGCAAATGGTCATCACAGGACACCTCGCTGGTCATGTGCCAGGAGCACTGCTAGGAGGGCTCACCGTGCCTGTGTGCCGCACCACAGCTGGAGGAACATTCACTCTCTCCAAGGACAGCGAGCAAGCAGGTAATTCCTCCTGGCTATTTGCTGACCTGGTTATTTGAGCTCTGCAAGGCATTGCCTTTCCCCAGCCGTGGTGGGACACCAAAATGATGGTGGAGAAACTGAGAGAGGGCTGGAGTATTTTCAAATGCTCATTTTGATACTGGCCACATTAGACATGTTTTAGGCGCCTAAGGGCTGTCTCAGCCTTTGCTAGATCTCCCTATTGTCTGTTATGATCTACCCTTATATCTTCTGGGCTCATAAATCATTCCTCGTGTCCAAAGCACAGAGCTGCTGCAGGTATCAGCTGTGGCGCATTCCCTCACCTCCGAAGAGGTCTCTTGGCATGATTCCTCAGCAGCATGATTTTCAAAGCTAGCCGAGAGCTGCAGATGCATGTAGATGCTGCAGCACTGCCCTACAGTTTGCTCACTTGGGATGCTTTCGAGCCCCGGGAACCTGCACCCATGGAGCATGTTCCCCTTGCAGGGAAAATCCAAAACCATCCCAGATCTCCCGGGTCTTTTCTGTCTGTGAACAGTTGCACCTGCAATATACTCCTGCATTAACTCCTCCAAAGCAGGAGAGCAAACAGCAATATTGCCCTTAGATCCAGGGTGATAAAACCACCCGCTAGACCACATACAGCTCATCTCTCTATTTCACGCGGCTGCTGATCACATTTCTTGCCATGGCATTGGTGTTTTTTTTTGTCCTGGAATTGTGGCAGATTGCTCTAATACTTCTGAGACGAAGACCAACTTTCACGATCCTTGAAAGGCAGCATGCAGATGCCAGTACTCTGATTCTTGCTGCAGACCGCTAAATGCTACCACGGAGTACAGGATTCAATGGCAGCTAAAACTAATGAGAGATGTACTAATAATTGCTCTTATCACTAATGAGAAGTGATGCAGAGACAGCTCAGGACTGAAGGAGAGGAGAGCTGACCTTTTGCTGCACATCTCCCAGGGCATTTTGAGCTGTGAGGATGCTGGCTCTCTTCTCCTGAGCACCACTATAAGGGAAGGGATGAGAGCTGGGTTTAGGCATCCCCTTTCCATCATCAGACGGTTTTAACAGCTTACATAACTCCTAGCTGCAGGATACCTGCTGCTGCCTGGTCTGAGACTGGCCCAAAACAGAGGCCCAGCATTTTCCCCTGCTGCCTTCCTTGAGCAGTCTTCCCCGCATGGGGAAGCACAGTGAGAACCTGTGCTTTTCTGTCCTCCACCACTGATCAGGCTCGTGTCCTACTCCCTCCCCTTCCCGCTAGGTACCCTACAGCCAGCTCTGCTCTGCAGAGTCATCTCCATGGTCTGGTTTTCACTGTTGGTAAAGCCCTGAACTATCCGAATTAATCACCGATTCAGTCAAGAGTCTAGCTTCTAAAAGGTTTAATCTGCTTTTGCAGGAACTGTGCCTCTTGATACCCCCAAAATGAACCTCAGCAGCTGCAGTATCACAGCCTATGAAAGCTTCCCACTTGTCCAGCTGTGTGTTTACATCCCGGTTTTGCTTTTGGGCATTTTGCTGAACGTGTTGGCGCTGTGGGTGTTCTGCTGCAAACTCGGCAAATGGACAGAAACCAGAGTATACATGATCAACTTGGCTGTGGCTGACTGCTTGCTGCTCTTTACTTTGCCTTTTAAAACTTTATCCCAGTTCCATCAGCTGAAGGTAGGTAGATGGTGCCTGGTTCTGGAAGGCGGCTATTTCATAAACCGCCTAATGAGCATCGGTATCATCACTGTCGTAGCAGCTGATAGGTACCTTGCAATCAAGTACCCTTTGAAAGCCAAGGTGCTGAGGTCGCCGCTGAAGGCAGCTTTTGCCTCTGGATTTCTTTGGATAGTCATCATCTGTGTGATGTCCCTCATTAAAAAGTTAGAGGACCGCGAACAAGATGAACTTTGCTTTGAAAAATCTTCCATTAAGCCTTCAGTGATCACACTGTGTGCTATTATTGTAGGGTTTTTCACACCATTGGTCATCTTGAGTTATTGCTCCATACAAGTCATTGCAGAACTCATGAGAAAGAAAAATGAAAACTGTCACAAGGAAAAGTTAATCAGGAAGGCCGTCTACATCGTGTCTGCAAACATGGCTGTGTTCATCATATGCTTTTTACCTCTTTACCTTGGGCATCTCCTTCGCTTTATAATGGACTCCATCAGCTCCAACTGCTCTGCAATACAGAGTGTTAATAATTTTGTTCACCTCGCCTCGGTCCTCGCAAACACGAACTGCTGCCTGGATGCTATTTGTTACTACTTTGTCAACAAGGAATTTAAGGAAGCATCTCCCAAGCTAGTGAAGTCCAAATCTGAAGCCAGTGAAGAAGCGGAAATTCAGCTCCCATGCATAACACGTTAGGGCAAAACACATGCAGCACACATTTTATACTTGCTATGTTCAAGTTCAGCTGGATCTCAATAGTAGGCTTTCACACTTTCTTTTTGTGTGAGTGGGATGGAGGGACTTTCTGCTAATGGGAAGGATTCAGACACATGAAAATTAGCCCTGATTCAGACAACCACAGCAGTCCAGATCCTGATGTAATGATCTAGGTTACCACTGATAATTCTCTGCCGTATACAAATTTGAGTAAAATGATAGCTTTCCCCTGCAAAAACTGTCTTTCATTTTCTCAGAAAACCCAAAACAAGTACAGCCAGTGGTAAAGGGGATTTTTGTCCCTCCTTCCCACCTTGGATCAGTTTTTAGGCAGCTGCAGTTGTGACAAAGAAACAGTTCCTCTGTATCAAAAAAGAAAAAAAAAAAAGTCAAAGTGCTGCAGAAAAAGAAAGGAGGATGTTTTTATAAGTCACAAACATCTTGTTTTTTAGTTGGTAATAATGCACAATCACAGTAGCAGAGGCGTATTTAGCCTACTTTAGACAAGTTTACAGCACCATTCACGCTACATAACAGCTACAAAATGGTCGTCAATTGCAATATAAGGTCAGAAGAAATTGCAATTGCTTGTACTGGGGAAAAACTTTACATCAAAAGCATTTGAGTCAAACGGCATTAAAGCTACTATCCAAAGAGTGGGAATAAGGACTGTGTATTAGGGGTCTATTCAACCTTATAATGTGAAGGACCGTCTAAAGAAAGTGGCAGCGAGTTGTTCCAAAGTATCCAATATAAATAAAGTCATGTTACTGGCACAGAGTGTAGTCTCTTAATGAGTTAAATGGAAAAGGTGGGGGAATGGGTGGTACGGGATCTGCTCTTGTGTCTGTCCCCAAAAGGGACAGCTCATCTCCCTGGCTGTCCAAGCAAGGGGCAGGGGGTATGAGCTGCCACGGAGACTGGGATTTTCAGAGGCAGAACAGTGCATGCCACCCTGCGATGCACTTAACCACAAACAGCTAAGTAGGTAAAATCGCTAGCTAGCCCCTTTGTAACGATGCTCAGAGAGCATACGTGCCCCGGGGTGGGACGTAGCAGGTACATACCTCCACCCATGTTTCCCGACTCTGGGCTGGGCTTTCATCTGCCTGCATGTGCTAGGCCAAACCCTGCTGCCACCTCCGCTGCCTTACCAGCCCCACTTCCAGCTCGGCCTTTGCATCTCCTCCTACTCAAGGCACATACCAAAAGAAAGAAACCCCTTAAAGAGAGACCTTGCTGCAGGCAACCGTTGAGCAGAGTCCTCCACCCACCTGCCCAGCAAAGCCCACACCACCTGCACAGGACAGTAGCAAAGCCCTGACAGATTCTCAAGGGGATGTAGGCTTCTCACCGTGCTTGCCAGAGATTCAGGCAGAAATGGGGAAATCTGCTTCGTCATCACCAAAATCTGAGAGCAGGATCTGGCCTTTGTTCACTGCACAATGGGGAGAGGGAGTAGGAGAGGCTCTGGTTGCAAAGAAGACCTTGTAAGGAGGCTGGTTTCTCCTCTCTTCTACCCCTATATTTTCTTTGAAAAGATCAAAGCAGCAACGAATGGCACTGTGCATACAGAGATGGGTATCTCCTCCTGGCTCAGCCCAAGGTGCAGCACAGCCCTGGCAGTGATTTCACACTGCTCAGCCCGGCGCAGCGGGGCTCACCCTTTGCCTTCCCCAGCCCCGTGTGCTGATGGGTCTCCTGCATCGCTGTAGTAACCTACACACCTTTGTGACTTTCATTTGATGGACTGCTCCCAAATAAGGCTAAACATACCTTTAAGGTTTCCTCCCCAGTATGGGATTTGTGTGCCGAGAGCACAATGATTTGAGAGATGACCTGATTGCCAACTGTATTTTTTCTACACCTCCAGTCTCACCGACATGGGTGCAACCTCTTCAGAGGTGAAAGCCCTGCTCAAACCAAACTGCTATTTTAGATGCGCAGGAAAAAAATACTACTCCTCCAGTAACCGCTAACTGAATGGGTGGAGGAGATACAAAGCTGCCTACAAACAAAGCATTTCCGAGCAGATTCTGTTAAGCCATCTCGCTCCGAGTAACGCCCCTCCCTCTAGCAGCCATTCGCCCAAAAATATGTACCATGAACACTTGGCCAAAGACGGCCAATCTTCCTCACCACAGAAACCTCACACCCAAGCCTCTGTACAGCAGTGGGTCCTCAGGTGCTTATTGGAGTTTGGAGAGGGAGGGAGCCTCGGAAGGGCTGTGGAGGAGACAGTCGGGTTGTGCCAGTGCAGGATGGTCCTCACTGCCACAGCCAGCCTCCAGAGCAGCTCTGAGCAGGCCCACGGCCATTCCTAATGACTGCCCAGGAGCAGCTGGTTAATGAGGGCAAAGAGGCAGGAAAGCATGTTTCACTCTCAGAAAAGAGGTGTGATAAACTATTCCTTTGACATAGGACCAAACCTCTGTTCTTCACCATTTGAGCAGTCTGTCCAAGTACAGGGCAGTCAGGGATTCAGATGAGCTTGAGCTGAAATATTTGGCACAAGGACCAAGACACCCCTCAGGCTCCTAGCTAGAAAACTGGATTATGCTGTTCTGTTTACTCAGGTTTTTTTTTTTTCTTTTTCCACCTGGAGCTTTTGGGCTGATTTAGTAGGAGTGTCCTCTAAATTCATAATCCATCTGGCCAAGCTCTCCCACATCATATGGAGAAGATCTAAGGGATGAATTAAGCAGCGAGGGCGCAGCAGCAATCTACAGTAGTAGACGTTTCTGGTGGGCTCAGCAACCTCTGGGAGAGAAGGGGGATCTGAGCACTTGCCAACAAGATACCGATTCTTCCACCACCTGCCTGGAAGGCCAACAGCCCCCATCCCATGCACAGACAGACTGTAACTATCCAGGTGGAGCAGGCCTTGCTTGGCTTGCTTTGATCTTGCTGCAAAAACCTAGCTATCTCCTCACATCCACCAAGCTTTCGAATATGTGCAACTTAACCTTCCTAGCATAAGATGAGCTCTGTCTTTCAGACTTCCCAGATTTCTCTGGAGCCAAGCCTGGACAACATCAACCTCATGCTTTCCAAGTGATGAGGGTACAGGTGTGAGGAGGGCTAGAACCTACACCTCGCAGGCTGGCTGAGGCAGGTATCCTCCACCATGCATGACCGCATCCTGCCCTCCCAGCAGCTGCAGGACACAGGTAGGCACAAACACCTTGCACTGGCATCTCCTACATTATATTAATTCTAATTTTATGAACTGATGACAGAGCTGGACACAGCCAGTTTAATACCCTTCACAAGCACTGAATGGACTTGTTACAAAAAAACAGATCGCTTGAAAGCACGAGTGGAGCTGCTGCAGCGCACTGGAGGAGGCTGCACAGGCGGGAAACACACTCAGAGGGTAGGAACAGATCCAAACCTCCCTCTAACTTTCATGCTGTTGCTCACAGAGGCCTGGTAACGTCTCACACCAGTTTTCTTGCTTGGGGCTTTCCATTTGCTGTTGCTGTCACATTTTAACTCAACCCTACTGCCTAATACTGAACCGGGGCAGCTGACTGAAAACTGAGAGTTCAGCTGAATGTCAGGTGTGGGGGAAAAGTGTGAAAGCTGTCACCAAAAAACTGTGACATACTTCAAAGATGCTTTCATCGAAGACAGAAAAAGAGGGCACTTCTGGGGAAGTGAAAATCAGGGTGGCTTATTATCATTAGCTTGAGATAGAAGCATTCCTATGTGTCTTAGTTTCTGAATGAAGGCTCGGAAACATCACTGAGTCACTCCAAAGGGATGAGCCGTCCTGTGTGGGCACTGCATGCACCAGCTGGGGACAGAGTCTGACACCACGCACTCCTCGTCCTCAAAGGTGCCAAAAGGCTGCAGCATCTGCAACCCTGTCCATCAGAAACCCCAGCAGCAGTCTGCTGGAAGCTCTCCTATCTTCAGAACTCCCATTTCACTTCCATTTGCTGACATTTTTCTACCAAGATGAACGCTTCATACTTCCACCTTTCTGGCCCTTGGCTTTCAAGCCAGGCTCCCTGCTTTGGTTCGGTAAAAATTTGGCACAGATACTCAAGCCTGGCTTCTATCAGCACCAAAATGGCAACAGCAAATCTGTAGGTCTCTTGCCCTTGGTGGGTGCCACAGCCCACAATCACTTGTTCAACCCTTGCCCTCTGTTGCTGTATAAAAATGGGCTCCAGAAACATCACGTTTCCACCAGAAGTCATGTTGCACTGACTAGGGACCGAAGGACCAGATTTTCACAGTGCCCCAGCAGAGAGACTCTGCATCGTGTCTCCACCACAGAGATGTCACATTTCAGAAGGGTAGGACACCATCACTCACAGCCCACATGGGTCACACAGCTCCTCCACGTTGCCACAGCTATTTTACAACCTGCTTCAGTTAACATGTTTACACTTCTGCCTGTCACAAAGGTTATTGAGTAATTTCTTCTGAGAAGAGCCCCGGGTGGCGGATGGAGGGGGACTGCATAATCTAATCTGTTTTCACAGCAGAGAGGCGGCCACAGACAATTGCTCAGCAGACACCATGGGCAGGGCAGGGCAGCACAAGCAGAAGAAGGTCAGGAGTGATCTTGGGGCAGGAAGGAAGAGATTCTTGTTTAAGCTATAATTTAATGGTAAATTAGATCTTTTACTGCTGCTCACTTCCTTTCCTTGCTATTTGTCGTGGTTTAACCCCAGCCAGCAGCTAAACCCCACGCAGCAGCTTGCTCACCCCCGCTCCGGTGGGATGGGGGAGAGAATCGGGAGAGCACAAGTAGGAAAACTCGCGGGTTGAGACAAAAACAGTTTAATAATTGAAATAAAACGAAGTAGAACAGTAATAATAACAATGAGAACAACAACAATAACAGAATATACAAAGCAGGCAGTGCACAACGCAACTGCTCACCGACCGCTGACCACGTGTCACGAACGGGGGCGAGCCCCCCCCCCCCACCTCTGGTTTTTATACTGAGCATGATGTCACATGGTATAGAATACCCCATTGGCCAGCTGGGTCAACCACCCCGGCTATGCCCCCCCCCCAGCTTCCCCTGCACGTGGCAGGGCATGGGAGGCTGAAAAGAAAAAAAAAAAAGAAAAGTCCCTGGTGCAAGCACCACCCAGCAACAACGGCCCATCAACACTCCTCTCATACCAAACCCAAAACACAGCACACCCCCCAAGCTATGGGAAGAAAGTTAACTCTGTCCCAGCCAGAACCAGGACACTTATTCTGGTGAATGGAAGAATGCGGCTGATGTTCAATACCTTTCTACTCTCCCAATGGGAACTGAGAAATGAAGAATTAAGCCCTTCATTTTATCACTTCGAAGCTGCTCCCTTTCATGTGCTGGGCACTGACCATATCAGACTTGAGTGGCAGTTAACATGTCCTTAGGGGCTGGCTCCCACTCCCCGCTGCCGGGCAGCCCCGAGTCACCCCCAGTGCCACCCTGCGCCCAGGGGCCGGGGGCGCAGAATGAGCTCTGTGCCTGGGAGGAGCACACCCGCCAGCCGAGGCCCTTCACCATCACTGGGATCTTTGCTCGCTGCCACTGCAGTTACGCATTGTCATCTCAAGTGACACAGCTATATTCACAGTGTTTTAGCACTTTTAGAGAGGGCGTGGGTTTTGGCTTCTGTTTTGTTTTTAAAGAAACAGAACTTTGAAAAATTTCAAAGGTGCAATAAACTGTGCAATGATAAAAGATACATCTGGCTTTAATAACATACCTGGAATTTTTCTCTTGTACCAGCTGACTGGACCCAAATTGTGGATTTTGTCCCTTAGGGAAGAGCAGGTGATATTTTCAGTAGGCGGAGAGCAGCAAGGGGGGCTCTCACCTCCTGCCTCCTGGAGGGATGGTAGTCTGCAGTGGTCCCAGCTCTGGAAAAAAAGGGACAGGGGAGGTCAAATACAGCAGCACTGCTCTAGGTATGCATGGTTGGGGTTTTTTTGTTTTGTTTTTTTAAGATTCTTCTGTTCTCACCTCTCACATCAGGGACCTCAGAGGTATTTCAGTCCCAGCAGGGAGGTCTCAGTAGAGGCAGATGTTTGACCAACTTCCCTGCTAGGTAAAGAACAATCTAGGAAACGCAGGCCCTGCCAAAAAGTTCTCGTGAAGGCAATTCACTCCCCTGTGTCCAGGTGCCCACCTCCTTCTGGGCTGCCCAGGGCAGGGCCACCCCAGCACCTACTGCCCTGGACACCTGATGCCTTCCCCCAGCAAAAGGGAAGCGGATCCCACCAGCTGCCTGCCTGGGACAGGGATCCTAACCAGGCAGCATCCCCCACTGGTTTTCAAAAGAATAAAGTAAAACTTTAAAAAAGGAGAAAAGGCCTTCCATGGAGATGAGTGCACGGCAGAAAAAGCACACTGTTTCAAAGAGGGGTTTCCCAGATTTTGCATTTAAAGGCACACCCTGGGTTCAGAGTGTGCTGCTGGTGACAATTTGTCTACACAATCATTGTGAGGTAGATTTGAGGTGACGATACTGAAACCAGTTATGAAATCCAGCATATTTCTGTTTTTTAATTAATTCACATTGGCTTTATTTTTTGCCAGTAAACCCCAGGCTGATTTATTTCTACTGGTGTATTTCAACACTTTTCCCTTCCTCATAAACACACAAACCCCTCACACCTTACTCTAGTTTCGCTTGAAACATTTCCCTATTTAACTTTTAAAATTTTTTTTTTTTTTTGTAAAAGTGACCAAAGGAGGAATTGCTCTTCTGCTTTCAGATAGGGCTGCATAAGCCAGATGCTAAAGACCGTGAGTCACTGTTGTGCTTGGTAACTTTCTTCAATTTCCAGCTGCGCAAAGGCACAGCACATCAGTCAGCATATACAGAAGAGAGAAATCACAAGAGCTTCTTTTTGTGCTCTTAAAACCTCCCCCATAGTGCTGGTGAATGCCCCGATGGTAAGGTTTCTACTGGTGTCAGAAGAGCAACGGGGACACGCGACTTCCTGGCGCAGCGCACGCAACTGCCATAAAACAGCCCTTCTTTGGTCCATCGGTTTCAGCGCTGACGGTGCCTGTTTGCAAACCCTATCCCCAGGGACTGGCCTGTCCTCTCCCCCTGCACGGTTTGTAGCTGGATCTGCACTGGAGGCATCCCACAAACCTCTTCTCCACACAGGGATGCACAGGGGAGCTCTAGGAGTCTTTCAGGCCCATCTGTGATGCAAGAAATGCCCTCCTTCGGCTCCAGGAGGTGTGCATATATATCCCCGTCCTCCTCCAGACTCTCTAGCATGGGAATCCCCCACCCCAGCACTACTCCTCATGCCCAGCCTGCCCCGGGATCCTGCTGCAACTGGAAATTGCCTTTATGCCTTATACTGCTGCGACAGAGGAAGGAAATGGGGGTGCAAGACCCACATGAAAATCTAGCTTTAGAAATTGCTGTACTAGCAACTACCTTTTCCAGAGAGTGAACTGTGCTGCAGAGCTCTGCTTTTTTTTTTACCTCTCAGAAGCTTTCCTTCCTCAGGTGGCTCCATCCTCAGCAATACCAGTGCTTGGCAGGATCACCCGAAGTCTCTGTCCAACGTCACTGCAATATGCCACAAGCTGGGCTGGCCTGCCTGCCCAGGGCCACGCTGAGCAAAACCACCCAGCCTCCCCTGCCGTCAGCTGCAGAAACAACGGGTTTCCCCTCCCCAGGAAAGGCTGGACATGACCAGGGTGAGACGATGAAAGAGGACAGGCTACCATGGCTGGAGGAGGCGGGGAAGGTCCCATGCCTGCAGGGCAAAGTTTTTCCAGAAGCCCTGTGACACCCCTAACCCAGCCTGGGGGTACCCAGCACAGTTCTCAGTGAGGAAGCACATGCACCACAAGAATTTCCATAAATGCAAGGAAAAGAGGGCAAGAAAAGAAAAAAAAAAAAAAGAAAAAAAAGAAAAAACCCAAACAAACAAACAAAAGGCGAAACAACACACAAAACCAAAAAACCTCAACAAGCAGCAAACTAACCAAACTACTGGCCATAGAAAAGGTGACTCGTGTGACAAATTCTTGGGTGTGCAGAGATGTGGCCACCAAATGGGGAGGAAAGAGGTGTGCCTTAGAAAACACACCACTATTTCTATTAGCCATTTGGACTCATCCTTTCCAGGTCTTAGGGAGGTTTTTTTTTCCTTTTTTTATCATCATCATCTCCTGTAAATGACTCCAGAAGCAGCTCAGCCTTTCCAGCAGTTGTAGGGGCACATTCTGGTGGCCAGAGCTGGTTGCTGCCACTCTGAGTTATCCTGACCAATGCTGAGCATCCAGCCCCAGTATGGGCCAGTCGTCCTTGATCCAGGGCATTTTTTGGTGCATTATCAGCTACAGCAAAAATGACCTGATAGAAAGCCGAAAAAAAAAACCCTAAAAATAAGCAAACAAACTTCTTTATGCAAGAAATAACCGACTCTTATCTGTCTCTTCGGCATTGTCTCACTCACACTCCTTTTCCTTTCCTTTTTTAAGAAAAGCCATTCCTAATCTAAAGCCAAGATGCAATGGTCAGAATACATTTGTTACAAAAAGGACCACCAAACTCAGGGATCTTTCCATAAGGCCTGGCTGCCCTGTGTACCTACCACCCCAGCTGTCAAACACATATTGCGAAGTGCTGAGCTGTGCAAGCTCATTCCCTTCTGCAGCACCTTTTGCTGCCCCACCACCAGGTGCTCCACTGATGCTGTAGATTATGGCACTGCTGTGAGGAAGGGTAAGCGGCAGGCCTGGCAAACACCAATATTTTGGGGGAAATGCATGCAAGTTAAAAACATATGCTTTCTCTTATCAGCAAGGTGAATTCACAGATAAGAGCAGTAGGTGCCAGAGCTTTTCCCCAGGCCTGTATTTACCCTCTTGTCATTAAACATGTTTATAAGCCATGCTGACACAGGTGGTAGGGAGCCTTGGTTCCATGAAAATCCAGTGCTTTTCTCTAAAAGTAGCACTTACTGCTAATTCTGGTGCAATATCGCCCACCTTTCCAGTGACAGCAAAGACCAGTCTAACCCCTCCCAACAGGTGCCAATGCAGGGCCAGCGTGGTTTCGCGAGATCATTAATCACCCAGGCACTGGGAAAGCTGGGACTGGGAAATCAGACTTGGTGCTCGGTGAAGTCCCTTCACTGCCACAGCTTAACAGAACAGCCCATGACTGAAGAGAATAAAGGCAGGCAAGAGAGGAAGGTAAGTGGCTAATAGACCCCAACCAGCAATCCTCTTCCCCAAATGGAGCAATGATTACTCAAGCTCTGCTCCTCCAAACCATCCATGCAGGAGTGACAAGCCCAGCAGGAGAAAGTCCCTAGCCCTGACGGCCAGGTCCCCTCCTCTGCACCAGCATCCCTCACTGGCCCATTTTATTACCAAGCTCCATAGACAACTTGGCAGCAACCTGCAAAATGCAGGAGGAACCATCTTTCACCTTCCTCATCTGACCTTTTGCTTCTCTACCTTGTGCCAGAGTAGCCTGTCTCTGATCAACAAAGCCTATGCCATTAAATGATTTCTAGCAGATCTGACTCAATAAATGACCCATACAAGAGCAACAAACCCTACATGTCAGTAACTTAGGGAAGGTCAATCAACCAGAAGGCTGTCACAAAAAAAAGGAAGGACGAAGAAAATACTTGAAGATTCATTTTAAGAAAACAGCTAAAGAAAAAGTCTCCATGAGTCATCCTCTATCATTTCTAAAATCCTGATTTGAGAAGAAACATTGTCTGGGTCTTCTGAAAACAACTGTCTTCAGTCACTGGTAGCCAGAGCTTCTTCCTTTGGCTCAGGTTTAACTCTGCTGCACAGCGATTTCTGTGAGCCTCTGGGCTCCCCTATTAGTACAGAGGTCTTGTTTGTAGGCAGCCAGAGAAAAAGTGCAAGTGCATGAACTCACCGCCTCTCCCTCACACCAAGAGGAAGAAAGTCTCGCATGGAAATCAGCCTCTCGCAGTACATGCGAGGTCACCTCCCCGTGAGGTTTTTTCCAGTTGTAGTCAGGCTGGTAGGAAACAGAAATCCAGCATGCTCCATGCTGTCCCAGTCCTTGCTGCAGCTGCAATACTGTCTACAGCATCTGAGCCCAGAGAAGGTTGGATTTGCAGGGCCCTGGCACTACACCGCAAAGGTGGAACATCATCCCTGCTCTGTCAGGCCGGAAGCCCACCAGATACTTTCCCAGGTTACTGCAGCCTAAACCTCCTAAACCAGAGATTGCTCCTTTATGTAAAATGGCCCATCAGGGGCTTTTCTGCCTTCCATGATCACACAGAATCACTTTTTATACCCATAAAATAATTTAGAAAATTAAAAATCTAACCACACCATCGACATCTAGCTTTCGCAGCGTAGTCAGCATGTCCGTGTGCCTGCCAGAGCTTGGTGCAGCATCGCACCAGGCAGAGCAAAAGGAGCCAACTGCAGCCAGCGCCCACCAGGTAAGTCCTGAGCTGGATACTGCTCTGAATGGAAAACATCTGCACCTACCTAGGGCTGCCAAAGCTAAAGACTGCTCTGAAACTCCAAAAGGCCCAAGTTATGCTATTACACTACAGGGCTGCACAGAAAGTGTCAAACCACTAGAGGGAAACTTGACCTATGTCTGCAACAAAATCTCCAGCACACCTGGGAGAGGAAGGCCAGAGGGTAGCCTTAGAAAGTGGGAAAAAGTGTTTTGGGCCAGACTTCTGCCAGGCTGCCCGAAGAAGAGTCCCTGGGAGCTTACACCTCGGATATCTTGAAGGTATTTAAAAACACTCATGCAGCAGTTTGTCTAACACATCTGGAAGAGAAAAATCGCTTGAAAACTTATTTCCTACATGCTTTTCCTCATCCTCCTTTAGCCAGTTTCTTCCCTCCCACAGGTGTTTATGCAGGTAGCCTGGGAGACCTCAGCTCACCTCAAAGCCAAGCAAATGGGATTTGGGGGAAGAAGGAAACCCAAGTTGGGGTTAAACGAAAGGGAGGGGGGAAAGAAACATGGGTGCGAGGCAAGCCATCCAATTAGTATCAGTTTTGATACTCTTGAAATGCATTCAGCTCCTCTGAAATGCCTTTATACTCATGCTCTCACTCTGCTCACTTCCATGGGCAACAGGATGGGAAGCTGGGACTAACCTTAACCAAGAAATGTCATTTTTCAGTGGAATTCCCATTCTGCTTCAGAGGGCTAATCTAAAAAAAGAACAATTCTCACAGACATGTTTCCACCCCTGGTGATAAGCAGGAAGGTGCTAAGTCCCCAGCTCCCCATCCCTCTGTGGGGATGGGCACCCACTGCAGGGGCAGCCCTCCTCCTGCGGCACTCCAGCTCATGGGGCAATCCTGCTTTTGGAGACAGCCTCCTGGAAGGATGCAGCCATTTCATCAGAGCAACACCTCTCCCATGTGCTATCATTGCAACTGGCCACACACTTCCCACTTTGTTGGGGGAAGAGAGGGGAACTGATGTGTTTGGCTTCTGGAAAAGCTTTGGTCTGTGATGAAACACATCCTGCACACAGAAAAAGAAACACGGAAGTAGTTTTGGGAAGGCCTGGCATGGTGCCTCACCTCAAGAAAAGCCTCACAAAAATGGTACTTGCCTGTTATTGTCAGTCATATGGGCTGTGTATGCCATTAGAGATATCAGGGATGTTGGATTTATTGGAGATAAAGACTTTGAAGGTAATATTTTAACCTGGCTGCTCTCCTCAGCTGAAACCACTGCAGCAAGCTGAAGTGATGCACGTGGCCCTCAGCTAGCACCTGCACCAGCAGCAGCTCAGGCCAGAGGCAACAGCACTTGCTCTGGAGGGCTGGGGCCACCAGACCCAGGCACCTTTGGCCACAGGTGAGTGCACTGAATTGCAAAAGCATCTGGCCATGGGGGTGTTTTGTGGCAAGCAACTTCACGGGATGAACCACTCAAGTCAGTGAGGTGGTATCATGTCCTTTGAACATGCCTGAAGTGATATTGATAGGGTTAACACCCGACAATGCACATCACACCTGCTTCCATCTCACAGCCCATACATTTTTTTTTTTAAATAAGTAAACAAAAGACGTCTTCTTTCTTAGCTTCACAAATTAACAGGGGAAACACTGGCAGTGATGTTTCCAGGCCTACCAAGATGCTGGCTTGACCTCTGACACCCAAGATCCCAGATACCCACCTCAGCAAAGTGACAACCCCTGAACCGGGACATGCATTTGAGACCACGTGCAGGAACACAGCCCCAGACAGACAGACAGACAGACGTCCTCCCCAGCCTCGGCCTGCCCACAGCCAGACACCTGCCGTCCCTGCCTGCAGCAGAGCCTGGTCCCAGTGCACACAGGAGCCCACACTTGCCCATAACCTAATGCAGCAGGGCTCTGGGTTGAAAGCCTTCAGGTGAGTTATTAAAGTGCCTTTTCCACAGCGTTGCATCTCCAGCCCTGAGGCTTAGGCAGCTCTCAGCGCTGTAAAGCAGTGACCCCTGCTGACAACAGCCCTGAGCCGCCGTCAGCCCTCCACACGCTGCCAGCACCAATACAGCCTCTGCTGCTGCACCTTTCTCTTCCCAAACACTCGCCCCAGCTCTCAGCCTGGCTCTCCCACACATCTGCCTAAGAGCTCTTGTGCCTACCACACTCCCTCATGTGGTCTAGATCTGAGGGTATAGTGAAGATGCTGCTCAAATGCTGGAAACACTAGATGAAGGGCCAACACTTAAAAGTAATGCTCCGACCACCGTTAATTTACTTGCAATGCAAGCAGCACACTAGGGCAAGCTCTCATCATTAAATTCCAGTACAACAGAGCAGATTCTCACAGTGATTCTCCTAAACAGTAAAAATAAGGCATTTCTTTTACTCTCAAGCAGATACCTTGTTTGTATCTATTTACTAGATTCTTTTCCATGTTATATAAAATAAACTGTGGACAACTGAGAGAAGAGCGACCTAGCCAACAACTAGTAGTAAGCTCCAGGTTTGTCATCTACATTAACTGCAGCTGGATGGTATTTCTACCCTTTTCTTTTACAGCACTAGTGATTTTAGCAGCGGAATAATATATTTTAAAACATTTAGACATTGTTTAGTCAAATGATACAAAATTATATACAAATGATCTACCTTCTTTTGCCATACAAAGCCCCATGCAATGGATATTACCTTTTGTAATACCAGAATTAGCAGTGAAACTTAGAATACCCTTTAGCCAACTCCTGAAAATTATAACATAAAATAAGATACAAGCTCCCTTACCTCAATTTCCAGCCAATAACCCAGAAAGGACTCCTTCAGTGAAGCTTACTCTTGCCTACAGATGATGCATGACAAAGAAGCAACCAAAGAAAATGACATTAATTCTTTTCACATCCTTTGTTCTTTTTTCCCCTCTTTTTTGTAGCACTCTTGCTGCGTTTCTTTTTATAGAGTGTAATAATGTATGGGGGAACTCCTGACTTTCAGTCAGCTGTGGCCACTGCTGAGATCAGGGAACAAATCTGTGCTAAATTAGGCATGGAGTAAAGCAATCTAGTGATTATACAACCTGGTGAAGGGCTAGTGTCAACTTGCAGAAAATAAGGAGGACTCATACCGAGGAAAGAGTTTATGCCACTCTGGGATTACATTGATTTGTACTCAAAGTGTGCAATCAGTTAGGGTCTTCTCTGCCCCCCTCAATGCTAACACACAGGTAGCTGTCACATTATCCAAGGTGATTTCTAATTCACCTCAATCTTTTGCATGTGAAAGCACAGACTTGCAGAAAAAGCAGGAAGAGACCATCTAATGAAAGGCCAGCTCAAATATTCCCATGTTATAACTAGCAGAATTTTGTCTAACCTGCTTTTAATAACACTTCACAGCAAGGGGTATTTCTAGTTTCATCTACCTTTAGCATTAGAAGGGTTTATTTTCATTTCCAGGCGGAGCATTTCCAGCTGCAATGTAAATCCATTCTTTCTTTTCCCATCTGCAGTGGATATAGCAAACTATTTATTTCCTTCCCTTTCATAGCTACCATTTATGTATTTGAAGACCTATTTACGCCCTCCACACTTCAACATCTGTGCTCTAAATACACCCAGCTACTTCTGTGCTTCTGTGCTGGTTTTGGCTGGGATAGAGTTAATTTTCTTCACAGTAGCTGGTACGGGGCTGTGTTTCGGATTTGTGCCGAAAACAGTGTTGACAATTCAGGGATGTTCTCATTAATGCTGAGCAGTGCTTACACAGAGTCAAGGACTCTTCTGCTCCTCACCCCACCTCACCAGCAAGCAGGCTGGGGGTGCACAAGGAGTTGGGAGGGGACACAGCCGGGACAGCTGACCCCGACTGACCAAAGGGATATTCCATACCATATGACGTCATGCTCAGCATATAAAGCTGGGGGAAGAAGGAGGAACAGGGGGGACATTCAGAGTGATGGCATTTGTCTTCCCAAGTAACCGTTACGCGTGATGGAGCCCTGCTTTCCTGGAGACGGCTGAACACCTGCCTGCCGATGGGAAGGAGTGAATGAATCCCTTGTTTTGCTTGTTTGCATGCATGGCTTTTGCTTTACTTATTAAACTGTCTTTATCTCAACCCACGAGTTTTCTCGCTTTTCCGATTCTCTCCCCCATCCCACCAGGGGGGAGTGAGCAAGCGGCTGGGTGGGGCTTAGTTGCCGGCTGGGGTTAAACCACGACAGCTTCAGATGTAGCTCACTATGTTTGTTCCTGTTTTCTAGGCTATCTCTTGGGTTGAGCTGGTTTTTTTCTTTCTTTCTTTCTTTCTTTCATTTTTAAGAGAGGCACCCAAGACTGAATATAGTTCTTCTAAAGCCTTAAACAATTACATACCCCATAATCATGTTGACTTTTTTTCTACAACAGCATAATCTTCCATTTCAGTTCCAGTCATACTCTATTTGGAGTCTACTGTAAGCCCCAGATCCCCTTTTTCAGATCTGCAGCATATCAAGCTCACCCATATCTCACAACTGTGCTTACAACTATTCCTATGTATGTGCAAAACTTTGCCTATGTCTTTATGCCCCATTGAATTCTTTTCCAAACCATTCATCTAACTTGTCAACACCATTTGAAATACTAAATTTCACTTCCACTGTCTTGTAGATTCTCTCATTCCTGCAACAACTAATCATGTTGTAAATAGAGTTAAGTTTTCAGTTAGGAGGCCACAAACAGAGAAAGTAATTTTCATAACACTTGTAATAATATAGGGAAATATCATTCTAAAAAAGTATGTTCATACAGTCAAACTACAGCCATTTTCTTTGTACCATTATGAATTATTCTAGTCCCTATTAGTAGACAGCCTACACAAAAATCTGGAAATACTACTGCTTTCTCATGCAAGAACTCTGTTTTATGCACCAGTTTCTTGACTGTAAGTTGTCAGAGATCTATGAAAAGCAGCATGAGAGTAAAGCCCCTTCCCACAGCTGCAAAAGCTAGGCGTTTCCACCCACCACTGTGTGAGATCAGAGAGACACGACAGATGCTGCACCTCTACAGGCTGCGAGCTATGCAAACACAAGCAATACCGCTGCTGTGCTTCAGAATACCAAAGCTGAGAGGCAACATGGTTTGGTTTTAAATTAACCTCAGTTAACTTTTTTGTTAAACAACGGGGAACAACATGCATCGCAGAGAGGCAGTGTAATATCACAGCCAGGCACGCTGGGGCCCCTCGAGTGGCTCCTATTTCACCCCACGCCTGACAGGGTAACTGTCAGGGCTAAAGTGATGACCAGATTGTGCCTTTATGTTTAACTAGTGACTAATTAACACATCCCCCAGGTCAAAACTGCCCTCTGCTGCTCAGCACCAGAGGACGCCCTGAACCCTCTCCCACCATGGCCCTGAGCAGAGCTCTGTGGGGCTCCATCATGCTGGCAGCACTGCGGGCTGCAGCTTCATTCCGTGGGACAGAGGGTCTGACCCTGAGAGGACGCCCAGCACCCATTCTGGCAGAGTGGCAAAGGCCTGAGTTGTGACCTGACTCTGGCAGGCTGCAAGTCCCCGGCTTACTCCCTGAAGGCATCTCCAGGGAAGCTTTGCTCTTTCAAGCTGGGAGATGATCCTCAGGCTGTGATCCGAGGTCTAAAGGTTTGCTGTTTGAGGAATACTGCAGACTTAAGGTGGAATTGGAGAAATAGCTGCACATCTGGCCAGCTGCCATTGTATATCTGGGTGCTCCAGAACAATCCCAGTTGGAGATTTAGGCTCGGTGAAATGATTTGTGAAGGAACTTCTTCCTCTGGCCTAGAAAATTTAAGTCCAGCATCACATCTAAAGCACCTTTTTGCAAAGACCAAAATAGGTCACGCTTGGTGCATGCATATAAGGTAATCCCTGGAATCAGCGAGGAATCCAAAAGCACAAGACATCAAGGCAACGATACAATTAAATTCCTTCGTGATCACCTACCTTCATGAGTTTCTCAGCCACCTCAGTACAATCCCTGTACAACTACTCTGGTCTAGCAATCACCCTTCCCACCCAATGCAGGAAGAAATGGGGTTTACTCAGAGCAGCCTATTATAACAGCACAACAGGTTTTTTAGCAGAGGCTGGCACTTGCACTCAGCTCACACGCCCTTCATCCTACTCCAAACAGATGAGGCAGTCCCTTAGGACAATCCTGGTTTGCAGCATAAAAAAACGGAGGCAGCCCTTGGAGAAAGCTATCTAGTCAGCATACATTCAGGGCCTTTATCTGACTCCTCAAAGGCCCCCATGCCCAGGACACTGCAGCACAACAAAACCCTACATAACATACGGCAAGAGTCATCCCTGAGAGCAGCCACGCCAGTGCCTGGCCCCCACACCTAGCACAGGCCAACACCCCTCTAGCTGGATGCAAAGTGATAAAAGTGCATTTTTAAAGTGCAGAGCATCCTGGCTGCCACTAAGACAGACAGACACACACGCACACATCCCCCACTTCTGCAGGCAGGCTGGACCACTCTGGGCTTCAGATAATTGCTGGGTCTTTCAGAGGCTGTGTCCACAGAAATTCAAAAGCTGTCATCTCAGGCTGATATTTCAGTAACCTCGTAAGGTTACTTGCCAAAACTTCTGTCCCTTTTAAGATTTTTTCAAAATCTTAGCTTTTCCCTTTGTTCAAAAAAAAAAGTCTGCATCTGATTATGTGATAGTTTCTGCCATTCTAGCATTAGTTAATTTGAGAGGTTTTCATCTGTTTAAGGTTTTTCACTTTCCTTCACTCCCCCTTGGGAGCCAGCTGGGCTGGCAGCACATTGCAGCATCCCCACCTTGCTCCCCCTTCTGCAGCATCTAAGACTCTGAGACCAAGACCCACCAGTTATATTTTAAATACTAACCATATGCTGATAGCAAGAGCAGATAACCTACATACAAAGAAGAAACAAGCTACAGCTGATTGAACTTACCTCCATTACTGTCCTCTTCAGACGCCAGATTCAAGGATGGCCAATTCTCTTCAAGGCAGAGACCCCTTCTGCACTAGAATTAATAAGGAAATTTGCTCAGTTGCCTTTTCCAAGGGAGAACAGACAAAGCCATGTTTTCATAAAAGGATATTTTTTCAGCAGCATAAAACGGAACTCTCTCTCTCAAAGGCTAGCTATGTTATTAAAATAAAAAGCAGTCGTCCAGGACAGATCAGGAGAGATGAGAACAACATAAAGCTCATAAAGTAAGCGTGCATGCAACCCACATGTACAACGTAATGACTGTTAATGAGTCATCATGACATTGATACACACACAAATATACACATATGGGAACAGAGCACACAAAGGAAAAGTCAAGTTCCACCTTGATGCCTGCTTTCAATTTACAGACACAAACTACCCCAAGATGGCACTGTCGGGTAGCGTTTCCTCTACCAGCACCGGCAACCACTCAGAACTATGTCTTTGAAGTAATTGCAGGGATCCCTGTAAGCATTTTCTTAAACTTTCTTTCTTCCTTTTTTTTTTTTTTTGTCTGTCTGACTAGCTCTTCCTGGGCACTTTCTATTTCTCATCAGCACTCACTGCATCGCCATGTTAAGTTACTTAGTGATTCAAGTTGGGACTTCGGTATCCTGCGATCTGTCAGGACACCTTATGGAAGCAGCGAGGTTGACAGCAATTCTCATACCGTCAGATCTAAATGCCAAGATGAGAGGACACAGGCTGGAGAGTCTGCGCTGACAAGTGCACTGTGCCAGTAGACTTGGCTGTGATGGAGCAATTCCTGCTGTAGTCTGCAGAAACCTCAAGAAAAACACCAAGCTAAGCAAACACGTGAGCTATGAGCATGCTAACTGCCATTGTCCAGGTGAGACAATACCAGTATGAGAAACAATCCCCAACTCACGTCTCAAATAGCCTTGTCCCTGAGACAGCAACATTCATTTTGGCCATACTGTAACGGGCCAGAGCTGGTCCCACTTCTCTGCAATCCTTTGAGACATCCTGGATCAGCCTTATTAATGCACAGCTGAATACACACTGGTCTGAAAACAATAAAAAGGTAGAGGCAACTTGGCAATACACAAGTTAAAACGGGAAAGACCCAGAGTGCAAAGATAACATGCATTAATTAAATAGAGCACATCTCAGATCTGGAAAAAGTTACTTTTAGGCCAACCTGTCATTTTCATTTGACTCTAATCCATTGCAGTTACAGGCTTGAGTGTGTAGGGCTTCCTATCCAGAAATGCCAGTCCCTACACTGGGGAAAGATGGATGAAGAAAGGTTAAAGGAAATGGAAAAAAGGCAGTTTCCACGTAAGTCAGCTCTTTTTCAATCCAAGCCATTCGACAGAAATGGGTCTTTCAGAAAGTTGTAGCATTGAGAGTGCATAAGCCCTGCAGATGAGGCAGCTCCTACACCTTTGTGCAGGGCTGTCTGCGTAAAGGTAGAGGAATGACTGTGCAAGGCACAAGTGGGCAGTGCAGCTGCTGCTGCTTTCCTGCACTGGCGTCCCTCTGTGCCAGGCTGTGGTGATGGTTGTTGACTTCCGTCAGTGCAGATGGGAGATGGTGATGGTCCAGCCAACAGTGCTCAGGTAATATTCGGTATGATGAAAATGCAAAGGAAATAATTTTCATTATGTGTTTTGTTACCAAACACAATGCAAAGGCTGTTTTTCTAAGGAAAAAATTAAATCTAGATACACCATTTATCACAGTATTATGTTATATGGTGTAGGTGGGTGAGCATAACATGACTCCCTGATCTGATCACTGCCTGTGTCAGGAAAAAGAATGGTATGCAATAACCACACACTGCCAACCGCAGTGGTGAGATAGAGCTGAGAAATATCCTATTTCACTGCAACATGTTATAACCCACAGGAGCCTGCGTGTCAGGAGGCCTCTCAAGGAGCCATGTGGTCTCCCTGCTCAGGTCCCTGGTTTGTATCCACACTGCTGCTAACCATTAATTCTTTTTACTGGATGATGTGCGAAATTAGCTGGTGGTTTCCTTTGAAACCTTAGTTTTGTGCACACCTACCATTTCCTTTGGTAGTGCCACTGCTCAGTAAGCACGGCATCTTCATTAAACAAAAGCTTTTTTTTCTGTTTTAAGACATCAACACAATAGCCTCTTATTTTTCCCTTTCCAGGGGCTCCTCAAAAGATACAGTCTGTATATGTCCCATGGAAACACCTGTAAGAATTGCATGCATCTTGGTGGATGGCAACTGCCGTGGGCTGTGCTTCACCAGCGCCAGCCCAGCTATGCCAAGCAACCACAAACCCTCTTGACTGGCCAGCTGGCACAGGTGGGGTGTGCTGGTGAATCTCGTGGAGCAGACTGCAAAGCACATTCGTGCAGGGTGCTCTGTGTCTATTCTTACATAGTTTCACTAAAGCTGAGCTCACAGCCTGACTGGCTGCTCCTTCCTTCAAATACCCAAGAAAAGTTGTAGCCTATCGGTACACCCACGACCAGAATTGGTTTTGGCTAGACGCAAGCTGCTCTGTCCTTGCTTTGGAGGTGGGATGGACTGGCCATGAAACGCATGTCCTCACTGGCACCTGGCTGACACTGGCCGTGTCTAACCAGCCTTGTTGGCTCTGGAAGACCAAATTGAACTATGGTGAATTAGATAATTTCAGCTCAGCTATAAACGGTGAGTCTCTGAAGTTATGAAGGAGATGCCACCCTGTATGCTTGGTGTCCTGTTGGTGAATTTCTGAATCAGATACAGCTGAAGATATTCTGTACCTTAAAATATTACTCCCACGGTTCTGCTCACTCAACCATACTAGCATGAGACTGGCTGCTCACCAGACTGGCCAGTTCCTTTCCTCTCAACATACAACCGCAAGAAACCTTTGTAAGGTTTCTCAAATGTAGTCAGAAATAAACCTACGCTCATAGCTGGCCAGCTCCAAGAACAATTGCACTTTTTGCTCTGTCCTGGGTTGCCTTTAAAGGTCTCTGCCTCATCTTGGAGAGGCTGAATGTGGCTGTTCCCCATAGAATACAGCAGTTGCCAGGTTTCCTGATTTCCAGTTTTGCAGTCTCCTGCACTTGCTGCAAAAAAGTGGCTACATGAGAAAAACAAAACCCCCCAGCCATCCAGAGTTCCCAACTGTGCAATTAAGATAGCTCACTCTAAGCCAGGCTTTGGTTACTTATGAAGGTGACGAAAAGAGTACTGAGCAACCCAAAGAGCACTAATGTGAAGCAAAAGGCCTCCAAACAAAGAAAACACTGTTTGTATGCCAACCCAAGCACAAACAACAATTTCTAAGTCACCAGTGAAAATTGAGCTTGTTCTTTAATATACCTGTTCTTTAGACAGAAAGAGCATCAAGGTACATCTTCGGGTAGGTGATAGCTTCACAAACTCTTTGTGTAGTTCTCCTTTCCAGGAGTGTGCTGCTGCTCAGCTGGAGTTAGATGAAGTCCCCAGCATCTCCCCTCTTAAAAGGAGGAGGCCAATCCCTTTTGTGGTAGCAAGCTGTGATAGCCTTCTCAGAACAAGACAACCTGTTAGCTTAACTCACTTTGGCCGTCCAGTTTTTGAAACACACACAAAAATACCAGAAACCAGTCACAGCACAACATAGAAGATAACTGAGACTCAGGTCTGGGCTGATAAGCCTTCTATTTCCCCACTGCATCCAGCACTCTTCACAAGAGCAAAGACAGTTTTTCACTCACCTCCTAGCTCTCTACTGGGCAATGTCTCTTCCTGACTCTTTTTGCTCTGGATGATTAAGTCTTGTTATCTGAAATGATATTTTATAGCTGTCTAGGAGAACAAGAAGTCACACATGTCTTCAGAGTGACACAGAAACACATTGGACCCCACTTTTGAAATCTGATTAATTTGCACTTGAGCATCCTAATTCTAGATCTGAGACCCAACTTATTCCATTCTGGCCATTAAGTACAAGCGAACACAGATTTTAGACATTTGTGAAAGCTGAACTGCAAAGCTGCTTTGATATATTTTCCACTAAAAAAGAACAGTAGAATTCATGATGCTGTAATGCAAATGAATGTGGTTTTGCGCTGTATGAACATGTTTCCTCTAAAACAGATTTTGATTCCTTGAAAATGACAAGTGCTGCCTGCTTTTGCCTGACTTAGCAACAGCAACACTTACTGCATAAAGGATAAAAGATGGAGAAAGCTCACCAACCCCTACCAAAAAAAAAAAAGTAACAACCAACCTATTCATTTTTGCCATAAGCATTATAAATCTTTTGCTCATACACTTCCTTTTAGTTACTCAGAGTTTGGTTTAGGTTCTTCCAGCCACTATTCATTTGCTGGATGGAACACAATATTGGGAAAAGGATAAAGTTGATAAGATTGTTGTCTCTACACAGGGCAAACAATATACCTCCAGCATCCATTTCTGTGGTTAATTAAAAAAAAAATAACAAAACCTAAAATAAACAAAGCCCTTCTCCTTCCCGTTGAGAACCTCAGAGCCATGCAGCCGCCTGGGTCCCTGGAATTCAGCATTTAGCAAGAAGGAGTGCTGGGTTATAAGGGACTGGGAGCACAAAGGACTCACTGAAATAATTCCTGCTAAGCGTATTCACGGATAGCACCTGGTGGGAGAAATTGCAAAAGCAGTCACCAAAGAGAGGGGGGCAAACAAGCTCTAATTTCTCAGCCAATAATCTATCTGAAGGTGTGGGAGTGAGTCATTCATAACTTGCCCTCATTAAATATGCTCTAGATAAAAGTTGTCCTAATTTAAACCAAAAAGGCCAACCTGCAAAAGAACGACTTACATGCACACCAACAAATTACATGCTTACCTACAAGCAATGAACCCACGTGTATCACAAGCAAATTGCCAACTTAGCAAACATGCGGTTGATGTGTGCAGAAATGCTGATTTTTTGTTTAGCTCTGCTGCACCAAGTGATACTAAGTGGGAAGTTCACAGAGCCACAAGGAATGAAACTAGTGCTGGGAGCGAAGGCAGCACAAAGTATTAAAATTCATTTTTAAGCTAAGTCTGAAATATGCCTGTGGTGAGAGGATTAAAGGAGCAAACCCATTTCAGCTGCAACATGACACAGAATAATTCATTCAAAGGTCGCACATAATTGTAGGGTATTTGTTTTCTGCTAATATTTAGTTGCACTCTTAGATTTCTTTTCATGACTCCAGATTCATTACAGTCCATCGCTGTGACTTGTAGCTAGCCCACAGCTCTGAGAAGACAGAAGTTGAAAAGCCCTTGAAACCTCTAATTCCATAACGTGTTTCCCAAATGATATGAATCACGTTGGCTTCATTTCCTCTGCCACGTCATTTTCTTACAAGGTTTACCCAAACTTTGTTTGGGTTCTGCTTTTTCCCCCCCCCCTTCAAATCTCATTTTTAGATGAGAGAGCTAGAAAAAAATGTGTTAAGAAATTGCAAGTTTTTTCTTCTCCAAGTCCTGCAGTACAAATGCTGGTGCTACTTTTTCTGCAGGAAGTGCAGAATTTCCCCAGAAAGACCAAATTACCTCCAAAGCCAGGTAGCAATTTGAAAAATGTCACTTAGAGGTTTTTTTTTTTCTCTCTCGTATTTACTGCTGCAGCAAAGGGTTGCAGTGAGTAAGGTAAAAGAGCAGTCCACAAGTCAGAAGAGTGGCTATCAGCACTAGCAAGCGAGTTTCACACTTCAGCCAGAGGGGTTCCAGAGAGAGACTATTTGCACTCATCCGTATGAAGCACTCATCCGTATGACATACGCATATGAGCCCCATTTTATTCTTCTGCCAGTTTTGTTCCTTGGAGATAAAATTATTATGTATGAGATTGTCACATTGTCATCAAATGGCAATTAACTTTTTTTTCAGTAAATTATGTCACTTTATGTAACCATGAACATCCGTTTGATGCCAGTCCCAACCAAGCCACAGCTGGCCAGGGCCTGAGGAGACCAGCAGCTTTGCTATGTTCCACCCTTGTCCGCTATCTCCTGAAGATAGCAGTGGATGAATGCCCCCATATTCCTGCTCTTTGCAAGCACAATTACCTTTCCAAAAGGTGTACATTGCATGACACCTCCCAGAGCAGAGGAAAAGCTTCAGATTCCATTAGGAAAATCCTATTGATGGAAAAGCCTTGAAAGCTCATTTCAAAAAAAGTGTGCCTTGGCTACTATATGACTCACATATAAGGCGCTAGTTTAGTGCTCCGTATACCTCACTCCTCTTGCCAATAAGCATTTGTTTGCCAACTTGCAGTTATGAATCAAACACCTGAACTGGCTAAAACTGGCACATGCCCTTTAAATAGTTTAACAGCTGCAAGCATATAAGTAGCTGTGTCTTTCAGAAGCATCTGAGTGCTAAACTACTGATCAACAGTATGCAAATTGAGCAGAAACTGCGGGAAGAAGCCCTATTTCTATGACAGCTTCTCCTGCAACTTTCCACTTCCCCATCTCCCCTCCAGCTCAAGGAATAATTGGAAATCTGGAGGTAGCTACCGCAAGCCCATAAAAGCTCTCAGCTGCTTCACACCAGGTAAAGTCCAGTCCAAAACCAGCCCTGGCTTCAGAACAAACTGCTCCCCGTCCTACATTGATTACTGACTAGAAACAGCTGAGGATTCAAGTCTTTACACTCTTTCACCTTCACTTGTCTATATAAAGAAACACAGAGTGTGTTTTGAAATTAAAAAAAAAAAAAGGAAGAGAAGAAAAGAAGGATGTGGTTATGCCATTTAGTAAGAGTACTGGTAGGGTATGGTCTGTAAGCAAATGCTCCCATGCTCTATAGAACAACCTGGATTGAATCAATGCTGCTGATCTGCTTGTTGGGGTTCAGGTAAAGTAATTCATATTTTAACTAATAACTTTTTTTTTTTCAATAATTTAATAGCCGCGTTGATTGTAGAGCACTATTTTTAAGCCAGTTGATGGTTGTTTCTTATAAAGATCAAACAGTAAATCAAACATGTAGTGCTGCTTAGCTTAAAGCATAAAGAAAGATTTCTGCTTTAGTGATAAGCATAAATATATACTGTTGCAATCAAAATACTTAGAATAAAATGATAAGAAATAATCCAACTACAGAAGAAATATATGGCAGATGTGGGATGTACTGCTCTTCATTGCACTAAGCCATCTTACTCTTCTCCTGTGCATCCACAAGAGAATAATTTATATCTAACATGAATAATGTTCTAGAAAATAGCTATAAACAAAGTCTGTTTCATAGCAGTAACATTACTTGGTTTGTATTGATTAGGAGGGTAATTATGGTAAATGCTATAAAAGTCCTTGCTGAAGCTGTGACCTGAATTTTCCTCAATCCTCTTTTGTAGTGTAGCTAAATTAAGAATGATTGGTTTGCTGTCATCTGATTATCTTTTCCTTATTATCAAAACTACTCCTACACTTACAGTAAGTTATAGATTTTATGATGAGGATGTTCCTGCTAATGAAGCTGTCATGGATAAGAATATCCTTAATCTGTCGTCCCCAGTCTGTCCTAACGTACAGACTCGTGTGAATCCCAACTAGAGCCAGATGAACTCTGAGCTACAAAGAGGAAACCATTCATGCATCCCACTCTGCTGCAAAAAACCTAGCAAAGCTAATACTGTAAAACCTTGCTGTTCCATTTCCTAGGTCAGTACACCTTTGCTGCTAGCTTAACCACAAGCTCCTGCTATCAGTAAACCCAATTAACATTTAACTAGTCCATAGGAAGTGGAAAATCCTCACTCAGCAGATGAAATCGAGAACAAATGGAGCAGTGATGACATGGGGTCTGGATCAGCTAAGACACATTCCCTCAAGTAGTGTTAATTACAGATTCTTATGTTACCTTTTGGCTTCTAGAAGTTGTTTGAAACAATCCAGGAATTGCAGGTGATTCCTTCAGGAAACTTGTGGAAGACAGAGGAATTTTCTTCAGAAGACTAGAAAAGAGCAAACGTGGTGCCTGTCTCTTAAGAAGGTGGAAAAGGAGGAGTTCAGAAATGGAAGATCACTAAGCCTGGCTTCAGTATTTGGAAAAATATTGGAATTACCCACTGAAGAATCTGTTTGCAAGCACCCAGAAGACAATGCAGCGGTAAGTAACAATCTGAGAACGACTGAAATAGAAGTACTTTGACTTTCTTGTGTGACACACTGACAGCACTGGGCGACGGGGCGTAGGAGAGGGAAACAGGCTTCAAACACTATCTCTAAAGAAATTCTCATAAGCGAACAAAGGAAACATGATCTGTATGAAATTTCTATATGATTAGTGAGTACCCACTGAGATACTAATCAGCCTCTGCCATACAAGAAAGATGTATTTGGTACAGTTCAGTATCTTTCAGATTCAGTATCATCAGTATTTTTATTAATAATTTGGACAATGCAGTAAAGATGATGCTTATGAAATGACTGCAAGGTTATTTGTGAATGAAAATGGATCTTCAAATAATTTTGGGCAAACATATTACTCAATGTGAACTGTTTGCAAACAATTCCCTTGGATTACTCAAGATGTGAAATTTAAATTTGAGGGAAGGCAAAATGATAAAAAAAAAATATCAAGTTTTTGAGAATCAGGCACTCCATTTGAGTACTTGAAATGACCAGTTTAAAGGCTGGGTAACATTTTCTTGAAATTAACCATTTTCAGGAGTAATGCTATACATAATTTTGTACTAATTAATTCTAAAAAAAGCATTCAGTGAAATAGAAACACAGTAAAAGTAGAATCAAAACTCATACTTTTAAGAGACACCACAAGCAATTTTCTGATATATTTATATAGCACACAAAGTGCTGAATTAACAGGTGTTTTCACTCCCCCAAAATGTTTAATGCCATCTGATTTTTCCCCAGCTAACTGGATGCTCTTGGTCGCAGGACACACACGCTCACACAACAGCACAAGACTCCTATTTCTTCTCACCTGTCCTGCCCTCAGGTCTGCCCACAATAATCCCTTGTACACGTGGCACCAATGCATCTCCACCTTTAGTGGAATTATCCCACCTCTCATGTACCACGATCACATGATTTTCTAAGCGGCTGCCACACATTGCTGGCTCGGAGGGATTGACTCAATCTCTAACAAACCAAGGTTTTCTTTTTGTTCTCATTTCTGACAGATAAATCCACCAATAACAATCAGATTTCCTTTTGCTATTTCCTAAGTTCACAAAGCTGCGACAGTCCCACTCATGCGGCTCAGTCCAGTTCTCTGGAAGTGGCAGTTGGATCCGGCCCCTGACCAACAGCACCTCGCCGCAGGTCACACTCGCTCTACAGTGGGGTCACTGGGGGAAACACTGCCAAGGAGTAGCCTCGGTGAATTTGTGCATCCCCCTAGTAACCTGCATCCATCCTGTTTGTAGTCCTCATCAGCTTGCTTGCAACAATTTCCTCACCTGCTTAACAGCCCGTGTTCTAACCTCCAGTTTTTCTAGTGCTATTTAGTTATTTCTAATACACTTTACTGAAATGCAAGTGCCTTCGATCTTCAGCCTTTCCCTTATCTGAAAAAGCAGACACTTCGTCAAAGAAGATAATGGTCTGGCAAGATCTGTCAAAGCCTTATTTAGTAGTTTTCTTTAAAAATCTGTATGAAGCTTTGACTCAATAGTTATAGAATTGCTTTAATCACATTTGACACTCTTTCCTTCAACAGATAGACTAGATTGATCCTTTTTCAGATACACTAATAACATACATACTTCATAACAGTTACTGGGTTGGACCTTTAGCTTTATGTGCCTCTTCTTTCCGTAGTCTGAGCTGGAAATAAACTGTTTTCCTAATATGAGCATGTTAAGTTCTGAGCGCATTGTATGTTCAGATACAGTTATTCCCATTATCACTCACTGATTCCTGTAAGTCATCCCACCTCTGACCTCCAGCACAGTATCAGCATCCCTATGAAAAGCAGAGGTATAAGATTTGGCAAAACCCAAGGCCATCTCCTCAGTTAATATTTAGCAGATCTACTTGTTCTCCATTTCTCTCTCTCTCTTTTTAAAAATATTTTATTTTAGCCATGTAAACAAAAAATCTTTCACTAATTGTATTTTGCTTTCTTTAGCAAAGTCCAGCTCCATTTGGTAGTGCTTATGAGCTACCTGTCACTTTTTGTCCTCCAAAGCAGAGATTCCCCTCTTGATCAAGTTCTTCTTAAAACCTCTTCACTTACTCCTAAAATTTCTTTTGAGCTTCTTGGTTGACTGAGCTGGACTGGAAACTTTAACTACCAATTTCTTCTCCTTCATTAGGATTTTTTGTGATTTTGATTTAAAGATATTATCAAAAACCACTTTTAAGGCATAGTTTGTTAAAGCATATGTGTATTTTTAAGAATGGTGATAACACTTATTCCACACAAATTATACTTTTTTAAAGACCTGTATTATTAAGATGTCCTGCCTTCCATTTGCTAATCTTTACCAGATTATCTAAGATAATCAGTTAAAATTTAAAGTACTTGCAAACCCAAAATTTAACCAATGCTGAAAGTTAAACACAAGCTAGAAAACGCGCTACTCAATTTGCACCTAGATAAAAGATCAGTCTTCTTAAGCTGACCTTCTAAAAAACTGCAGTGGATACAAGCACTATATGAAATTAAAATATCCCTCTGTATCCAATGCGGGTGTAGTAAAGCACATCAGCACAAGCTACTCATGCATAGGGAATCATGGATATAAGAGTAAAATCCCAGCTATCAGTCTGACGTGCCTTAATATGGAACAATAATTTCATTAATTTCTGTGTAGCAAAGGAACTGAACATAAGTGTTACGGAAGTTGCAATATCTCTAGTACAAGTTACTAGAGATAGCCAGTACACTTCAGAGTTTTTGAAAACATATGTTTGAATGGGTCAGTCTCTTCAATATTTGAATGGGATTATCTTAAAGGGCATGGCAGTCAGTGGATACTGACTACCTGCCATTGAGAATCAGTCTCCTTTATAACAGATCAAGCCACTCAAATTGGAAATAGAAAGCTCTGTGCTTGAAATGAGGATTCACTTTCAATAATAACCAAAGACTGATCAAGTGTATAACTCAAAACCAAAAAAAGCCCAGAGTTGTGTCTGAAAGTATCTTGCTCTGATATATCAAGGCATTAACTGGGAACCTTACACATTTCCAAACTGTTCTCTCTGTCGTTTTAGGGGAGAAATGACCAACAGCAGCGGGGAATGCAATTTTACAGACATCGACAGATTAGCAAAGACCCTGCAGTTGGGGATCTCCATCCCCACCTTCATTCTCGGGCTGGTTCTCAACGCCCTGGCCCTCTCCGTGTTCTGCTGCTTTTGGAAGAAACAGACCAAAACTTCAGTTTACATGATCAATCTCGCACTTGCAGATGTCTTGCTGCTTCTCTCGCTCCCGCTCAAACTGTACTACTCTATCACAGAAGCGCCCAGACTCCTGTGCTCATTTATAGAGTCTCTCTATTTTGTCAATACATACGGCAGTATCTTCATCATTGTCTGCATTACTATTGACAGATACATCTGCATAAGGTACCCATTTGAAGGTCGGGCTAATCAATCCCCCAAATGGGCTATCATGATTTGCTGCTTCATCTGGGCAGTAGCTTGGCTTTGCAGCAGCCCAATGTATGTGTTTCCCAAGAAAGATTATTTTAAATGCTTTCACAACATGTCAGAACAGGCGTGGAGCATCCCCCTCATTGTTTCTGTGGAAATCTTTGGATTTCTGATCCCACTCGCAGTGATGGTTTTCTGCTCTGCCCAAAACATCTGGATCCTTCTGAATCACAAAAGTCAAGATAAAAAGAAGGTAGAAGGCAGTGGCTCCTTACGAGTCATTATCATCAACCTCATGGTGTTTTTGGTATGCTTCACACCCGTCCACCTTGCAATCTGCCTACAGTGCCTGGTTAGACAGCATGTGATAGTGGACTGCAGTCTGAAACAAACCATCAGCCTCTTCATTCAGGTGTCAATGATATTAGCCAACCTGAACTGCTGCCTGGATGCCATCTTTTACTACTTTGCTGCAAAAGAATTTCGTGAGAAAACACACTTGAAAAAGGTTATTGAACTATGTCCTGTCTTTAAGCCTTGTGCCACACGATGGGACAGCCTGCAGTGGAAGAACGCCTCTTCCCCAGCTCCCACTTGCCCCGTAGGATGCCGACAGCATTATCCCTGACCTAACAGTAGGGTCACCTTGACCATGGCAGGGAGGGTGCAGGAGGGAGGAGGGCAATGTTTTTCCAGTGAATGTGAACCTGTTCCATATTTTTCTGCCCTTTAAACATGAAAGAGGACAAGTGTTGGAAAAAAGAACCAGCATTAGCAAAGTGACGGAGTGACACCAAAAGAAGCATTAGCCTTGACAGTATCGACTAAATGTGAAAGGCTTGACAGAGGAAAACTATCCAGATCGCTGGAATGCCACTTAAAATCAGCCTTTGTCATTGCTGCACCAGACTTCCTTTTGCCAACGTGATCAGAAAGTTGTTGCTAAGGGTCAAACATAGAAATAACTATTCAAAACTTCTTTCTAACTTAGAAGGTATCTGACAGTTAAAAGGCAGTATCTGGCCCTTTCCTTCTGTAAGTCTTACAGAAGGTCACTGTCAGAGTTCATTTGGTTTGAACAGCTTGGCCAGCCTGGGATAATAGTGAATCCTCCTCCTGTAAGCATTATACACTGGTCAGGGCTGCTACACAGGACAGCAGCCTCTGCTCTTCCATGGAGGACAAGCTGCCCAGTATACAACCCCAACGGAGAATCTCGGGTACCAGCAACTCCTTGGGCAACAAACATTTCTGATTATCTTTGCTGAGACATCAGCATGGTTTTCTTCTGCAATTTTGAAAAACTGTTTTTGCACATCAAAACCAAAAGAACCCCTTCAAATACGGCATGTAGTGAAAGACCATATGTGATGAACTGTATTTCTACATCACTGTGTTTCTATCAAAAATATAATATGACACATGTAGGAAATTCTTCTCATTCTTTCTTGGAGGAGGGGAATTAGGGAAGCAAGCCCTGCATCACAGAAAAATAGGGAGTGCCTGTCTGATATACTCCTCACTCCCAGCTGGAAGACTGGACCAGCTCTATCCACCTCATACCTTAGAGGAGTCCTTCTAGCCTGTACTGTACACTTCACAAAACGTCTCTCTCAACCCTTCTTGGTCAGCACTTCTGGTATGTCACCACCCTTATGCCATTTGTAAGTTTGGCTCTGAGTTTAAACTAAAGGTTTCCTTGTTGCAATTTAAGCCTACCATTTCTTGTACCAGCATGGTTCATGTTCTTAGCCAGAAACACTTTCACATCGAGAAATCCATTTCTGTGCCTTTTAAAAACAGCTATAAAAATGGTCTAAGATTGCTTGTAATCAAGTCTTCATTCTAGGGCAGATGTTCCCTTTATTCACATGTGAAAAGAAATTACCTTCTGTCTAAAGCAAATTAAAAAGAAAGGGAGCCAGTTTTGAAAATACAATTTGCCATCAGTTGATTTCCACAGAAATGATTGATTGTGCAAGTGGGCAGCTGCACATATCTAATGCTGAGCCTAATATACGAGCGTTTTAAAACTTGTTAGTACTACAAGTATGACCACAGCTGACGCACACAAGGAGCTCAGAGGCAAAGAAAGGTTTTTATCATCATCTTCGCCATTACCTGCAGAGGGGCAAGAGGAAGAGCTTTCCAAAACAGTAGGTTTTCAAAGCATTATTTGCTACTGCCTCAGTTGTTCAGAAACTTGCAGCCTTTTCAATATGAGTTAACCTTTCTTTTTTGCACCTTTCACATTACTTTGCATATGAAATATGTGTGAGAAAGAACATGCTCTACTAAATAAACTGTATATATGAAGTGTATGATTTGAAAATACATTTTAATTCCCCCATCTGACAGCAGTGTATGATTCTTATCTATTTCATTGCAAACTTTTACCATTTTCTCCTTAAAACAGCTCCAAGACTTAGTTGGAGTTTTTCCTTCCCAGGAACTACTTCAGGTTTATAACTATGGCAACCAAGAACAACTGAATAAACAGTAATAAACAGAAAAAGTAGAAACAGGAAAGCTGATCACACCCAGAAGTTTGCAAAATTTAATAAATTTTCTGTGGAAACCCTCTCCATAAATTCTTGACAATCTCCCGCAAACCCGCCTACAATCTTTTCTCCAAAATGCTCTGAGCTCTTGCTTTTATGATTAGCTGACTATCTGAAAATTTACATTACCGTTGGTGCAATTTGTGACTCTGCAAAAACACAGAACTTTAAGGTACAAAGTATAACACTGGCCTTTTTATTTAAAGCTTTTCATGCAGTCGCAATGGGTGATGATAGAGCGCACACCCTCTGCAAGCCTGTGCACAACACCACACCAGTGGTATGGCTAAGATGGCAGAGCCTCACTCCGGAGGCCCAATAAACTCCAGGACAGGGGAGAAGAAGTCTCCTGAACAAGGAGAAACTTAGAGTACTGCACCCAGGGCAGGACAACCCTGTGGGCCAGCACAGGCTGGAAAAGTAGGTTTGATGTAGATGTCCTCCCAAAAGGGCAAGAAGCCAGTGGTGCCCTTACTCTGTAAATATGGCAAAATTGATACCACGACTCACTACAAATGGGGTCAGTGCAAAGAAAAAGAAAAAAAAAAGTAAGTTATTAACCTCCTCTACTTGAGCTGGTGAAGCTTCACTGGAATAGGATGTTCAGCTATGGGCCTCCCAGTTCAAGAGAGATGGGGAGAAACCAGAGGGGTTCAAGCAGATGATTTGCAGGATGGTTGGGGATCTTGGGCACAAGTCTGCAAAGAGAGGTTGAGGGAGCTGGACTGGTTTCATCCAGCATGCTGGAAGGCAGTGACGGAGATGATGGAGCCAAGCACTGCCCAGTAGTTCCCAACAATATAACAAGGAGTAACAGCTCTTGGTTCAGGTTCAATATTGGGAAAAACTTCTTCACTAGGAGGGCAATGCAGCGCTGGAAGGGGTTACCCAGAGAAGATTTCTGATATCCTCTCACAGAGGTTTTCAATACATAGCCAGACAAAGTCACGGCTGTTCTGATCTAGTGTTGGAGAAGGAAACTGGCTCAAGAGGTCCCTTTCCACTGCTCCATTTGCTCCGTGACTTTCAGCAAATGCAAGTTTGTCTATTTTTTTCTCCTCCAAGACGAAAAGCCACCTCTTAATGCTGATGATGTTATGGCACTGGTTGTCAATAGCTCTATTGCAAGCACAGCGCAAGACGGAGGAAATGCACTAGCTGTCTAAAAATTACTAGGCAGCAGCAACTATGACTTATCACACAAGGCTACGATATTTAAAGTCAGAACTAATGAAGCAGTACCTTTGTCTTCAACTCATTTATCACTAAGTACTCAAAAAAGATAATTTTCTAATCTTCAAAGGAATAAGTGCACATACACAGCAGGCAGAGGTGAAAAGTGTGTAGAGACTCTCATATGCATGGATGGGGAAGAAGTTTGATCTGCCAGGGCTAGGGAGACAGCACTCACTCATGCCATGCTCGGTCAGTGGTAGAGTCCCAGCACACTCAGGCACGCAGAGACTTCCACTTACAGAAAGAAATCAATGTAAATTTTCTTAAGTAAGTAAACAGAAATCAGTTTATGAAAATAGCTGTAATAATGAGGAGTGATGGGACCCACTACGTACAACTGGTCTACAGACTCGGTCTGCTCGCGTCATACATGGCAGCAAATTCAGAGCACAGAATCTGAAAGTTAAATTGGACTACTTTCTTCCCATTTATTGCCACCAGTGCCACTTCTTTGTTGGCCAAAAGTGATTTTATATATAATTCCATTTGTCTAAATTTTGCCTGTTATGTATGTAAATGGGCACAGCCTGTCTAAGCATACTTGAAATTTCTGAAAAAAGAGAAAGAAGGAAGAGAGCCCAGCTGTATTGGTTTTACAGGACTATTACAATAGTCAAATCTTTTAGCACAAAAAGAACAGATCTTTTGAGCAAGAAGGTGTCACTTTCAATTCTTTTTTCAATGCTTTTCAAGATGAACTTACATTTAAATAATACACTTAAATTCTGTCTTTGATCTGCAGCTAAGATTACAGTTATTTCTAAATCAGATTTTTATATACAGGCTCCTCTATGAAATTTACTGTTAAGTCTGGACAATCTCCAGTTGGTTATATTTTTATACCAGGACAAAAGCAATGAAAAGCCTCGTGCAGCTTAAGAAAGTGCACAACAATTTTGTTGATGAATAAAACTGAAAAGCATTTGACATTTTAAAAACAACAACAAAAGCCTTCCTGAGTCAATACACAAGTTCAAAATTTCTATTTTCAGACTGCACAACAGAAGGGGTTTCTTCTCTCTTGATGTTATTCTTAATATACAGAAAAACGGCAGGAACCTGAACGCGAACCCCTCACATACTCAGGTCTCCTCCCAGGAACTCAGTTGTACTGTAAAGTCAAAGAAGCATTGTCCTAGTAGGCAAAAAAAAAATATCAAGTGCTAACCAAAAACACCCAAAATAATGCCTTTAAAAATTACATTTTCAGTTCTGCTCTCTTCTGTGAATTGAACAAAACCAGATGCAATTAACCACAGTCCTTAAAGAGCAGCTGTATTTAACCTTAATTTTTCTGGACAAGACTGTTTCAGAACACCCAGGTAAGAATATTCACAAAAAGCATTTAGCCAGTCAAGCTTCTGCAGCTGGGCCAAACCCCGCAGGTCTTCACAACACAGGAGAGGGCTGGCTGCTCTCCAGGGCATTTTTATCAATGGCAGATTACTCCACCAACATCCTACAATTAGCATTTGTTCAAGAGTGAGTGTGATCCCCAAGCTGTATTTTGTAGACTCACACAGCAATTGAAAGACTGTAAAGCATAAAAGTAGTTTGGACAAAAGGAAAAAAAAAAGAAAATCCAACCAAAAAAAACCCCAAACACCCCCAAAAAAACAAAACAAACAAAAAAACCCACACAGGGTTTGTTCCCCAAACTCTTTTCCTGTCCCTTTGCCTGGTGGGTTATATCATCTTCTGTTTCCCAGGCATGCTTGAGCACTGAACTTCAGATCAGTGCCACTCCACTAACTTCTAATGCTATAAAAGTACCGTCAGAATAATGCCAGACTGTTTGAAAAGCAATATTGCCCCAGAATAACTTATCTTTGTAATAACTTATCTAAATGATTTTTAACCAAAAAAAAAATTTATGTAAATTCAACTGGTTTAAGAACAAGTAGAGAATCTAATATGGAACTTCTTTTCATAGCCTTCATAAAACTGCTTTTATGATACTACATGATTTACAAGCTGGAAGGCACCTGAGGGAGGATCCAAGCCTAGACTAAAGCACTGATAGTCTCCTGCCTTCTAGAAGGGGTCGTGATGAGTATAGGTGGACACGTGCCCTGTAGAGGCAGTCCAACATAATTCCATTATGATTAAATACATTAGTTAAAAAACATAAACCAGCCAGTTTTTTCATGTGAGAATGATCAGCCACAGTTTCTTCCAAAGTTTTACTCACAAAGAAGGCCTACTAAATATCACTCTAGCAGTTTATCATATAAAGTAATTTCAAGTGTTCAGAAATCTGCAAAGTGAGAAGAGCAGCCACCTCACTGCCTAAGGCAGCCTCCAGATCACAAAATGAAGTTGAAATGGTTTTGAAGACTGAAACTGATCTTCAGAGAGATATCGTCCTAAACATTACATCTTTGTGTGCTGCTCTAAGCAATATTTCACTCAAAGGTTTTTCTCCAACAACACAACTTAACCTGTCTAAAATGCATGCAAACAAATGAAAGATAAACCAATGCTACTCAAAGGTACAGACTTCTGCCTCTCTCATCAAAATGGTTTTGCAGGTTTCCCCCCACACACATTCCAAACGCTTTCCACTTTAGACTATTCCTTCCTACAAGTCTTGGGTGCGCTCTCCATCCTTCCACCCAAATGCAAGGAGAGGAGCTGTGGAGAGGCAGCGTCCTTTGAGGAACTGGCAAGTCTAACAGGAGAAAACGGAGAGCCCACAAGCCCTGTGTACAAACCTCCTGAGATTACTCTGGCAGCTGCCATGAGAGCCTGCAGGGACCTGCTCATCACCAGAGCGGCAAATGGCGGTAGCTCGGACAGCCCCTTTATGGAACCAGGAGGACGATGAGACCTTGGCTGCCCCACACCGAAAGGGGACTTCAGCTTTCCCAAGGGGGACTCTCTTTACAAAGAGAGGCAGAAATGTGCTTGCCCTGAGCAAATTGAAAAGAAACCTGCCTGTCTTTGTTATTTACACAACAGTACAAATGGGAAAGCTGGCTCGGTTAGATTTCAAATTAGCATGCTTGCTAAGCATGTAGAGAAACACCAAGACAAGCTACACACACACTCTTTGCTCTGGCTGCTCTCCCAGCACTGCCAAAATATGGAGCATGGAGAAAATAGCTCAAAGGCTCAGTTACTGAAAGGGGTAGCAGCATCTTCTCTTAGTTTCTAGCCCAATGTCTCTGTATGGGGGAAGGAAGGCCCAGAGGAAGAGGAAAAGAGGATGCTGCAGCATGTAGTGGAACGTGGTTATCGCAGAGGGTGAGCTGAGCCTGCTCCATGGGAAGGATCTACCTGGGTAGCCCAAGGTGGCTTCAGTCTGAAGATGCAAACCTGCTCCTGGAATAAAAACCACAGGAGGCACAGAAAGTCCCTTTGACGCCTCTTCCTGACCCAGGCAAGATTTTGTGCATCTCCCCAGAGGTGTCCCCAAGCTGCTGTGTGTGTGCCTGCCCGGCACTCTAAAAAGTCATGCCCTTTGCCGCTGCATCTCACATCATGGCTCCCACTCGGCCCTCGCACAAGAGACGGACCCTGCTTCCCAGGCAGGACATGGCAGGGCCCGACTGGGCACTGGGCACACTGTGTGGTGCCCGTCTTGCTACTCAGTGGAGCTGGCCACTGTCATGGGGATGGATGCTGACATGGGTCTGCTTATGCTGGGGCTTCCTTCAGCTACAGTGACTGCTTTTCTAAAACTATTTCTCCTGTAAAGGTGTGTGGGAGAGAGAAGAAAACAAAAACAAAACCCACCTTTTTTTTTAAAGTTAGGAAACATTAGTCTATGGAGAATATTAGGTGAGGGATTCCATGCTGCTTCTAAACACGTAACTGAAAGCAGTTTCTGTTGGCAAGAGAGATATTTGAATTGGAATATCACTCCTAGGAACTGCTTGCTACAAAATATCACCGTGTGATGAGCTTTTGCAGTTCCGTTACCTCACTGTTAGCCGGAAAGCTCCAGAGAGATAGAACTTGCCCCTTCAGCACGGACATGTCAAGTTCACAGAAGCAGTCTTCTGTTTATCTTTTTAACATCAGGCCAATACACAGACTAAAGCAAGCGTTAGCGCTGAAGCACACCTCGCCAGACTAAGAATAGTTGTATTTATATAGTGTCTTTCATCTGAGGAAGTCAGAATGACTGAAGATGAGAGACACAATCCTCCGTCATCTGAGGAAGTCAGAATGACTGAAGACAAGAGACACGATCCCCCGCTGCACAGACTGCTCTCCATCTAGTGCCGGAAACATGTGAAGCAAAAAGGGTGAACCAGACAGGCAGTAGCCGAGCAGCTGGTGTAGCTCAGGTCCTGTGAGGCCATTCTGTGTCCCTGGCGCGGCACAATTCATTGCCTTTGGCCCTGTCGGAAATTTTGCTCTCATTTATTTAACTTTAAAACATCTATAAAATAAAAGAAACGTTGGCAGCACTCACTGCAGCATACTGCATGACAAAGGGATCACCAGAGCCAAATTCATGCAGGAACCATGCATTTTTAATTTATTTATTTTTTAAATCACTGTCATTTCTGCCTCGCCAACAGGTCAGAGGGATGGCACTGCTTTCCCCAGCACCCATTGCTCCAAGGTGAGGATTCATCCTCCCAGAAGTGAGCTCAGCCACCCCTGGACTGCACACACCCCAGTCAAACAGACCTGCAGCAAATCTGCTTTGGGGCAGCAGGATGTCATCTATGTGGTCTGATCTATACTGTCTGACACACTTCACTGCAAAAAAAAACCTCATCCAGCATCTGGCACCTCCTCCACACCATGCCCAGTTGTTTTTATACATGCTACCTGTACTGAAGATCACAGTGCTTACTCATTTAAACCATGAGAGGCAGCGCCGTGGGGAGGCAGGGCACACTTGCAGACTTCGTGGCAAGTCTCAAAGCTTGCCCAAGACGCAGGTGTTTCGAAGCAACCATGTCCTGCCACTTATCTCCTCCTCACCCTAGCTCGCCACGTTTTGGGCCCCAGCCCTGGACCCATATGCAGTGGTCAGCTTCCCGTGGGGCAAGGAGCACCCCACAGGCATGAGAGATCCTATCTCAGCTGACAGACACTGCCACCACGGCCGCTGCTCCACGGCACCCAGCTCGTGCCCAGAAGTGCTGCCAGAGGCAGGCTGCTGCTTGCGAGTCATCACATTTGTGGCAGGTTTGAAAAATCAGTTGTTTCCCCCCCAATTACTGAAGCACGACAGCTTCAAGGACAGGTAGATTTCCATGTTAAAAGAATAAGGGGAAAACTGCCTTTTTGTTTACTTTTAAGGCCCTAGTCTACCACTTCCTTTTTCATATTTCCTGAGACCTGGCAAACTACACTTGTAAGTAAGTGAAAACCGTTATTCCACAGTTACTCTTCATTCAGACCAAGACTGCATTTACCTAGATCAGTGCATGGGTAAAGTTCCGGTGACTCCAAACATCAGCATTGATGCATACAATAGCCACATCAAGATCGCAGACCAAAACCACTGTTCTCCTTTTAAAAAATGCGGCTTTAAGTAAACACATGAGACATTCCAGTTAAAGCTAACAGAGAGAGCAGAGAAAGGCTGTAGGTTCCCCAGTCATATGAGCTATATATATATTAAAAAAAAAAAATATATTTTATCTTTTGTACAATGCACTGAAATGAAACTAAGGTTTCATTTTGGCCTCCCAAAGCAGTGCCAGGGCTCAGTGTCGCTTCTCAGTTTCCCAGAGGTCCTCTCAGCAGCTGTATTTCCTAGCTGCATTTTACCGCACCGTAAATATGCCACACTGTCCCCTGCAAAGCAACTGCTCCCGCCTCAAGCGAAGCACCCTACTGCAGTGCCAAGTAAAGAAATTAATGAGGCTCCCTCAACAGTCAGTGAAGAGCTTCTGGCATCTCCAGCAAGCAATTCAACTCTCTAACATCTGGATTGCCCTCAATAGCAACCAGTCCATCCTCCCCAAGGACAGAAGGCTGCTAGGACATCTGGCTCTCAGATCGCCTGTGTACTCTGCATCTGTTAGATACTTGCGTATCTGTATCCTGCAGATGAAACCATACAGCTGCTTATTAAGCATCTCTGCTGCCCCAATCAACTCATTACTGAAAAAGATACAGCCAATAATTACTCGAGAAGCTATCTAAGCCCTGGAAAGGAGACCATGCATGACTGCCCTTGTAGGTTAAAAAGAGTTCAAACAGTCATTAGTATCTGTATTAAATCTACTAATTGCCTGGTGTTACTGGAAAAAATGAAGATTCCGGTGTTTTTCTGAAACCTTTAATCTGTTTATTTACTGAATAAACTTAATTATGATTCGTCTTCCCTTTGCTCAAGTTTACGTTGGCTGGGGAATTTTCCTCAGTATTTCCTAGAATCATATCAATGCATGTGGAATATACCATTTCTTTTAAAAGATCCTAATACCTCGGCTTTGAACCTTTTACAGAACACTGCCTTTTCTCTGTTCCTACACCAAGTCTTTTCCAAAGGCAAGTAATTCCAATCCAGCGAAAGACTCATTCCTGGTTCCTACAGCCCCCTACAGTTGAAAAAAAATGCTGAAACAGTGTAAAGTCATCAAAATAACTGCACTGAATTCTTGCAAATCTCTGTCCCTCTTTTTCCACTGCACTGTATCTTCCTGAGCATGCCCAGCACATTACAGTTCCAGTAAAATCAGAGAACTCTCCGTATCTCCAGCTCTCTTCTCCTAACTTACTGAGGTCTTACTGCAAAGCAGGGTCCTGTGACACAATTACCTTGAAACTATAGGAGATCACTTGACTGGTTAAAATACCAAAATCTGAACTGCGGCAAGTGTGATTTTTTTTTTTTTTTTTTACATAACACCAAGCACTAAGCTCAATAAAGGCAGTAAAATTATTACAGAAAGTATCACCTTCAAAACCTGTTTCTCTTTAGGCTTTTGTAGTAGAAACACAAAGAAATCCTGAGAATTAAATCTTTTTCTTAAAAGTAGACAGCATGATTCATTTTGAGTCACAAACTTCTCGAAATGAATCTAAACCACACTTGCCCGATTTACATAGCAAAACCTTCTGTTCTTTTTCCTGGTTTGACCTCCAATGCTGGAAATTCAGCTTGGGGAATTCAGCTGGATCATTTCTTATTTATACATCCCTGTCAAACAAATTCTGTGCTGGCTAAACTTTGTAAAAGTCCATTTCACTGCTGTTTTCTAGCAACACACAAACATAAGAAGGGACCAAAGCTGATGCTACAGCCAGAGCCTTGCCAGCAAGGACGCTGACAGCGCGTGAGAACAAGCAGATGCTCCCTTTCCACACTCATACTGGAAAGCAAACGCCTGCTCTCTCTTACACTGTTATTCATTTAGAGCACAGCCTAATGCTTCAAGTGTCATCACTTGCAGATTTCAGTCTAACTCAGTGGGAATTGCCCCTGTGTCGGCTCAATACTGCAGAGAGAAGAAAAAGAGAAGCAAAAAAGTTCTACCATCAAATAAAAATATTCCGGTATCTCCTAACTACACCGAGTACCAGGTCTACTGTGTAAAAAAGGTGTCCAGGTTGATCTTTAGGCCAGAATTTGCTATCACCACCTTCGGCCTGACTCCAGCAAACCAACCAGTGAGAATTCTCCCCTATGAAAAGCTGACAAGATATCACGTATAATTTTTTAACAGAGAACATACATCATGCTCTGGCTCCCAGCATCCAGTGGGTGGGAAATAGTAAGGAGACATTTCCTTACTTTCAGCCTTTAGCTACATCTTGCCTCCAGCTTTCTGCCCTTGAAACACCCTTGGTCATGCAGACATGGTTTGGTTCTTCTGTCTCCTGCTTTTAAGCTGTTGTCTTTTGACTTTCTGCTGCATTCTTCCTACAATTTGACCCCTGTACAAATCAAGAGGTGTGACCAGATAAATCTTCCATCCTGTTTGCATCCAGTCCATCCACTGATGGAAACTCCTTTCAATGCCAACACCAAATATTTTTAAAAATGAATTAGAGCTCAGTGTGGCTGACACCATCGCCAATCTCTGTCAATGCCAGAGTTAGCATCCGCACCCGGGACTCACCATCATTAGTCTAGTCTTTAGGTCCCTGCTTTTTCACTCATCACTAAAAAAGTAAGAGTTAGCTGTTCCCTCAATTCATTTGACTGGAAGGTGGGAAGCGCACCTAAGAATCATAGAATCATAAAGGTTGGAAAAGACCTCTAAGATCATCGTGTCCAACCGTCAACCCAACACACCATGCCCACTACACCATGTCCCTAAGGGCCTCATCTACACATCTTTTAAATACTTCCAGGGATGGTGACTCCACCACTTCCCTGGGCAGCCTGTTCCAAGGCCTGATCACTCTTTCAGTAAAGAAATTTCTCCTAATGTCCAATCTAAACCTCCCTTGGTGCAACTTGAGGCCATTTCCTCTTGTCCTATCGCTGTTACTTGGGAGAAGAGACCAACCCCCACCTCACTACAACCTCCTTTCAGGTAGTTGTAGAGCGCGATGAGGTCTCCCCTCAACCTCCTCTTCTCCAGACTAAACAACCTCAGTTCCCTCAGCCGCTCCTCATAAGACTTGTGCTCCAGGCCCTTCACCAGCTTCGTTGCCCTCCTCTGGACACGCTCCAGCACCTCCATGTCCTTCTTGTAGTGAGGGGCCCAGAACTGAACACAGGATTCGAGGTGCGGCCTCACCAGTGCCGAGTACAGGAGCACGATCACCTCCCTGCTCCTGCTGGCCACACCATTTCTGATACAGGCCAGGACGCCATTGGCCTTGGCCACCTGGGCACACTGCCGGCTCATGTTCAGCCGGCTGTCAACCAGCACCCCCAGGTCCTTTTCCTCTGGGCAGCTTTCCAGCCACTCTTCCCCAAGCCTGTAGCGTTGCATGGGGTTGTTGTGGCCGAAGTGCAGGACCCAGCACTTGGCCTTGTTGAACCTCATACAGTTGGCCTCCGCCCATCGATCCAGCCTGTCCAGATCCCTCTGCAGACCCTTCCTACCCTCGAGCAGATCAACACTCCCGCCCAACTTGGTGTTGTCTGCAAACTTACTGAGGGAGCACTCGATGCCCTCGTCCAGATCGTTGATAAAGATATTGAACAGGACCGGCCCCAGTACTGAGCCCTGGGGAACACCGCTCGTGACCGGCCGCCAACTGGATTTAACTCCGTTGACCACAACTCTCTGGGCCCGGCCGTCCAGCCAGTTTTTTTACCCAGCGAAGAGCTTCAGTGAGTTCTGTAAATGCCTAAAGATCAGAGATACATTACCAGGAGGCACCTGAGCTTCAAAATAATTTCAGACTACTGTAATTTCCAAAGTCTTCTAAAAATTGATTTTCTTTTTTAAGAGTGAGTGTCTGCAGGGTTGGGCTTTTTGCTTTTTCTTGCTGTAACTAGAACTCAGGAACCAAAAGACTAGCCAAAAAATGTACAGACATCACCTACCAAGATCAAAGGTGTCACTCAGCTTTTTAACCTAGCTGAACATGAAATCCCAGCCAAATTTTAGGCATCATCATTAAATAGGCAGGTTGTTTCCTTTCTGGCAGGCTGTCAGCAGTGGGACAGCACCTGGGAGCATCAAGTGGCCATACCCTCCCCACAGGGTGCGTCCTGCTGCACCTGTGCCAGGTGAGCAGAGTGGGCAGCCGTGGGGAGCCAGGCTCAGCCTGAGCCCCGGTGCCCTGGCAGGTCTGCAGGGATACAGCCAGGCTGGGGCTGTGCCCAGCAGTCAGGGCAGCACCAGCAAAGCAGGAGGCTGGGTGCAAGTGTCCCCCAGCTCTGCCTCATGTTGCTCCTCCACAGTAGCCTGATTTTGGGTTACAGCTCATCTCAGGCACCCGCTGCCAAGCCCCGTTTGAAGAAGAGGTTTGGAGAAAAGGAAGAGGTTGCAGAGCCCCGTGGTACAATCATGACAGTGATGTTCACAGCTGAGCCCGCTAAACATGCCTGCTGGTGCATCACCTACAGGTGATGTCATCCATGACTCACCTCTGTGGCCAGAAACCTCTTTAACAGCGCGCTGTCATGAATCATAAGGTATTGAAATTTTTTCAAATTATTAAAGATTTCAACTCCATTCTTTTTCTGTGATGTGCTTGCGTACTTCTTTAACACAAGCACAGCCTAGAGAGTAGCACTGTAGTTGGGGCATGTTGAAAGCCGGTCCCTAAAGAACAGAGTGTGTAATACACACTCGCTGCATTGACAAGACCTGGCACACAGCTTCAAACCAATTCCTTTGCAAAGGTCAGTAAGTCAAAAAATACATACATTATAGAACAATACAAACAAACCATTGTCTGTTCCCCATCACCACAGGCAGACAAGCTACCAACACACACTGGCAGAATAATCCCAGGAGCACTTTCAGTCTCTCAGCAATTGCAGAGTTTCCTATAGGACAAATGCTGGACTAGCTATGCTCTTCAACCAAAATTTCTTTCATTTTTTAAGTGGCTGTACCATATAGAGTACCAAATACATCACAATCCTCCTCTAGGTCCTAAGGTAATATCAATTACTCCAAATTTTAACATTCTGGGCAACGTGTTTCTGTCCCTGAGCATGGCCTCGGCTGAAATGCAAACCATCCTCTCTTCCTGAGCCTTGCACCTAAAATTTGGCTCCTTAACCTTACATTTCAGTTCTCAAAACTGGTTTGTGGCTCGGTTGCTTAAATTGAATAAGGTTCCTTACCAAACTTTCCCGCTTTGCTTTTCCTCTAAACTCCATCTAAGGTAGGAAGTTATCCCCCAGGCCAGGGAAAAGGAGAGTCATCCCTCCAGCACCCACGGTGGTCACCCCGAGCAGCCATCCCCGTCCTCCTGCCCCTCAGGCGTCATCTGCCTTCTTCCACCTTGCGTTGCCCATTCAGGGAGTCCACAGGCTCTTTCCCCAGACTTGATGTTTGCTAGAAAGCCACAGCTGGGACTCTTCAGAGAATCTGTCTCAGATTTCCCTCAGCAGTGAGAAAAGGCTGCTTTTTCCTGTACGTTGAAAGGCGTGGGATTGAGTCACCTTTCTTCTAATTTCTGTGAGCTGGGAGAACTGAAGATCTTATGTACGTCTAGGCATGGAGAACACAGTGCTAAGTAAAAAGTGAAGAACTGGGAGTAACGAAATGACTGGTGTGCCACATGAAAACAACATGAACATGAAAACCCTGCCTGGGTTTCCTTCTTGCTGGGAGGTTCGCTGCACAGCACCCAGACTCTTCTCAATCACTCAGCCAGGTTCGTCTTCAGCAGCACGACGCAGCCTGGGTGTCTCCTGTACCTTGGTATAGGAGACGGCCCTATCTGAAATGATATGAAATGAAACACCTTTGAATACTGAAAACACCTTAAAACACAGCCCTTTACTACAGGCAGAGAGATTTCTGAAGAGGAGATGGCTCATCTCCGAGCACGGCCCACCAGGAGGAAGGCGCAAGGTGGCAATATTTAGGCTCCCGCAGAGCCAGCGCTGGGGGCCTGCCTGCTTTTCCTGCCCTTCTGTCGGGCGGCAACTGGCCTGTGGACCCCCTGCAAGCTGGGGGGGACTAAAGGCAAGCTGTGCTTCCTCCACGCCCGCGCGCCACGGCAATGCATGACCTGGCTGTGAAAACTCAGCTGAATGTGAAACAAAACCCAGCACTTGCATTCACTCTGTGGTTCCAGCATGTACAAAAAGAACTGTCATGTAACTAGCATCAAGTTAACAAATACAAATGGTTTTACAACAGCATCACGTACCTCTTTTTTTTTGCTAGCCTGTTGCTTACGTGTTGTTAGGACTAGGCTGTAAATCTCTGTCCTGCTGAGTAGCAGCTCCCTCTACCAGGGGTCACTTGGACACTGGTGTGGAAGGTGCTGTTAAGCAGAACAGTGGTAAGCCACTATTATATAGTGCATCCATTTGTTTGTGGGGGAATTACAATTAAATTAGCATGCGTGGGTTTTTCTCCAAACATGTATCTTCTCCTCAATCCAGAATCATAAGCGAGAGTTCTCCTACACAGAAACGGTCAGTATTTCTTAGGCTGATAAACCAGGTCAGGTTAAAAGAAGAAGAAAGAAAGCACAACAGATAGTCACTTTAGGATCACCCTACTCAAGAGGAACAAATTTTAAACCACTAGTTGTAGTTTCAGGAAAAGGTTTGGCTGAAATGTGGCAGGCTATGCATATGTTATTAAACTGCAGTTTTAGAAGCTTGGACTCATCTTGATCTCCAATTTGATCTAAATTTTCACAAGTTTATGAGATACAGAGGGAATGAAAGAAATAATATTCTGGATCCTGAACAATTTACTCAGAAGAAGCAGGTGTCAACACTGCAAAACATGAACCAAGCATCAACTCTGCAAAAACTGAACTATGGTAGGAATATTAAAAAAAAAAATATCCTGTAGTTAAAGAAAAAGATATTCTAACTCTTTCTCCCCCTCCCACCTTAATTCAGATCACAAGCCTGACTGTTAAATCAGCTTCAAAGCCATAGCCCTAGTTAGTTTTGCTTCAGTGGTTGTGGTTATTTACAAAGAAATGCTCAAGACCAGAGAAATTTTATGCTAAAATGTTTAAATACTTGACTTGAGAACTGCTTACCAGGAAAACAACAGGAAAAGGATGTGGCCTGATAAATGCTTGTAACAACTTCATCAGTGTTATATTTATTCATATGAATGTGATTTCACTAAGAATTAATAAATATGAGAAGTCTGAAGTGTACGCATATCACTGTACAAAATTAGCCATGAAATAAGCTCCATTTTCAAGCAGGAAGACAGGCATTTTCAAATTCACAGCAAATGCTGTCTGCTAGAAGTCCTTTAAACCTTTCACAGAAGGCGCAGAAAAAAAAAGAAAAGGCACAGAATGGTGCAGCCTCATCCCCCGCATACTAGCCCTCTGAGGAAAACAAGAGATGGCCAGTGGAAAGAGGAGGGGGGAGATGGCATGAAGGACAGGGCAGGAGTAGGGGCTTTCCCTTCATTCGGTTGAAACCCAGGTTGTGGTGCCATGTGGGCCCCTTTCTATAGGGACTACATATCTAACTATGCATATATACTGTAGCACAGTTACATATAGATACAAAAGCTACCTTAGAGTACAGGCAGCGTGAACCTCTCCCTGCCCTAGTTCTGCAGGGCAGGAACACCCTGCACACATCTGCAGCAAGGACAGATGGAAAAATGTAAAGAAAGCACATAAGGATAAAAAATCCCTCACAATTTCATCTGAATCCTTGTAAAAAGTTGAAATGGCCTTTTCTCCGTCTTTCCTCTCCCTCCCATTGTGTCCTATCTCTCCCCACAAGTATGGGCAGACAGACAGCAAGCAGAGGCTCCATCACTCCGTCTGCGTCAGCCTCCTGCAGCTCTAAGAGTTCTGTCTTAGAGAGAACAGAGGGTAAAAAATGACCCTACATTTGGCATTACTGAACAGTTAGGGGTGCAAAAAGCATAATGGAAATATCAGCATAAGTAATAATACGGAAAGCTTTTACTTGCAAACATGATGGAAAACCACCACTTCCACAATGTTAAAAAAAACCACACACACAAAAAACAACCAAAAAAATCAACCCACATTCTATTAAATTGCATTTCTTCTTGTCTCAAAGCCAAGAACTTAGTAGGACTCAATAGAACAATACAAAGATGCAAAACAATGGGTATTAGGAAGAACTGCTTCCCTTAAATCAGGTTATTTTACAGGTTATTTCTTGAGACAATGCTTGAACCTTTCTCTCCCTAGACTCTGCAGTAGGAGGGAGTCAAAGGATTAAACATGCCACTTGCTGAGTGCTTTTCTGAACATACTTTTAAGTCTGTCAGTTATGTCCTGAATGTGATTCAACAAATGCTTTTTTAAGGACAACGTGACAGCAAAACTATTCTGTACATATTGCCCCACAAACATTAAACCTCGCACATTCCTCATTTTATAGGTAAACCAACACTGAGGGGATTATTCACACTCTCAAACCATAGGGCTGCTGGTTGACCAGCTTCTTCAGGCATTTTGGTCCGCTGCTTTGGTTTACAACAAGCACTGGTGCCAGCCTGCAGGAGGGAAACAAGCCAGCGACCACTGCTCAGATTGTCTTGCAAAGTGTGCGCCAGCATCCCTGGCTCCTGTCCTGACTGTCCCGCAGAAGAGCCCCTCTCTGCCCCATCCCATGAGGGCTCTCCTTCCATCAGCCTTGATGCCAGGCAATGGGAAGATGTCCATGACGTCATCAGCAGCCAAGAGGGCAAACCGCATCCTGGGGTGCATCAAACACAGTATAACCAGCCGGTCAAAAGAGGTGATTATCCCACTGTATTCAGCATTGGTGCAGCCTCACCTTGAATACTGTGTGCAGTTCTGGGCCCCACAATTTAAGACGGATGTGAAGGTCCTTGAACATGTCCAGAGGAGGGCAACAAAGCTGGTGAAAGGGCTGGAAGGAATGTCCTATAAGGAGTGGCTAAGGACTTTGGGCTTGTCTAGTTTGGAGAAAGGGAGGCTGAGGGGCGACCTCATTGCTCTCTGCAGCTTCCTGAGGAGGGGAAGGGGAGAGGGAGGTGCTGGCCTCTTCTCCCTGGTATCCAGTGATAGGACATGTGGGAATGGTTCAAAGCTGTACCCAGGGAGGTTTAGACTGGAAATTAGGAAGCATTTCTTTACCAAAGGGTGGTGAAACACTGGAACAGGCTTCCTAGAGAGGTGGTCGATGCCCCAAGCCTGTCAGTGTTAAAGAGACATTTGGACAATGCCCTTAACAACATGCTTTAACCTGGTCAACCCTGAATTGGTCAGGCAGTTGGATTAGATGATTGTTGTAGGTCCCTTCCAATTGAAATAGTCTATTCTATTAGTCAACGGCTTTTAAAGGCATTGGTGTTAAAAATAGGGCTGGAAATTCAGAGTTCCCTTTCTGCACCCAAATATAGTTTTTGCACAGTAGCTCTTCCGAGAAGAGAGAGCAGCTCAGAAGCTAGCTCTTGCAAAGGTAGCTAATGCCAAATGGTAACAATGACAAAGGACACAAAGCTATCAGAAGTCTTCCTCTTCCTCTGCCTTTCATCTGAATATGAAAGGAATGAGGGAATGGACTTCTTTCTGCATAAACTTCTCGCTGTTCACAGGCAAAACTATAAAAATCAGTGCCTCAGAAAAAAAAAAACACTTAAAAAAATACTGTATCAAAGGTAAGCAAATTATGAATATGTGAAAAGGAAACAAAAACGTGCAGACCATCTTCCATGATTTGGAGACACGTGGGATGCTGCATGCATGTTTCACATAGAAGAAAGCAAATGCTTAACACCACTGCTTAAAAGTAGTCAAAAACCATCAGCAACAGCACTGCAATAGGCTATAGCATAACCAAACTGGTGTTTCAGCACCTTTGTCTGTCGTGAGAAAAATTGTGCTGGCAAGGCAACGCAAGGCGTGGAAAGAAGAAGAAAGCCTTCTGCTAAGTGCACAAGAGATGCTTGGCCAAAGAAACCAAATATTTAGAAGTACAGATTCTTTCTCTAGGCTGTATCATCTTAAAAGGAATAATAATGGAAAAAAAAATGACAAATTGTGAGTGCTCAGCAAATTTCCATAATTTAGGTGAATAAATGATAAGTGCTTCTGCACAAACACCATACCATGAACACACTTACAACAGTGCAAGATCTGCTTAAAGGCCACCACTTCCTGAGTTCAGCTACAGAAAAAAGGAGGGAGAGAAAGATACTCTTCTCTTAACCCTTGCTGAAATCTGCACAGAGTGTAACTGCAGAGACGCTATGCTTTTATCACATATACACAGCCTCACCCTAACTAAAATGTTACTGAAATTAAATAGAAAGACTGAAAGATTCAAATTAAGTGATCACATATATATGGAAAATGACACGAAATACACATTGTCATATTCTTGATTACTTCTTTTGCATGTTACTACATAGTTTCAACACAATTTCAACACTTACCAACCAAGAATAGTTAATTCTGAATATGAAAGGGCAGACATACAAATTATTTCTGAAGAGTGTATGACTTCTAGAAAGTGTGTAAACATCCAGACATGATTGATGCAATGTCTCTCCTGGGCTGCAGACAAGGAACTGGGCCCCAGGAAGGAACAACCTAAAAATAGTGTGTTGGCACTGGGAGGCAGGTATCTGGATTTGGGAAACTGCACTCCACTGCAGGTCTCACCTTTGGAAAGTCCTTTTGCTTATCTCTGCTTTGATTCCCCACACATAAAATAGAAAAGATAACAGACCCTACCTATGCCACCAGGATGATATCAGAACAGTTACATTTAGGAGAGGATGGAAAACCCCAAACCTGACAGTGCCAAACAGGCAAGCCTGCCATGGTGCATTGCAATATCCTGTGCAGACACCCAAGTCACCCTAAAAGTGATGTGTTTAGGCACAGCAGACACCACACCTCATAGCACAATGCTCAGCAGAGCTAATATTTGATAAACAGTTTATAAGTTTAGTGAAACACCAGACTGATGTGTCCAACTGTGCATACAACAAGAAAAGGGGGATTTTCATTAACAGCCAAATCCTCTGTGCTCTCTACCTCTGGTGATAGCAAAGTTAAATCTTACTAGTACATCATGATACGATAAACATATGCATTGCTGCTGGCCTGTTAACGTTATAGTAGACCGTGAGTTGACGTTTGGCACAATGATGGTACAACACAGTTTATATAACCAAGCAATAGAGCAGAACACAGAGAAAGCAAAATGAATTTTAATAAAAAATAATTTTAAAAAAGTTTCCTCTTTTTTTTTCCCAAATAGGTCTTTTGGAAATATATCATTTCGCAAAAATATTTCCTTTGAGGAATGTTATCAATATAAATTCAGAGAAAAGTAATGTTGCCAAAGTCTGACTGCTGTCACTGCATTTCTAACTAAGTCATCTCTTCATGCTAATTATCTAAACTCGGAGGTTTGCCGTCTTTCAATTTCTGCTACCTTAGGAAGACCAGAAACCACAATTCAGCTGGCAACCTACCTGCTTTTCCTGCTATGCAATTCTAACAAACTACCTCTACTAAACACTGGAAAATTTAAGTTGTAGTATCGTACAATTTGTTTGGGTTTTTTTTTTAAGAAATATTCCTGAAGCAGCAGTTGTTAGGTAATCGATATCCAACTGGTTCCCTAAAGTACTAAAGATACATAGATAAAACATTTTAGTATTTTCTGCATAAAGATGCTAGAATTGTCTGCTAAATAGACATGTGCATATCGTGTTCAATGCATGGCATATATCTTTAAGGCCTCAGTATAAAAAGAGGAAAGTCTGGAACCTAACTATGGGAACCTTTATGATCAAGCTTTCCGTATTTTCTAAACTGTTTACTGCTGGAAGCACTGTCAGCAACAGGAACGCAGTTTCTTATGCTCTTCCCCTAAACATCCACTGCTGGCTTCAGTCAAAGACAGGATACCATATTAGATGCACTTTTTCTCTTGCCTAAAATGAATCTCACGTTCTTCTTCAGTCCATTATTTTCTCATAATGACATTCAACAAACTTCCCTCCCTGCCACGAGTGCTGCCGTAAATATGCCTAACAATTTCTCACACACTGTGCCATTACACAGGCCCCAGAAATGAGACAAGGAAAACTCACCTTTCCTATTAAGAAGAAATTGAGCTGTGAGCCATGTGGGGTCTAATTGAGATTCTCCCAGTCACCATGGGGTGCACCCCAGAAGGACGCAGCTCCTCGCCCATACGAGCAGTCCAAGTGGCTCAAAATGTGTACGAGTGCCTTTTGGAAAGGAGGTCCAGTTATGCAGTTACTTTCCTAGAGTTGTACATGCACTTCAGCACTGTGAAAAATAAAATGAGATCTCCTTGATCACCTTCAGTAACTGATTTTTTTCCCACCTTGCAAAATTCCAGCTGAAGTGCCTGACTCATCATGCCAGTGGCAGGAGGGTTTATGGTTTGGAGGTTTGTATGATCTGTTGGGAAATAGTTGATTTATGAAAATGCTGTCTCAAGTCTTTCAAAGGTAATTATGAGTTGAAGACCAGTGTAGCTAATGGTTTGAGTAGGGAAAAAAAATATAAAAATACCTTAGAAGTGTCAAAATGACTCAGTCATTAGGCTGGAAAGAGGCATATGCTTGTGATGTGATATGTAGGGCCCTCAGCTGGGGTGCACAGGCCCCGCTTGAACACCTGCTCTGAGGAGTCGGAGAGTAACTAAAAGTGCAGAATCTGCAACACAAGAGACAGTTGTCCACCAAGTTGTTGCTACAGCTGGGTGCAGCTTGAGAGGTAGCAGAATAAGAATGTGGGGGAATTAATGCCTGAATTGCCTGGGCCTTAGATCAGAATGTAGTAGAAGATTTGGGAAAAAGAGTTTATTTTCCTTTGGGTTTATTCACATTTCACCAGTTTCAAATTTCACCAGTCTCAGAGCACTGACACAGAAAATACCCACCCTGCTGTCCTGGCCTCAGGAGTCCCACGGGAGCATCCCCAGCTGGTTTCTCTGTGGAAACTGAGACATGACTCTCAACAAATACTAGATCACTTCAAAACTAAACATGTCAGGGCTCAAAGAGAGAAATCAGCTCACCTGCTCTCCCAAGCAGCAGATTTAGCTCCTCCAGCATTGAAAGTGCTGGGACGCTCTTGGCCCTGGTGCGCAGCCAAGGTTTGCTGGTGCCTCCCTCAAGCTGTAGGGTCCTTCCAGAGGACACTAAATGCTGGCGAGAAGGCCATCGCCTGGGATCAGACCTCTGTACTGCACAGCAGCTTCCTGGCCCTGGCCTCTCGGCCTCACGAGCAACACGCAGGCAGTACTTAAGGGCACTTCCTCTACAGAAAAGCTCCATTTCAGCTGATTTTGTGCTTTGGCCCTCTCTGGCCATCACCATCAGAGCTTTTGGCTCTCCATCTTCTCATCGCTCTTGGGCTCTCCACGGTGTGGATCGTGGAGCAAACACAGAGGCTGGTGAAGACAAGGAGTCTAGTGCTCGGCTGGTGGTGGCAAGTTGTGGGACAAGCTGTCTGAGCTACAGGATAAGCTATTCCTCCTGGTGATCAACCACAGATAGACACAGACATCTTGGGGCTGAAGCAGTGTTTCTCATTTCTCCTGTAGCCACGAGATGGAGCAACTCAATAACAAATGGCTCTGCAGAGCCACTGGATTTAGGTGATGGGAAATTTCATCCCAGTTCTGGCTCACCCAGAGGCTGCAGGCAGCCGTGGTGGGATGCTGCAATGGCCTAAGGTGAGTACGTGGCCCATGGCATAGGGTAGGCAGGAGCAAGCTCCAATAGCCTCCTGATCCATGTCCCAGGTGGGAAGCAGGGAGAGGTTGGTGTTCCTGGGTGCCACGCAGCGAGGCCTCATAGCAGGGCCAAGGAGCTCAGACACGCTCTCAGCCCCCCATGGCAACCCCAACCAAGCATACTCTAGCAGTAAAAGCTTCTCCAGGACCATCCCAAGGCTCCACGCATTGCTCTGTTGTGGCCTCTGTTGCCCAACCTCCTGCTGTTTCCTTCTGGCTGGCTTCCGAAGCCTCCTCCCCAGCACAGAGCTAGAGCAGCCCTTCAAAAAAGAGAAAATTCAGGAGCCTGGGGACATGGGAGGGCAGGGGGGAGGTGAATGAAACTGAAAAGTGGAGAAGACTTGAAGGCATCTGGGGCAAATCAAGAAAGGAAGGGGATCACAGCAGTGGATGCTCTCTCTTCTCAAGCAAAGCAAACATTTTTCTCACTGGTTAGACTCCGATTTAGATCAAGAAAAAGCACCATGTCTCCACTGCACAGCCCTGTGTGGTGAAATGGTTACTGATTTAGCTCCTAAACTGGAAGGATGTCAGCAGCACCAGCCCCATACTGACACTCTTCCTGAGAGCCAGGACTGACAGCTGAAGAGCCAGGACCATGGCACTGCCGTCTGCAGTGCGGTCTGGTGTCAGGGCACAGCCACGGACCGGCAGTGCCTTGGGATGTCTGGCACAGCCCGACACTGCAAGGAGAAGGTCGGCCCCAAGGGCAAGCACAGGGAATCAGCAGAGCTTCACTAGTTGCTACCCAGGGATGCACGCATGGCCTGAAGGGGAGGTCTGTGTGGCAGTGGCAATATGGCAAAGTCCTCAAGACTAGCAGAAAAACCCATGTGAAACCGCTCCTTCGTCAAGAAGAAGAACAAGATGATGCATCTGAAATCACACGAAGCAGAAGCTTCGCACGCTGGTGGCATCGGTGACACGCACAGAGGCGCCAAGAACAGAGCAGAGTTTGCAGGGTGCGTCCCTCTTCTCCCCAGTCTGCAAGAAAAGGTACAGTACACTTGGTGTTGAGGACTTAGTGAAGACTTAGTGAAGAGTCACGTCCCAGTAGCATAGAGTAGGGCCTGTGGCGAGAAAAGAAAGGTACCTTTGCTGCCCACAGCTTCCTCACCCCTGCATCACAAGTTAAGCTATTAATCAACAGTCTGAGAGCCCTTCATGGACTATCCCAGCCTTTCCATTACGCTGCTCGCTCGGTTTCATTTTCCCCTCACCATCAGCCCTCAGCATCATCCTTTTTCACCCTTTCAGTTTTGAAGGGAGAGGAGCCCTCACACCTTTTCCCAAGTGCATTTGTACCCCCTGCATGCCTTCCTGGCCATTTTTCCTCAGATGCCTCCCTAAGAAACTCACGAGGACGTTTGCTGAAAAAAAAAAGCAGACCAACCGCTGGCGGTGGCTAGACTATGACGTGCCAACCCTGGCACTGCCACTTCCTCATCCTCCCCTTTCCAAAGCATCTTCCTCCAGATGTGTAGCCACATAGGGCTTTCTCAGCAAGCACGCCCAAGGAGGCCCATTCTGGGCAGCCTCTGACGAGGTTGGCAGCGCTTAGGTGACATGAGAATATGAGTAACAAAGAGAAAATGAGAGAGAAGAGAAAGCTTCAAGTGTGTGAGGGGAAAACCTTGAATGGGAAAGAGAGAGCATCTGCTCTGAGCATTGGTGGCTGTATCAGGACTGGCATGCGCAAGCCCAGGACCGGGGCAGGAGCACAGAGAGTGCTCTGGCAGCTGGAATTACGTCCCATGCTCACGGCAGCCTGAGTTCCCACCACCCAGGCTGGCTTGGGCCCCAAGTACCTCTTTATGGTAGTGGTGCCTGCCTGTGTTGTGTGGGGTTTTGGGGGGTTGTTTTTTTTTTTTAATATCCAAAATGCAGTCATGGTCACAAGACCACCACTGGATACACAGAAGTGAAACCTAGCTGAGGAATGCAATGAGGTATTGTTCACTCAGACCTTCTACCATGTTTTTCCCCCTTGGTAGTGTTTCGTTTGTTTGTTGTTTTTTTTTTTCCCTTAATTAGGGTCATTTCAACTAAAATACCATGGGGAAACTCTAAGTACTATTTTTTCTCTCATCTCCTATCCCCCATTCCTTTCACAGATGCACAGTTTGAATTCAGCCAATACAATCCTCAGTTTTGATATTTAAGGGGTATGCAGAGGACCAAGCAAAACTACCCCTCTGGCCTTTCTTTCCCTGTTGGTAAGAAGATTGCAAATACGCACACAACGGGCAAGAAAAATCTTTCTTTTCCATTCCCCCCTGAACAAAATCAGCATGTGACACTCTCCATGGGTACATTCCCTGCTCCCTAGGAGTATAAACAGACTTAAGAGTAACTCTTGTCTTTTTTAAAATACCAACTTGAAGTGAACATATCAGATCACCAATGAAAATCAATGATCTCTTTTTTCTTTTCATGAAAAGTAAGGGAAACAATGAGAGTGATAGCTCAGGATGTAGAGCACATTTTGACAGCTAACATTCTACCCACAGATGTTACACACAATCAATAAAATCATGTCTTGTAGAAAAAAAATCAGAGAAAGATCTGTAGGGCCCAAATTTCCTTCTCTGTTACTGGAGACTATTTTGAATGGTGACTCAGAGACGCTACCCCCACAAAGCCATCTATTTACATCCTTAAATGAGCTCTGTGTGACATACTATGTACATAGTGCGTGTATGTATGCAGACACAGCGTGGGGAGTCGGATGTTGTAATGAAATACGTGATGAAACGAAAAGCAGCAGCACTTCATGCTTTCTGACATCCTGACCAGCAGTTACTTTGCATGCAGCTCACTCCACCGCCTTAAAAGAAAACACAAGACTCAAGAATTTTACAAGCTGAGAAGGAGAAAAAGTTAACAACCAGAGCTAAAGACAACCCAAAGGTAAGACAACAAGAGAGAATATTTCATTGTAGTGACACCTTGCCTTAAAAAGCTTTCTTCTTGCTACAAGATCTGAAAGCTAAGTATATTTTACATAACTTGTTTTGCTTATAGCATATCTACATATTATTTTTTTTAAGAATGAACAGAGCTATCCTTTGCATTTATGCTTTAAATCGTTTTTTTCTGTTTTGTTTAGAAATCTACACAACAGACTCTAGTCTAAAATGCCTTTTTATCATAACTAGATTTTTCTCAAGTAAAATCTTGGTAAGAAGCTGAAATTTTATTTCTGTAGACCCAGAATTTCCTAGACACGCAAAAAAAGGACTGAAGAAAAAAGAAAAAAGGACTAATGAAATCTCCTACAGAGGCAATGAAGTAAAGGACTTTGTCAATATTTATTACTTTTTAGGAATTCCTTAATTAACTTTTCATCCCTTTGGCTCTCAGTAATGGGTTCTTTCCCAGCATTAGACTCACAGTGCTTCACTCGATGAAGGGGACTCAGCAGGAGAGCAGCATATTGGGTTGCCGAGCCTAGGCCACCCTCTTGTACCAGGCAGTATCTCTGCCCAGGTCGTCAGTGTAACCCCTTGTCTGCCACGGGCCACCTGAATCCGGAGGTTCAGGGACCCAACCCAGCTCCAAACAAACTCCCCAGCCCCATGGCTGCGGGAAGGTTTAACTCCCAGGCAGTGAACAACCAGCAGCATAACAAGGGATGCTTCTCGCCTCCAGCCACTCAGATCCCCAAGTGCTTCACAAATTCAGGCTTTTCTGTTCTTTATTTGGGCGAGGGAATTTCATTATTTCCCCTCAAACTTCTCTCAGTCCCTTGCAGACGGCAGCAAAGCAGGCGCTGCTGAGAGTGTTGCTGCCCCCTGAGCCAAACCCCCCCATGCCTTATGGGCAGCCGTGCTCTGCAAGGAAGGAGGCTGTTAAGTGCTTTACACAGCCAGCAGCACTGCCTGCTGCTGGGACCCGAATAAAACCTGTACCTGCTACAGCAGGACAGAAGCTACGGATGGATCCCTGCACCTGACCCCACCAGAGGTATGCTCTCTTGCACCCACAGCCCTGCCAGCACCCCATCAGGCTGGGTTTCTGGAGCTGGTTTTCTCATTTCTGTAAACTAGTAACATACAGGATCATTCGTCTGGCATCAGTGTGTCCTTAAGGAGCAAACAGCCAACCTGCTCTTGCTTCCTAACAGTAATTGTTAGTTTTTAAGTAAGAAATAAATTTCCTTTTTTCCTGATCTTAATCTCTCTCAAAGAGATCCTAATCTCTCTCAAACGACAGCACGGGAGAGCTTACCTCTGAAACACTGGGGGAGTGACTTGATCTGCAGAACAGGAACTTTTACTGCACAGTTGACGACCGATTGACAAATCTGAAATGAAACAGCATCAAGATTAGTAATTCGTGTAGGAAAGGCACTACATCAAAGTAATAACAATTACAGAACGGCAGATGAAAGTAATTTCTGGGCACTGACAGAAAGATCTTTGAAAAGCTTTATTTACAGGTTACATTTGCTGACAGAACTGGCTGGAAGAAAGGATCAGGTATCCCCAGAAACCAATGAGAACCTTCCCAGTCCTTATCAGGAGAGTCTGAGGGCAGGATCAAACCAGCACCCTTCCTCTAAAGAGGAGAATTACTTCATGACCCCTGCTAAAAGGGTGCCTACCTTGACCTTTTTAGTCCCATCTTTGCAGAGGAGAAACTAGCTGTATGTTTGCTGCAACCCCTGTCTCTACAGACACGAATTTATCCACTGTAGTTAAGTCTGGCTGGTTTACACAAAAGCTTGGGTTCTTAAATCTCATTCTCGTCCTAAAGACTTAACCTCTGCTGTAAATAGCCTGTTTGAAACTTCCTGCCTGCTGCTTTTAGCAAGCTTGTCAGAAAGGCCAGAGGTAATCATACTTTGCCTAGTCGTAGTGGGAGAGGGTGCAGGATGGCAATGACTGTTTGGGATCTTCACACTAATAAACATGGGGGACTGTCATGCTCTTGCCTCCCCAAGGTCTCTTGCAATAGCTTGACTCAGGAAATCTGATACAACTAGTTACCTCCCCAAAATCCAAGTAATCCTAAAATTAGGGGTGCTACCCTGGCTCTGCAAAGAGATCGCATCACTACAAGGGGATGGTGCAGTCACATCTATACTCTGCTTAGCCTAAATTATAGGGCAGCACAGTTTGGGGTAACAGGTAACAGTGCAAGTGAGTCTTGGACACCAGAAAGCCTTGCTCCTCCTTGAGGCACAACCTTGCCCCACAATTCAGCACACAGTAGCCCAAGAGGAAAAAGCATCTTCAGGTCTGTGGACATATAGAGACCTTATTGGTCTTTGTACCGGGTCTTAAATGTGATCTTCATCCTTCCCTGTGATTTTCTTCTCTTCCAGCATACGTGGAGATATGAACGACACTCGCGCCAAGAGCAATATCAGCTATATCAGCACTGCCGTGGAACAGTTCCAGTTCATCATGTACACCCCAACGTTTACCCTGGGATTGCTGTTCAATGCGATGGCTCTGTCGTTCCTGTTTTTCAGGGTTAAAAAGCTGTCAGAATCTACAGTTTACATGATAGCCCTTATTTTCCTGGATACTTTGGTGCTGTTTACTCTTCCTTTTAAAATAATTTCCTACCGCCTTCAGGACAACTGGAACTTGGGGTCTGTGTTTTGCTCCACCTTGGAGAGTCTTTACTTTGTAAACATGTATGGCAGCATCCTCATCTCCCTCTGCATCTGTGTAGACCGGTACATCGCTATCGGGCACCCTTTCACAGCTCCCACCCTGCGATCCACCAAGAAAGCCGCAGTGATCTGTGCTGTCACCTGCCTGGGCACCTCAGCTGGGACAGTCTCTACTTTCCAACTGCATGGAGAGGGCCACAACATCTCGTCCTGCTTCCATAACTTCTCCAAGAGAACATGGGAAAACACAGGCCTGTTCAGTACCTTGGAGACTATCTTCTTCAGCAGCATGGCAGCCATGACCTTCTGCACTGTTCAGACCATCAGGTGTTTGAGAAAGCGCAGACAACGAGACAACCCCCAAACACACATCACCAGAGCAGAGAAGATAGTCATGACAAACCTTGTGGCATTTTTGGTCTGTTTCACGCCTTACCACGTGGCATACTTCATCTACTTTTTGATGAAGAATAACATCATTCACACCAGTTTTCAGCAAGTGCTACGAGACATCGTTCAGGTAACCCTTTGCTGGGCAAACCTGAACTGCTGTCTTGATGGGGTGTGTTACTATTTTGTTTTAAAGGAGTCCTTGGAAGACTCATTTCAAAACAGTGAAAAAACAGCCACGGAAAGCCTTGATTCACGTGCTGCATGTTAGTTACTCCGGACGATGTGTGGAGATGCTTTCATAGAAAGTGCAGGGTCCTGAACTACTTACCTGAGCAATTTACTTTAAATATTCAGACCTGAAAGTATTTCATAAAAAACAAAACTAAGTCTATTCCCAGGAGACTGCTCCTAACTTTTTTTATTTCCTTCCATAATGTTTTGTGTTAGCATTTACAGGTAAAAAGAAATGGAATTATTTCCTATAAATGGTGATGCATATCTCTTTGGATGTGATTCCTTTTTACTTTGAAAAAAAAAATTCTTCACTTACATGTGCTAGCATCTTTCAACCTCCCTGTCTATATCACACCTGCAAATCTCCCCAGGCCTTCAGTCACTATGGACTTGGGCTGCTGAGAAACAGAGGCTTAGAGTTTATGGTAAAAAGCTTCAGACTAAATTCTGTTGTCTCCCCTACCCTGATGATGTAGGCTCGTGCTCACATACATGCACTCCTGTAAGGTTTAGATTTGCACATGCTATTAAAAAAAATAAAATTACTGTAACTCTAAATCCAAAGGCAGCTTTATGTTAACATGGGTATAGCAAGATCTGCATGCCATTCCTCCGCTGGCTGACTTGCTCTGCAAGGTGCAAGGCTTGTTTTAACGACAGGTCTTGTGCCCATCATATCGCACTTCTAACTAATATTGCCACTAGCTCGAGTCCCCGGATAGCTCAGATTAATTGACTATCCCAGTTCCAGGCTTCCTCACCAGCTCCTCTCCTGCTCGCAGGCTTTTCACATACCTGTTCCTCCTGCTTGGTTACAAACCTAGTTTCTTGAGCAGAGCCAAACCAAACAAGAGCATGTAATAAAAAGCCTGAGTCCAATGTAGTGGCAAACACATGAATCTGAAGGAACAACCCCCACCTTACTGGGGGATAAGATAAGAGCAGCCTGATCCCTAAAGCAGCAGCCAGCAACATAGGATCCCAGGGGGAAAGCAGTCTTTCCGACCTTGGAGCAAGCTGAGCACCACCACTTCCCAAACAAACAAGGCAACAAAAAATAATCCACCAGCAGGAGTCTAACATGCCAGTCAGTTACTTCTTATCAGTGCCCTCAGGCATCTAGATAAACTGAATGACAACATGATCCCAGCCTGGAGAGAGGCAGCTCGCTGCCCTGGGGACCCCCACTGCTGCCCCTACCGCTACCCTGGTGGCCAGCTGCCACTTTCCTGAGTGATGAGAATGATGACAACCGAAGCAATTAGTTTTCGTATTCATGTTGAGCTGGATCCTTGCAGTATATCTTCTAGGCAGAGATACTAATCCCAGCCTTTGAACTGCCTTTCTCTGTACACTTTTGAGAAGAATAATGCACAAACCGTGTATTTATTTCTTCCCTGAGCTAGCTACTTTGCATGTGGAGACTCTAGTCTGTAAAAGTGAAATTTTTTGAAGTCGCTATATCTATGTATGAGATTGTACCAAAGAAGTCCAGTTGCTGAAGAGGGAAACACTGACCTGACATAGACGTAAGTGTATGCTGGTGTTTACGGAGTCCTTTTGGTGTTCGGCCGATGAAACATGCTTCTGAGGATACATGGGCTGTGCATTTACATTAGCCATGTCCTAGTTATGTCCAGGTGCATGAAAATAAAACCCACCAGGATATTCCAGCAAGAATTGCCTCTCCGTATCAATTGCCATTTCCATCGACTCCCTCAGTAAATTCAGAATATCTGACTAGCTTCCCTGCCAGCAGAAACTGAATCATCATCTCCTTGTTCATAACTTATCCCTTAACTAACTGCACTTCAATAGACACAAAGGTTTTACCACTGAGATTTCAGACTCCTTTTGGAAGCAGAATTTACAAATAATAGAAGAAAATAGTGCTGATGCAGAAGATTTATTTTACATTTCAAAGCAGTGGGCCAGGCCAACAGGGCCTCCACTTTAACTGATAATGCCTGAACATAGGGAACAGGGATTTTGTCAGTACCTCAGGAGGCAGAAAATGCCAAAGTATATGAGGAAACTGGTCTCAATTGCATTTCTATAGCCTGAGGCAGCTCCATTAGTTTTACTGACATGACTTTGGGCTTACACTGCTATAATTGAGACTAGAAGCTCACCTGTAGTTTTATGCTTCCTGTTGCTCAGCTTTTTTTTCCATTTTTAAGTATGCCTGTTCTTATTTGTTTGTTATCCTGCTGTCCTTGGTCCCACAGATCATAAAGTAACTTGCACTATAATTTCATTTAGAGTGCTGGTAGACAGTAGCAAGATGAATACCAAAATTAGGAATTTTTGGCTTGGCTACCTCCCTCAGCAGTAACACACTGCTTAGAAGAGGCAGGGATGTTGATCAAATTAAGCATAGTTAAAACTGTATGAAGGACATGTTAAAAGCATTTGAGGCATTTCTTCTTCTCCCAAGCCTCTCCCCTAGGTTTCTCCAGCATTTCTGGCCATTGATTTTTTTCTAGAAACAGACAGGCTGAGGTGTGGAAAAGCTACTACCTCCCCACAGACAGGGTCCAGCCAACCACCGTCTGAGCTCCCTGCCTCTACACCGGGCTCGCAGTGCCCCTGCCAGCTCCAAGAGAGCGCTAATTATCAGGGCAGGGTAACAACTTTCATTCTAGATTTCTGGGGGAAATGATAACCGTGCAAAGGCAACATTTTCTACTCAAAAGTTCTCTGCTGGATCTTATTGCTTCTAGGCCTCTGAACATTCACTTCCCAGGTCAAATCTGGTGTGATCTGATCCATTCTCTTTGCTCAGGTGGTTGCTGTAACAGCTTTTTAATTTGTAGGCCTTTATTTCCAAATCATGACACTGGGTATCTAGTGAGACTACAGAGATTTCTGTTTGCACCAAGAGAATATTAAAGACATAGAGTGCTAAGAAATAAAAGGAAAAATTCTGAAAATCTGCAATCTAAAGCCATCACAGGCTTTCCAGAATACAGTAATGATTCACCTGAGGAAAAAAAGAAAGCAAAACCCAGGATCTGTTTAGAAATGATTCACCCCTAAGAACTGAGGACTCATTCCTAACACATACAGTTCTTAGCTAAAAATCATTAATCATTCTGAAAGAATGAGAATGGGGGCTAGAGAGCTGTTATGGAGCACTTTTTTCACCTGCATTTGTTTTTGCATTTGTATAGTGAAAGGGAAAGGGCTTAAACCAGCACTGAAAGCATAGCAGGTCACGGGAGGAGGTGAAGCTGCTCTGCCGGGGAACTTCACCCTTTGGGCCAACCAACCCATTTCATTTGAGAGGCCTTTCACAAAATGCACCCTGAGGCTGCCGGATTTCTTGCCAAGAGACCTGTCTTGCAGACATTCATGCATGTATCGTATTCACATAAGTAACTTTCCTACTCATTTATTTGCAGGTTTCACTAAAAGACTGGGCATGTGTTTCAGCAGCTTTGATATTTTACACTTAAACAAGCCAAATGTCCTATTTCCTCCTCACTCACCTGGGAAAGCAGTGAAGTTCAAACGTAGGCATCCACTAACTTGGCACATCTGTCCTTTGCTTTCCAAATTTCTTTTCTTCTTGTACAGCTATTATCTTGTGTTTCAGGCTCGGGAAGTATCTGTTTGGATTGGGAAGAAAAAAGGTTTAAAAGAAAACATCACTGATGATAGTTACATATAACCACGGAAATTCCAACCAAAGCATTCATCTCCCAAAAAGAAAGAATTAGCACAGGTACCAGGCATGCAGATTCCCTACAGATTTCACTTTTACGTTTCGTGAAAGATGCCGACATACAATGAATGGAACAAAATATTTACCCTGAGCAATGCCACATCTGTGGTCAGTGATAATGAGAAAAACCTCAGAAAAGCAAGTTCCAAGAGAAATGCATAGGTTTTTATAGAAATTTTCATGTGCATACCCTCCTCTCAAAGTGATTTTAACATTTCTATTGCACTAGAGAGGGTTAAAATTGTCCTTTGTTTTCTCTGCACATGACAGCACCATGAGCTAAAGATGAATCTGTAGCACTCTAGATGCTAGGGAGAAGCCCTCTGAAAACTCTCACTGGCAAGAAGTGTGAAATAGTTAATTTTACCGTGAAAGTGGAGCACTACAGATAGGCACATGCAGAAATCGCACGTGCTCACTTCACAGTTATTTCCCCACACAGTAAAGATGTTTGTGTGCTCTTTTCATCTGCTGCATTTACTGGTGGTATGAGATGGAAGTCTCATAAAGAAGCAAAAATGTCCCAGGTGACACAATATAGTGATGGAGCATTCCCATTGCTGACCTTGGTGTGATAGAGACAAAGTCCTGGATGTGTCCGGTTTCGGTGGGAGGATACTCTCAAACTTGACCTGTGCAGATTGCTCCTAGATTTGCAACTGGCCAGTGCAAAACTACAATTCAATCAAGTGCTCCAGCTTGTCTTACTCAGCCCTGAATTCATCCTCCCTTCCCTTTCACGTGCCTCTGTCTTCAGTTTTTTGGAGGCACTGAATTCTCTAGAAATGCTGAGACTTTTCCCTCCATCGATGTCATGGTTTAACCCTAGCCAGCAACTAAACACCACACAACCACTTGCTCACTCCCCCCACCTCCAGTGGGATGGGGGAGAGAATTGGGAGAATAAAAGTAAGAAAACTTGTGGGTTGAGATAAGAATAGTTTAATAACTGAAATAAAGTAAAATAGTAATAATAATAATAAAAGAATATACAAAGCAAGTGATGCACGATGCAATTGTTTACCACCCACCGACCGATGCTCACCAGTCCCTGAGGAGTGGTCGCTGCCCCCCAGCCAACTCCCCCCAGCTTATATACTGAGCATGACGTCATATGGTATGGAATATCCCTTTGGCCAGTTTGGGTCAGCTGTCCTGGCTGTGCCCCCTCCCAGCTTCTTGTGCACCTGGCAGAGCATGGGAAGCTGAAAAGTCCTTGACTAGGGGAAAACACTACTTAGCAACAACTAAAACATCAGTGTATTATCAACATTATTCTCACACTAAATCCAAAACACAGCACTATACCAGCTACAGGGAAGAAAATTAACTCTATCCCAGCCGAAACCAGGACAATCGGGTTTCTTGCTCACTGAGAAACTCCTACCATAGCAACAAACTCTAATGAATCAGTATCTTTAGCTACTGTGAAAGGCAAAGGACACCTACAACTCCTCCGTTTATCCTTCATTTTATCTCATTTATTCTTGTTATTCTGATTACCACATCGATACCACATCATCTAATATGATAAAAAAGTTGCTATGGGATACTGATACAATAAAAATCTATGAGGAACCAGAAACGTTTCCCAGGAAAAAAAGCTGAATCAGTGCCATTTGCAGACATCAAAGGATGTAAAACCTCACATCTGCTGTATGCCACAGATTCCTATTAATCCTTCTCTCTAGTCCAAGACAAAAAAGGCATTAAGGTGGGATTATACTTGAGAGCAAGTATCAGCAGTTTAGAGTTATAAACACTGCCAGGCAATTGTTAATCCAAAACTAAGCATTACAAACGCAGGAAATCCAGTTTAGATTACACTTCAGAATATGCCAACACAATCCCGACCATTCCCTGTTAAGTATTAACTTTGTGACTACAAGTAAAGCCATCTCCCAGAGACTAGCATCTAACCTGGTCCCACTCAGCCAACCATAGTATCTGAGACAATGAAAGACACTATTTGAAATAGCTTTATTCAGTTTAAAGAGGAGCTTAGGAAAGCACGAGAAGTTGCAGACAGCAGAGACCAGTCTGACTTCATTCATGTTAATAGGAAGTGCAGTGGCTCAAAAACGTCGCAGCTGGAAGAGGGCAGAAACAAAGGAATGGGACTTTCAACAGACCAAGGTCGGTGTGGCTGTAAAAACCCTGCAGATAGATTTGTTTCCCTCATGCAGAGTAAAATAACTTAGTATTAATAAAAAATATGTTTATGTAGACCATTTTATATGAGTAGTGAGAAGATAAAAGAAAGCCTGAGCTATAAAACACTCTTCATCTCACTCTGAGCTCAGGCTTTCGCTGCCGCTCCTGCCTGCAGCTGCGCAGAGACCTGTTGGGACCTTGGGGCAGGACCCCACTGTGTGACAAGGCGTGTTTGCTCCCATTTGAGATGCCCTGGTGTATCCCACCCAGCCTCCAACGCCGAATCGAATGGGGATGGGCTATTCTGGGCTCTTCTCACCCCTACCTGTCTCTCACTGCAAAAATCAGATCTGAAAGGAGCCAGATCACACTTAATGCAAACCCACAGCCTGACACACCTTGCCTTATGATTCCTCAGAAAAACACATGTAGGCTACCAGGAGTGGGAGGAGGTAAAGCAATGGGCTGGACACGTTTGCATTTGTAACCAACTCCATGCTATAATGGCAAGATAAAACTTAACCCTACACTCGGTAGCAATAGTGAGACCTTTAATGCCCCCCGCCTTTGCAACACAAAATACAGAGGCAAGAATAATACGTTCCCTGTTTTGGAACAACGGAGCAGAAATCAAGCAGTATCACTGAGTCTTAGCCTAGATTTCATTTCTGGAAATAATCACACCATTCACATCGTTATTATACTTCATGCTGTTATGGGTTATTGCTCTCTCAAATCAGCCTGTGTCACTTGCCTCGGGATGCCCACATACACCTATCACAAAACATCTTTAAGAGACATCCCAGATCTCTCTCCCTCTTTTCGGCAATCAAAAATCTGATCCTGTGGATAAATATACCCATTCTAACTTTTAGTCTATCAGGTTGTCTAACTTGCATAACACAGCAGCCAGAGTCCCATACTGAAAACTATTTTGTTTGCATCAGATGAAGTGTTTGTTTTTCCAGAACTCCGCTGCAAACGTCCAAGAATCTTATTTTCAACATCCTTCCTAGTCACATTAGGTTTACAGTCCAGCTCCCCACATTATGTTTACATGTCCTTTAAACATAGATGTAACAAACCATATAGGTCACAATCTCTCTTACCAAAGTTTTGGCAAAACTGTTCAGGGTACAAATTATTATTTTCTTGGATAAACACAAAATGTCAAAGCAGCAAATCTTGAAGGTCATCCCAACAGGGAGCCGAGAGGAAGGAAGCACTTCGCTGGTCACTTTGAGAAAAGTCTTGCGACATTTTGAGTATTAATGAAGACAGCACAAAGTACCGTTAGGCAATTTTCCCAAATCCAACGAGATGAAGAAGTGGCACCACAAGCAGGTGACAAACCAGCCGTGGAGCAGAGCCGTGTTGCAGGTGGCCCACTGGAGCACAGGGGCAGCAGGCACCTGCAGCTCCCGGATTCACAGCCTCTGGGGAAGAAGTAGGGTTTTAAACATGGCCGGAAACAGCACATGCAAATTTCAGTTCTTTAACAGCTACTTTTGTCCCTTGGAGAACTCTGGGGAAGCATCCCTGTCAGAAAGGTAGTTCACCAATGTAACTTACTTCTTCTATATTACCGCACCCCAATCTCCATTACGACCGCATTCGCTCAACTTCTGCATACTCAATGCACCTGAAGTTAGAAACCCTTTTCTATAGCACAGTCAGTTGCTGTGGAAATGAGCCCAGTATCCCAGAGGATTAGAGTCTGGAGGGCCTGATTTAATTGCACTCCCTGGACAGACTCAGACTCCAATGGTCAACATCCAAATGAGGAATAATAGGGATGGATCAGCTCTTGAGAAACAAAAGGTCCCGTTTTCATGCAAATAGCATTCGTTAGGAAGAACAATGAAGGAGAAATAAAGAAAAGTCAGAGACAAAGCAGCAGAATCCTTCTGGGCTGAAGGTTTTTCAAAAGGCATCAGCTGCTCTTTAAACAGTACACAAAATTTCAGAGCGTTTTTAGATTTGCTTTTACATCTCTGGGAGTTGGTAGACGCAACCAAAAGCAAGTGTCCGATTTGCTTTAACTTTCTTTTTGTCACTTAGCTCCTATTCACACCCTTAGATGGGAACAATTTTCAACATCTGTAACCAAACTTCTAAAGGAGAAAGAAACTTTAAGAAAGAAAAAAAGAATTAAAAAAAAAAAGGAAAGAAAAATGCAGTAAAAAGAAGAGTGGTGGCAAACAACAGCAGCTCTCTTCAGCAGGTGCCGGCTGTGAAAAGCTGCCTTGGAAGATCTTGGCAACAGCACCCTCGGCCCAAGGTGAGCGAGTGCCAGCGAAGGCTGGCGGTGGGAGACGACGGAGGGCTGAGGAAGCATCTCAGAGCAGGCGCAGCGAGCTAACAAGCGGCAGCGCAGCGGCCGGCAACGCCTGCAGCAGAAGGCAGAGGGCATTTAAGGCCTTGTGCAAAGCACTGCTACATCCGTGGGGAAAACTCCAGCCTTAAACTGCCACTGAGGGAAAACGCCAAGAAAAGGTATAGACACTGACAGATCTTTGAATAAATAATGTATTTTGCATGTATTTCTCTCAATGGCTTTGCAATTTTTTCCGTGTTAAGACCTGGTGACATAAGACAGCTTTTTTCCTTTTTTTTTTTTTTTTTTCCTTGCAAACTACACCATTGACATCAGAGCACAGCAAGAGCAAGTCACATCCAATACCCACATCAGGAAGGGCTCGCTGGTGCCCAGCGTTTGACGCCAACCATGCCAGCTACTTCTTTTACCACATTTTTTAAAATGACAAAGCAATGACAAATGACAAAGAAATGCCGCCCCTCATGGCGCCGCACATCCCCTGAGAGCAGGCGGCATCGCCGGCCCTTTCTCCTCCTGCCGCCCTCCACCACAGCTAGTTTGCTTTGTTTAAAAAAACAAAACAAAAAAACCCCAACCACCCTCACTTTCCTAAATACACCACCACATTTGGGATTTCGTCTCCACGAGATGACCTGGGGATCCTGTTTTTGCAATGGCCCCTGACAAGAGACCAAGGGACCGACCGGGAGGGCAAGCCCAGCCGCGGGCAGACTGCGCCTCGATGCGGTGGCCTGAGGGTTTCTTTTAAATTCAGACAGCAAACTTCTTTCTCCTCAAAGCCATTTGCTAAATTCAAAAGTAATTTCAGTCAGAAAAGCAGTATTACTTTTAAAAGTTTCCTGCACCCAGGGAGGATTTTGCACAGAATCGCTCACAGCTCCAGTGACAAAATGCTGCCCACAGGGCCACGATTCTGTGAGGAAACAATGTGGGTTTCGACATTAAACTATTTGTTTAAGCTTCCCCCACTTACTTCGTGTTTGGGTGAGCGCCAGGACATTAGCACAAGTGAATACAAAACCAAAGTGAGGAGGATCGAGGCGCGGGGCACGCAGGCCCAAGCCGGCAGCTCCTGCCTCCCCACGTCGGGCGGCCGGCTGAGGCGAGCCGCGGGCGGCACGGCCAGGAAAGCTGTTGAATGATGGGGGTCATTTGATGAGCTAATGACATGCTAATTTATGCTAGCAGCCCCACACGCTACGGCACAGGTGCTGAGCAGCCCTCAGCCCCGCTCGCTGCCTGGGACCGGAGCCGTGATGGTGGCGGCCGCTGAGCCCTCAGAGGCAGGCGTCAGACAGGGAGAGCCTTCTCTTTGCTGGAAAAATTCACTCTTTTTGGCCAAGCCGGTGGGCGCAAGCAGCGGCCACCCTGCCCCATTACAGCTGCACGGGGCTGAGGTTACCCTGCCCACAGGTTTCACAGCAAACAAACTGGACGCGCTGAGAGGTGCAAATATTAGAAGGCATTAATTGATTTTACAGCTTCTGCAAACAGCCCCACACGGAACTGCCCTTCCAGCAGTCATGGCATAAAAATAGTCGAGCACTTGCTGTTAATGAAAAATCTGGGGAAAGAAGTGAACTGAAAATGTAAAGCCCCATCAAGTCCCTATGGGCAAGCACAAAGCACTGCTCTGGCAGAGGCGGCGTTTCAGAAACAGCTACGCTGGATGAATTCAAATTGTCACAGAGATTGATACCAAATATTTACCTTTTAGTGCAATTAAACAACTTCATCAAAAGCACTGAATGAAAGCAAAGTGCATTTCCTTTGCAAACCTCATTACACAATTGACATGCCTTCCTCTCCCCGCTTAGCATTTCAACCAGCCAATTCAATATTTGGTACCTGCTGTTATAAAGGCAACTAGGTTTGAGTTTGTTTGTTGTTTGCTCACGCATTTCATGGGCTAACACTAAAATACTGGGGCAGGGAGAAAGAGAAAACATTTATATCCATGACATCTTAATTGAATCTTTTTTTAAAGCTGTTATAAAGCTCAGAGAGAGATGGTCCAAAACGCTTATTGCAAACCTGCCTCATGTTTCAGAGGGGCCCAAGCTACATTGCGACTGTCCATACTTTTGTAGCGCTCATTTTCCTTGGGGAGGTGGATGAGCATCAGTTTTAAACGCCTCCTTTCCAAATACTGCAAAATGCTTCTCAAAGCACTTTTATCAGGCAATTCTTTTTCCACTGCTCAGCAACCCAGCCTGCTGCCGCCAAGAGAGGAGCTCCTCCTGGCAGTGCAGGGGACCTGGATGTCTTCAACTGAATGGAGAAAAGTGACCAAAACAGGGCAGGAGACAGAATATGCTTAATTAGCCCTCATTTCCTTCTCAGGTCCTGGGCTCAAGCAGAGGCAAGATTGACAGCTGTAACCCCTCAAACATGCAGCTGTCCCTGAAATACAACTAAGTGCCTGATGAGAAAGACCTCCTGAAGGGCTGTCTCTGCAGCTGGCGGCCCAGGGAGGTAGCACGCTGCCAGCCAAGGTGCAGGGGCTTTGGACGAGGCTCAGCGCTGGTTCCCACCAGTTGCCATCCAACATGACAGAGGCAAATGCGACAGCCTGCCCCAGAACGGCTGTCATTTCACCAAGCCATCCAAGCCACGTGTTAATCACATTTGGCTCGACCCAGACTCCTGACTTAGGGGACAGTTTCGCAATGACCTTGCCCACAAAGGAAAACACAACACGTTTAAACAGAGTTATTGCCAGCAGTGGAGTGGGAAATCACCTGCTTGCTGTTCCCAGCCACATTCATTGCCCCAGGGAGGAGCAGGTGAACCCTCCCGCTCTGCATCTGCCTCATTTACACCACAGGGACCTGTGCACAAACAGGTGCTGCGTGTGGTGCCATGGGATTTTTCCAGCATTGCTCAATAACTGGGTATGCTGTTAGTTTTTAAGGAGGAGGTTGTGTTAGCACCTCAGACGCCAGCGGGCAGCCTCGAGGGCAGCATGCTGCAAGCCCTTTGCGGTATGTGCCCTACAAAAGGATGTGAGCCCCCCAAGCAAGCTGCATGCACACCGTGCCGCATCCGAAGGGGCATTTGAAATATATATTAAAAGCTCCTTATAATGCAGGGAGTCTTCAGTAGCACTGGGGAAGGCCAAGGATGGGGAGTGCTTTCTGAAGTTTGGAGCCAGCATCCAGCCCCCCACACTGAGCCCCCTACTCCCTTCCCCCTCAGATAGTCTGACAGCCCTAACTCAATCTGAGATCTTGCTAAAATCATTGCAAAACCAAAAGCAATCAGCTGCACAACCTGCGACATGAGCAAGCCGGCAGCGTGAGCCTGCCAACCCACACAGCCTCCCCTGCTTCCCCCTCTAGGAGCTGGGGCTGCAGGTGACCGTGCAAAGCCAGTCACAGCTAATTTTAAAGCCAGCCTGTAGATGTAGGTGTCTGTGCGTGGTTTATTCCTCTCTGGGCATTTTTTTTTCTTTTGGACATTTTTGTAGTGACTGCCAGTGTTTATTCTTAGCTTGTATAACAACACCACATCAGTCTACTAGACTGCTCCAAAATATTTGACCTACAAAATGATCAATCCATTTGGAGACCAAAATGAACTCAGCCAAGTCATACAAAACGCTGCCTAAAGCTGCTACTTTCAGCACTCAAAACCAAAACTACAGCTGTGTCAGGTCCAAATCTTTCTCTAAAGGGTAACTCCATTGGTCTGTATTTTCCAATGCTCCCCCCCAAGAGACCATTAACATGGTGCTGCTGGTTTAATTACCACAAAGGCTGCTATAAGTGCAAAAGCGCCAAGGTGTAATTTTCTTTCATTTCTCAAATCTAGAGAAATGGCAATCCAAATTGCCAAATTTCTTAATGATATGTATTGCTGAGTCACTGCTCGCTCACCCACAGGTGCTTCCCAGGCCTCCTCGGTACTGCTGGACCCAGCCAGGCCAGCAGAGAAGGTACCTGGGGGCCAGCGGCAGGCTGCACCCCCCAAAACCTCCGCAGACTTTGCAGAGGGCAACGCTCTGACAACGCTGCTGACAGGGCGTTTTCAGAACGCAGCCCCATGTACCCACAGTGCCAAAGCAAGTAAGCTTAGAGCTGCTGCTTTGAGTTTTAACATGCAACAATTTCTGGAGAAGGGAGAACGGCTCATGAGGATTGACTGTCGTTCTAGCAGTGGTAACCACAAAATCACCACCTGAAAAGAGTGAGAAATTACTTGGGGCCTGAGACTTTCAAAGTCTTTCAAAAGTTCAAAGACTTTACTGTTACTTTACTGAGAAAAAGTTGCTCCATGAATAACAGGTGGGGGAACAGAGTGATATCCTAGAGAAATCTCTTTAAAAGATGACAAATTTCTTCAACATTAAGTTGTCTTCTTTTTTGAAACTTCTTTCCCCGGTCAGACCATGAGAATATTTCAATCATTGCATAACATTATTTCAATTCAATTCAAATACAGATCTAAAAGTTCAAGTATGAAATTACATACTCAGCCTTCTCACATTAATTAATCCAAATGAATAGAGTAACGTACTGGCTCCCACTGGAGAACATCTTTGTGCCAGCGAGAATGGTTAATTAGAGCTGGCACAAACACATTCCACATTCCCTATGAATAATAATATTCCCAGAGCAAATATTCTCAGCAAACTTCAGGAAACATCTGATTCTTGATTCTTCAACCCACCCATTTCTTTTAAGATTTTAGCAAGAGCGAAGGAGTTGAAGTGCTGGGAATTGTCGAGCAGTGCCTGCACCATGTGCTCTTCCCGCCTGCCTCACGCACTCGGCTCCAGCCCCCCCCGACGTGACCTGCCTACGGAAGAGGTGCGTAAGCGTACATCATCAGTCCCAGCGGCAAGGCCTTGCGTGTTATCATCTCTGCAGTACCCTCCTGTAGCCTCCAGCAGGCCATTAGCCACAGCCCAGTCACGGAGAGGCTGAGGGCAGGGGCTGAGGCTCCGGGCTGTGCTGCACCGCTCCCATCTGCAGGTATTTTGTCAGGAGACACCTCTCGGGAACCATCCTCTGCGATGGGGCACTGCCCCATGCCACCTTGCTGGGGAGAGCTCTGCCCCACAAGATCCACCTGGGAGCTGTGAGGACCCCATGGAAAAGGGACTATGCGAAAGGAGACTATGGAGATGGGGAAGGTCACTTAGTGATCAGCTGAAGCTGCTGCGGAGGCGGCTCCAACCTAAATCAAGAGATTTTCCTTTAATACAACAGACTGTGAAAGCAACAGCCACAAGCCAGCATTCAGGGACACCCAACTGGTATTTCTGCTCAGCACTTACCTCCTTACCTGCAAGCAGAGCAATTCAGAGCCAGCTGCACTTCAGAGCAAGCAGGTCTGGTCCTCATGCAGAGAAGCAGAAGTGTCCTACGTGCAAGGGGCCATGTACATAGCAGCCAGGAAAAGCAACGGCCAATATCACCCCATCCTAAAGTCAGTCTTGTTTTAAAAACTACCAGTTATTAAAAATACCTGACATACAAGGGTGTTCATAGACTAAGGTATGCAGAAACTCTTGAACTGAGCACTGACAATCCTCTAGAGATGTACTTACTCCCCAGGAAGCAAAGGCTCCTGATTTCAGTATGACAAGCTGGATGGTCCAAATGTCACTCCAAGCTCCAGTTCCCTTTTCAGTCGCATTGGGCCCTGCTGGCAGTAAGGCTGGATATTGGATAGAAAATAAGGGACTTTTCCTGTTGAGGTATGAAGCAAGTTGAGGGGGAAAAAAAAGATTCAGATGGAACAAAAATTAGGTTACCTCAGGTTTTTCCAGCACAAAAAAAAGTAACGTTTTGTTGACATTTTGGTCAACAAATGTTTCTTTTAACAAAGAAATGAAGAGTGTTTGGTTTATTCCCATGTTACTTGACCATTTTAATTCAGCATTTTTAGATAAAAATTGTTTCAAAACAAGAAACAATAACTTAGTTACTAAAATATTAAAACAAATGCTTCAGCTTAACATCAGGAAGTTTAGGTGCTTCCACCTACCTTTTTATGCTATGATTTTTTTTTTTTTCAGCTGAAAATATTCACTAAAGCTCAACCTGTATTTGATAGTGACTCTCTCCCCTCAAACTCTGCTTTCTGTTCATTTAATCCAGAAAACATTCCCTCCAATGGACCTGCAGCACCTCATTGAGTTCACTGGGACATGAATGCCACCATCAGGAACTGGACTTACCAAAAGGACGAGAAACTGGCATTTTCCTGAGACCTGGGAGACTAACTTGGGAAGCTATTTTTGGTAGATTATATAGCTTTTTTTCTCTGGGAAGCTGTGACAGTATCCACAATACTTACTTTTATAATGTCCTTGGTGGAAATCGGAACGATGGCAGCAAAATGCTGGGGAACAACTTGTACATCCTAAGGCACATACGTAAGTACGTACAAGAGTGAGAACAGGCTTTCATTAGCTTGGCATCAACATAATGTATCAGACAGCTCTTCATGTTGAGCTAAATGGGCTGTAGTCGATGCCCAGTAAGGACAACTGAAAGCCTTATAAACCATAATAAAATGGGAACTGCTCAATTTTCAGATAGGTGCATCAGAGAGCCATTTCACAGGGTAACACTTGACAGATATTTTCATTCTTCACAGTGTAAAAGTGGCCCAGCAACCCCTCTTGATCCCCAAAACGAAAAGGCAATTCGTGGAGAGCAGCTTCCTGCTGCCCGTACCAAGCCAGTGTGGGCAGCACAGCCCTTCAGACACCCAGGACACCCTGTGGACCAGCCACCCCACAGCCATGCTGGCAGTGGGCAGCCAACCCCCGGCAGAGCTGCTGCGTGGGACGTCTGAGAGCACAGAGCTTCCCGTGCCTCGTGGCATCAGCAGGCTGGCAGTGCACAAACGTGCCCACTGCCCACGCTCGGCTGCCCTTTCCCGAGGGACCTAGCAGCCCTCCTGCCACCTGCCCAGAAGCCTGCGTGACACATCAACAAGATGCAGCCGCTCCCCCACCACAAATGGGCTCCCCACCACACTGGGGAAAAAACGGGTCCTTCTGTCTCCTTGCTGGACCCTATGTGGTCCATCGCGGCCAAAACATTCCTCATTCCAAGTCTGCAGGAATCCCAATGGGCTGCATTTCATGGGATGAGACTGGACTGTGAATGTAGCTGTAAAAGTCTTGTGACAAATCAAGAGCTCATTTACGTTTTAGAAGAGACACCGAGGTCCCTCCCCTCAACTGCTAATTTAATAAGTTTCCAGTACTTTTTTTTTAAAAATCCACCAGAGTCTGGAAGTGGATGCTCCTACAGTTAAACCAAAACTTTGACTTACTAGCACTGCCTGGCAAAGCTAAATAACAACCCCTGAGCCGTACTGCAATATGCAAGTAACTAAAAATAAAAGGTAAATCATACTAGGTGCTAGCTGCTATCACAGTGACCCGTACCTTAGGGTTTCAACTGCATCTCTGCCACACAGTCCTCCCAAGGCAGGCTTTGTTGCCAAGCTTTTATATGTGCCACTGTTCAATCAAATCAAGCAGCCTTCTGCCAGACTGCGAGCGAGATTAGGAAGTAGAACTGACTTATTTCAAGTCTCCTAAGAGCAAGGGGCAATTAACACAACCTCAAGAAATGAAAAACTGAGCAAAGAGTGAACGTTCAAAAGAAAATGCAAAATTTCACAATACAAGCTGGTTTTCTTCACACTGGACAAGTCTTGAGGTGGCTATGTTTAAAGGTAACTAGATTTACTGAAATGCATCAATCATGTTCTTAATATCAGAATTTCAGCCTTCAAAAGGTGAAAATGTCTGAGGGAGTCAGGTTCCCCACGGGATGATGCAGAGTTGCTTCCTCAGCCAAGTGCTGATGGAAGGAGAGGGCCGTCAGGCCAGCCCACGAGAAGAGGCTTTGGCAAACACAATTACTGTAAGACGCAGATCTCTTCTGCAGAACCCCAACAATGGAAAAAGCATCCAGATACTGAAGAGGTAAATGCAAAATGCAGCAAAAATGACTGTAACAAACGAAATGTGAACTTCCTCACTGATTGACTAATGTTGGAAAGAGGAACAGTCGAGTTCAGGAACAATATTCTGATGCTTCCCTACAAGAAGGATGAAAGAGGGGGAGAGAAGGCTCAGAAGAACACTAACGGACCCACATCGCTGCGTGCAGCGAGGAGAGGAGGGCAGTCCTCCGAAGGCCAGAGCTGGCCAGAAGGCAATAGCAGGCTTAGGCCACACGCAAACAGACAAATTTCTATGTAGAAGTCAGGCAGCTGGAGAAGCAAGGCTGAGCGTGAAGGTCAGACCCAGAACCACAGGCCACCCAAGCAGCAGAAGTATCTTGCTGCTTCACAGACCTCAGTTTGGCAGTGACTTCTCCACCATGGGCTGCCCTTGGGTCTCCCAGGGAAGCACAGGGACAGGGGAAAAGCCCCTCAGAGCCTGCAGGCACAGGCAGGCTCCGACACCGGGGAGCTCAGCCACGGCCCCACGCAGCTCTGCCATCGCCATGGGGAAGGGCCTCCACACTGCAGCATCCTCCCACTGCCCAGCTCCAAGGTGCCACCGGGCTGGCCCCTCCAGGGCGATCTGGCTGCTGCCTCCCACGAGCCACAGCTTCGTGGAAGGGCATGTGCTTTTCATTCCGAACAAACAGACGCTTTACATATCAGAGGTAAAAGATTTTATTATCCCATGGATTTTTCCTAAGAAGTAAGAGTCCTACCAGACAAAATATACAAAGCATCTTATGTTTTCTTTCTAGACAACTGCATTCTCATCCTATGAAACAATGACCACGTTAGTTCACCTTAAAGAACCAAGGTTTGTCCTTACAGCTGCGGGATTGCACAGTTAGCATATTCAATGACCAGTTATTTCATGCAGAATCAGAAGGAAGGGGAAAAAGGTCTGTATGCTCACCTGAGGGCAGGCTTAGGTTCCTAGAAATGAAGAGAAACGCAGGGCTTAAATTTACCAGTTTGCAGTATTTCCATTAAGCGAACCAATTCTCTGACCCTTCTTGTCATCCACTCCACGATAAAAGGTTAGGGCTAGTAGCAAGTTACCGTTGGAAAAAACACAATGCTAGAAAAGCAAATACCCCTCTGTCAGTGGGAAACTTTCCTTACCAACCTGTATGAAGTGCACATAATTCTTCATTTTACATCAAGCTTAAAGCAGAATGAAACCAAAGTGTCCTCCTCTTCTTGTTAAAACTTAATGTTTATAGTTGACTATGGTTATACCAAAAAATAAATTCTCAGTCTCTAAGGACATACTAATTCCTATTACATTACATGACCATTTTGAGATCCTGTTTTGTTTTCACATAATTAACTCACAGTATTATTACTTAAAAGTTTTATTCTAAAATATATTCACTTTTTTTGGTTCTGTTGAGTTAATGATTGTACTTGCATTTACTTTATCCTTCCTCTTCTAAAACAAGAAGCTCATTTCAACAGATGGTGAACAAGTCCAGATTTGCTGGAAACCAATTAACAAGAATGTGCCAAGTTGAAACTCACCCCATTCTTTCAAGCCAAAAAACTGCCTGCATTTCAAGAACCTAATTAGTTTTAACTATATTTATGGAACAGAGGGAAGAATATTTAATTACTCTGCAATTCTTCTGTCTTATGATCAATAGAAATGCAGTTTTGTTCACACAATTTCTCTGCAGTATATTGATCAGCTGAATCTTGCCTTGTATCAATAGCTGTACTACAATGGTGCCTAAAGATAATGTAATACACGGCTGTGATACACAGTAATTACTATCAAAACAGCTTTCATCAGAGGAGTTATACAAGAATACACACTCTGATAAAAAAAAAAATTAAAAATTCTGCTTCTGCACTTGCCAGTAACTACCAGTTCTGCTGCTGACACCACTTTGTATGTAGCATGGCACCCCATCCACACACAGATGGGATCTCGACAACTCAGGAAGAAAGACCCGTGTGAACGTAACTCATCTTTCCAGGCAAGCAGAGCTGGCCAGGACAGACACGGGGCTGGGGTAAACCACCCGGCTCCACTCGCAGCCACGGCCTGGAGATGGGACATCAGCGGAGCTTTGGCACCTTGCATCAAAGATTCACCTCTTTATTTACTTGGGCAAAGTGACAGCAGATCTGCCCAGGATCCACAGCAGATGCAACTGTGTGTTAGAGAAAAGGCTACACAGCCTTGCACTTCACCCTCTGCTTTGTGGACGGGGCGCAGGGACATGTTGTGTCATTTGGGTCATTCCCAGCCCACCTGGCCTCCTGCCCACCCTGAGCACCCATTAGGATACCCTGCATTGCTCACTGGGTCACGCTGAGGAGGAGACGTGGTGAGGGGCGAGTCCAGGAGCCAGTCATAAAAACAACACATTTGTTGCTTTGTGTTTGAAAATCTGATCTTTAGGGGAACAGCACACAGCAAGCTGGGACCACCACAGCATGGTTTGGGCCGAAACCCTTCCTCTGCTGAGCTTTCTGAATCACCCTGTCTGTAGCCTGTAGCTATTCTTTTCCTAAGTGCACCTGGTTACGTATTTCTGGTTATTACATCAGCATCAAAATGGTAACCCTCCTCTTGTCCACACACCTTCTGTCCCGGTGCCAAGGTAGCCTCAAAGCACTGTACCAGCCTGAAACCGCCCAGCCAGGAAAAGAGCACCCATTTCCAGCACTCCTGTTTCTCAGCCATCCCTTCTACCCAAAACCTGCTCCCAAAAGATTCCCGTCCTGTGGTGTGGAAGAAGCTGCATCTACTCCCATGTTATCTTTGACCACTGTGTAAATTTAAGCCCAGCAAATGTCTCAGGTAGGTAGCAGGGAGAGAAGAGAATCCACTGTGAGGCCACAATGGACCCAAGAGGTTAGAGCTGCACAAGCAGGGGAGAGAGTAAAAAAAAGACAGATTACCATGTCTAAAGAGAGGGCTGAGAGCATGCGTGTGCACGTGTGTGCAAGCAAAGCCAAGGAAGGTTACATCTGGAGAGCGGCTTCATGACTTTTTGCAGATAACAGTTTCGACCACAAAAGTGTTTTCAAAGTGACGAATACGATGACAGTTTCCAGCCTCTCGTCGACTGATACCTAGAAGTGATTGAAAGAGAGGAGAGAGGAAATTCAACAAATGATAATCTACAAGAGCTGCAGCAAGTGGGGGACTGAAAGCAGATGGGATGCAACTGCTGAACACTGAAATGCAGGAACAACCCAGCCCATATGAAAAGCAGCATAACCTGGTCTTTGGAAGAATAGCCATATTCTCTAGGCCATGAGTTGGGGGACCCGCATGGGAACAACTGGTTTCAGCTGACAGAAAGCCTCACGAAACCAGCAGAAGTCACAGGCTGGGACAGAGCATAGCTCTGAATGCAGCCAAGGGGGGCTTAAAATCACCACCCCTCTGGCTGTTTGTATCCCTGCATGCACTGATCCTGCTAAGGCCTCAGCCTCTCACAAGTGATGCTTCCCATGCCCTTAAAATGCAGGATCTCAACTCTGGGCAGCTCTGCCAGGCAGCTACTCCCCTCTTACGGCAAAGCCGGTGGTGCCCTGCTGACAAGCAGGACCGTGCCAGGGCTCCGTGAGAGCAGCAGCCAGCGTGCCGGCAGCCCCGGGCACACTGTGCAGCTTCTGTTGGGAAAGCAACCACGAACTACAGCCACGGTGACTTCCGCACCCAAACGCTCTCAGCACCCTGCAGCCTCCCCAGAGATCCAAACCCAAACTGACTATAGGTTCATGTTTCAGGTAAGCCTTTAAGTACACCAGTATCTAAAAACAAATAAATATAAATACTGAAATTAAGGAGTTTTTTGCAGCAATGTTACCATTTGTATATAAGATACATATTGTTGATTTTCATGAAGCCATTTTAAGGTAGTCCAATGTTCCCTCTTCACAACTTTTTCCGTATTATTAGGAACTTAATTAATTAAAGGCAGCTTGCAGATCTAATCTACTCTGAATAGCTGCCACTGAAGCGGGTGTCTCCATTAGGGAAATTTTCCAAACAGTTCCCAACAGCACTGCTATTAGTTGAGCCCCAGGAGCCCACGTGCAAATGAATTGCTAGCTCCTGCAAACATTTTCTCAATGTTTCTATTAGGCTGATAGATGCAGCGATAGAAACACAGCACCCATGTGCAGCAGCATCATCCCAGATTTGGGTTTAGATGAATTAGATGGGAAACACCTCAAAAGATCTCCTGTGTGCTTACACCTGCAGCAAAAGCTCCCCTCTGGCCATGAAGAGGCCAGCATGGCTGTAACAGCAGAAGTGATGACTGTGATGCGGGGGGAAAGCGAGTTGGGACAGCTGAACGCAGCAAAGCTCTTACGTCTCCTCGCACTCCTCCGCTTCAGCCTGTAGGTCTCCTTGCCGCTGCAGAGGCGGTAGATGAAGGAGCCGAGCTGTTCCATGTCACTGACATGCTCGGTCGCGATCATCTCCTCCTGGATTATATATGTCTGAGGCAGGTATGTCCCTTTCTGAAATGACACAGTTTCCACCAAAATAAAGCACAAACAGTGCCATGATCTCCTCCTCGAACAGAACTGTCTCACACAGAGAGCGAAGGACAGCCAAACTGCGGAAAATTAACTGTTTGAAGGCTCAAGCTCCACTTACCGAGGCCAGTCAACATACTTTCTTGTCCTTGCAGTAAACTGTCCCATGCACAGGGCACACAAAATGCATTAGATCCAAAAATTGAATGTTCACATAGGGGATGAAGCCAGTGTAGGATCAATCGTGTTATAAACTAACCCCAGTTTTAAAGGAGGGCGTGTAAGCTGTAACTCTGAGAGCACAGCAAACCCATCTGGAGAGGGATCAAGGCTCAACCAAAATGCCAGGAACTCCACTGAAAATGTGCATTTTACATTTACTTCAAAAGGCAAAAACAAAAAATGCCAGCCCTGCTTATATTCCAACAGTTTCCTGAGTTTTCCACATTTCCCCCTCCTCCTTGGTCCATTCAGCACAGCCACAATAATCTCCTGCCCTTATAGCCCACAGGAACGGGGACTAGAGATGGGCCATGGGCACCACATATAGAAACACCGCCCTGCACGGTAGCGGTGGGCACGCAGGGGAAAGCGAGCTCTCGGCACACTTCTGTCACCCCAGGGACATCGTCCAGCGACTCTGGGGCAGCGCAGGAAGGCAGCTCACGTCAGGGACCGAGCTGAGGCAAAGCAGATCACGCAAGCTCCCTGCTGCTGGGGTGGAGGCCACTATGAAGTCCAGGGTGATGAGCGGGGTGCCTGATGGGGGGACATGGCAGAAAGCCACCAGGGGCTAGAAAAAACGGGGAGAGAGAAAATGGGGGACCTGGGAGCACCCCAGGACAGAGGCAGCCTCTTTCCCTGCAGGAAAGAGACCTTCTCGGCAATGAGGACTCTCTGCAAGCTGGTCCCCAGATGCTCAGGGCGTCTTGCAGCTGTCTGGGCATCACTGCGGCAACAAGAAGCTGTGTTACAAGTACAGCCTGGGCTGGGGGGCATTTCTGAGCAGACTAGATGCTAACTAGGCCTTGAAGGAAAGACTCACTTCCAGTCCCTTTCGCTTAAGAAGAGTCAAAGAAATAAAAGAACCAGCAGGTCCTGGGGCCAATATAAATATAATCGGGGGAAAGCAACCAACAGCAGCATAATTTCACCTCTTCAGTTTCCACCACAGGACTGGTTATCTCCATAGAGATGTACCTGGAAACACGCTGTCTTAACTTAGCACCGTGCTGTTGGGCTGGCGTAGCCTATGGATCGATAAAGCTCTCCTCTAACGCTGGAGGACTAGACTATTAGTGGAAGTTTGTACTACACTAACACAACAGCTCTGCAAGAAATTCAATTATTGATTCTCAGTGGGAGAGGGCAGGAGAGGGCATGCGATACGTGCAGTTACCGGCAGGAGCTGTCATGTTAACACCCAGGCTGGGGCTCAGGATTTGCCATATCCTTGACCTGGCAACAGGGCTTAGAGAGAGAGACATATACACACAATCCAGTGCCTTCACTGTTTTACATTTAAATAGCTGTGGCAGCTGAAGTAGTCAGGAATCATTGCTCCTCCATCGCAGGACTGTGCAAAAAGCATGATACCTTTAATTCTCCGCCAAGAGTTTTAAGAAAACTAGAGCACTGAGCGTCTTGGGTTCTGCAAAAGATACAAACTGTCCACCATTTAACTGGGTCATCTCCAACTTCCTGCTGCTGCACGGGTGGAGCATCCCTCCATCCTTTTCTCTCAGATACTCATGCCGCCCTGCTCACTGAACCGTTACACCTGTACAGAATAAAGTCTGCAAGAAGTAGCAGAGCTGCCATGTACAGGCAAAAAATCAGACACAAGAGGCCTGGTAACACATACGTGGTGACAGCGGGGCCAAGACCCAAGCGGGGTCTGGCACAGCCATGCCCGCACACAGCAGGGACTGCAGAGCAGGCGCAGGGCACGCAGCAACCACACTGCAACGGGGCACCCCGGCCCCAGGCTGGCCAGGGAGGAGAGGGCAAAGGAGCTTCTCTCAATCCCTGTGCTGGCAGAGTCTGTTGGCGCAAACAGCTGACCTTATTTGCTGGCCCCAGGTTTGGTCCTAGAAACAGGACTGAAGCCACTGAACATCTTCAAAACGTTCAGCTGGAAACTAGTCTCATTCATTAGGGACTTGACTGGATTCAGAGGAGCAGAGAAGGCAAAAGGAGGCACAAGAGGAGCAAAAGTCTCCAAGTTCAAGGACCCACGCAGCTCATCCAGCATCCAAACAGGAGCACTTCAGAGCAGGGGGCCAAGTCATCAGGCGATGAAGGTCCCCTGCAGTGGGGAGAAATCTGCCCTCTCTGCCTGACACAGCAAGGCAAGGCTGCACCTGCGTACATGAGGATCACAGGCTCACAGGGTAAGTCAGCTGGGGAGGGACCTCAGGAGGTCTCCAGTCACACCTCCTGCTCAAAGCAGGGCAGCTATGAGATCAGACCAGGTTCCTCAGGGCTTTATCCAGTATGGTCTTGAAAACCTCCAAGGATTTCAAGGAGGCAGCACAACCTCCCTGGGCAACCTGTTCCACCGCTTCTGTCCTCATAGCGAAAAACCTCTTCTGAGCTCAAGACCAAGCTAAACACTTAAAAACAATAAAAACAATGTCTCTAAGGTGCATGTTAAAACCTCCATAGACAGACTGGACACTTACCCATCCAATAACAGAAAGGTATTCAAATCCACATCTGCTTTGTACTCTCTTTAAAGAATCAAACACGTAAGACTATTTTAACTGTATTTTTATCCCCTTTTTAGTTCAATTTCTGATAAAGAGAAAGCATCATTTTCATTGACTGTGTTTTTATATCTCTTATTTTACGATGTGACCAGCATTCACAATCTCACAGTTTTTTTCTGGGGCTCTGCTGTCAGCTTGTGCAATCCTGCCTTTTCCTTCTGCCCCAGGGACTGGTCACCTGCCATGATCAGAAGCTGTGGCTGGTTTGGAGCGAGTTGTAAGTAAATGTGTATTGTATCCCAGCAGGGTTCCCAGCACATTTGCCAGACAGTCACAGTGCATGAAATTGCAAGGACTGCTAGAAAACAAACTGGGAGTTTGACAAGGACTGGAGATCAGGCATCTCTCAAGGCACAACCTCTGAGCTTAACCCCTACAAAGTTCATCACGCTCCATGTAGCAGCAAGTGAGCAAAGGAAATTTAAGCAAGGGTAAGAGTTAGATTGTTGGGTTTTTTCTTTTCTTTTAAACAGACCGTCACAGAAGGGAGTAAGAGACCCAGGCTCAGTACTTTGCTTTACCTGCAAAATACTGAGATAGATATGCACCTTCTGCAGGCTTAAAGATCCTGGGTTTTTTTCCTGCTGCTAAGATTAAATAGTGCTCTATTTTAAGACGACTGTTTTCAGTCTCTGCAATGGTGGCATGGGCTTCTGAACTAAACAAACCTGCTGATACTTAACCCAATTAATGCCTGCTGTGAGCAAAACTGCATGAGCCCAACTCCGGTGTTGCAACCCACAGCACAGTGGGGAGGGCAGCACAGATCCCCCCCAAAAAGGGTGAAAGCTGAAGGCCTGGTACTCCCCAAGAGAGCTCTGCAAATGGCAAACCGCAGCGGTAACCACGGCAAGAGTGAAAAGAGGGAAATTTTTCTTTCTTTCCTTGATTCCTACTATCAGTAAACACCAGAGGGAAGGAATCTGCTGCTTCTCTGTGTCATCCTGGTCAGGTTGATCTGCCATGCCAGTGTTACCGTGCTGTCTGCAAAATTAATATTTCAGCTAAGCCCCCTGAAGCCTTTGCTCTACGTGAAGGCTCAGCTCTGTCAGGGCCAACACCCACTTCCACAGATACAGCAGTTTTGATTTTCCACGAGCTTCTAGCTGGCACTCAGGAGCCAACTCAAGAAAAGCATGCAAAATGAGCAGGATTGCAGCTGTACCTTCACGTTAACCAGCAGTTCCCACAGGTTGCGAGGAGGCATCACAATAGTGGTGTTCAGCTCGATGACGTAGCACTTATCCAGAGTTATGTCATGATAGGCTGTCAGACCCTGCATTCCAAGCAGAGAAATTAAGGAATTGAGCCCTTCGCAATGAAACATGGCTGTGAAGACGGGTGAAAAGAGGGAATTCAGGGAAGACAGGAAGCCGCTTTAAGCAACAAACCTGTCCAAGGACCTCCCTACCAAGCAAGACGAGCAGGTTGGAAAATCTCAGAGAGGGACTTGGGAAGGAGAACAGCTCAGTAACAAGACCATCATAGATATGTGTGACAACAGCAATAGCGCTAGGCCATGAGCACCGTGCTGGTGCACCCCAGCTCAGCCCCACGCTACGCCCCCAAAGGCCCCAAGAGCTCCTTACTCGCTGGAAATCATGGATAATATCCGCAGGGTCACTCCCTCCAAACTGGGGCACTGGGACGTTGATTTGCTCGTAGTTCTCGTCAATGTAAATCTTGACGTCTTCGTGCAGCTCCAGCTGCCCTTTGAATGGCGAATACAGCGAGTCTTCATAAAGGACGCCGCAGTGAAACACGCTCTCGCGGGGCATCTGTGGGGACGAGATCCAGGTGGAGGGAGAACACTCATACACCCCACTAACAAATACAGCAAACACAGGAAGAAATATATCCATACTGGGTAAAAACACCCTTTTCAAACAGATGGTGAGAATATTTCAAGATCAGTCTTTTTACCAGAAACCATTCTTGATGAAGGTAGTCCAAAACACCCTTGTGGAATGATCACGCCTCCCTTCCTGCTAGCCAGGTCCAAAGGGAGTAAAGGATTGCCTGTGGGATTTCACAAGGGGTAATTCAGAAAGGCAAACTGACTACCTGTAGGCTCTTAAATTTCATAACCAGGCTGTTCACATCCCTCCATAGACATGGCTTCCAGTAACTGCATTTTTCTACATACGGCATATAAGCTTGGGGCTAGCAGAGTATCATTTCTAAAGGCACTTGTAGTTTGTACGTGCCAGCGGTCCTGGGAGAACTCACTAATAGCCACTCCGCAGCAGAACGAGGGCTTCACTGCAAAATGATGCTCTGAGGTTTCTTGGCTAAACGCTCAGCAAGCCACAGAGCTCAGCAGTTTCCTCCTTAAAAAGGAGCTCTGCCCTGCCTCAGCCGCTATGCTCTGACCCACCCCAACGCTGCCAGCCCAGTGCCTCAGCTAGGCCGGGCCTTCCAGAGACTACGTGGAAGAAAAGGTGCTGAATTTAAGGGAGGTCGAGGGCTCACCTTCCATACATTCTCCCACTTACTTTTCACTTCTCCACTTGCTTTATTAATAGCAGCACCTATTTTTGTCACACCTACAGAGTTTTGCAGTGCTAGGGCCTAAAAAACCTACTGTGAAAAGCTGTTCCCTTGCCTGTACCTCCCTGCTCTCTTCAGGGCTTGCTCTCCCCTCATCACAAGAAGCCACGCTTTCAGACTACCTTATCCCTGACAGCAGTAACGTTGGGTTTAAAAGGCAGAACTGGCAGGATATTCTTATGGAGTTTTAAAAAAAAAAAAAAAAAGGCAAAACAAAGCCACAAGGGAGGGGAAGAGGATGGTTTCTGGAAGGCCCTTCCTGGCAGTCAGGATGGAGGAGAGCCTGAGCCTACCACTTAAGACATGCCTCGTCTGCAGTGCCCAGAGGAGTGGCTCTCGCGTTACCACCGTGCAAAGCAATAAATAACAGCACCACCTCTTTCAAAGATTGAAGCAGTTTGTCTGGCTGCTCCGGCTGAAGAGTCAGCAGTCCTTGCCGACTCGCCCCTACCTGGGTGATGAAGAAGTATCTGTACACGTACATCGATGCAAAGACCAAGCCCAGGAGCAGTACGAGCAGACCCATGGTCAGGTAGCACACCCCGCTGAGCGATGACCTCCGGCCCTGCACCGCGGGAGCCGGCTCCTCCTGCGAGACAAAACCCACAGCACCGGTCAGCTGCTGCTGCAGGGATCAGAAAAGCTACTTTATGCAGAGGCCGCGCACGAGTCTGCGGTGTGCGACTGAAGAAGGCAGGCACCGTCCTGCAAAGCGACTTCACATCTGGCGGCATGGTGACTAAAACACTTCTTGGGCATTTTCCCCTCCCACTCCCCAAATACATATATACTTTTTTTTACAGATGTGCGTGTGAACATACACATATATATGCACACTCTGCTTCCCACCAACTTCTCAGAACAAAGTCAAGCTTTGTTTCAGTGGGCGGTAAGTATCAACCGAAAACAAGGAAATCAGGAACTAACAGTTCCTGGCTACTAAATGTAACAGCATTTATGTATTTATACTCAAAAATTGTTGTTGAAATGCTGCCACTCTTGCAGCATTTTTCAGGGGAAATTTTTGAGGTGGAAATTACTGGTGTTAGAGAGGTACCTCCTAGCCATGCTGGGGTGAGCCTACCCAAACAGCTATGTTGATCTCCACTTCATTTTCAAGCAGACTCCTGCACAGCTTCCAGGAATATGGTCACAGCATCAAAAGAAAACATATCTGCCTTTTTTAGAGTGCTGCCCAACCTATATAGACAGGAGCCAGCTCACCTCATTACAGTGAGGTGTAATGAAAAGGAGGGCAGTGCAAAGGCAGGGTTACCTCCTGGGGACCACTCATCCCAGCCTACGATGCTCTTGTTTTTACTACCAAAAAACCCTCCAAAATGTTAAGCAGGAAGATGTAAGGCCTTTCAGAAGCAGATGAAAGAAGCCGGTTCAGAGATGCCCCAGTTTCCACACAGAAGAGCTGAAAGCTGCCCGCAGCTGAGCAGGCAGGCAGGGGAGAGATGCACCAGGCAGGGCTCCTGCAGATTAACTCCCTCTCTGCGGTACGTGACCGGATATCTTTGATTAGAAAGACTCTCCACGGCTAGCCAGAGACCCGTACAAGCTGGAGGAACAGATTTAACATATCTTTCCTGCCCCTGAAGCAAGGGCACCCCAACATCCCCGGGGCACCCGTGGGGAGCCAGCCAGGCAGGGATCCCCCCCAGCTTCCCAGCACCTGAGCTCCAGAACAGGGCAGAGCTGGGATCCTGCAACCCCTCCGCTACCTGCTCCACTCCCAGCTGACACGGACTGCTCCAGCTATCGACTTTTTCTTTTCTAGCCACATTCAGACTGGTAACTGCAAAGATCAAATTGCTTTGGGAGAGCTACAATTCCAGCACACCTCCAGGAGAAATTAGTCTATATTTATTTCTCCTTTATCCCAGCTGCTGAAAGATCCGCAGCACCTCTATTCACCACCAGCTCCCTACACTGAAGGATCAGTGTTTAATCAGTTTGTAACTGCTCCTCCAGCAAATAAAGGGATGAGCAAACTGAAAAATACCACATGTTAAGTTCACTTCCAATCTTTCCTTTCTCCTCTTTTTACAGATGAGGGGCAGCAACTGTGACAAGCCGCAAAGAAAAGAAAAAAGAAAAAATCACATTACTAGAGGAAGTGTAAAGGCTCTCTGACATGAACTGCTAGGACAGGAAAGTCATGCTACATACATGTCAAGTGTTTCACAAAAACAGATTTCCCCAGATACTTGTCATCAGATAAGCAGCGCAGACAGTGGGGGTGAAAAGGAATGAAAATCTCTCCTGCTACTGACACTGAAACACGGCTGAGAAAACATTTAACACTCTGCCAGTGAATTACATCCGAAAGGTGCCAGGTTCCCATGATGGATAATGCACTGCTCGCTCCCTTGGTGAGCTGCAAGTGCTAACTCCACGGAGAGCTTGGGGAAAGGGTTCCGAAGGACACAGCAGCTCAAAGAGGAAAAAAAAAATTATTCCCACTAAAAAGAAAAACTGTGTTTGAAGAATGGTAGGGAGGGGCAAATAAGCCCTCGCTGGTTTGCTATTTGCTAGAGCAGGTCTGTGCTCTTTGCACAGCCAAAGACACAGTGAGACATCCCACCCCCCACTGCCAAATGAGATAAGTTCGGCTCCCTATAAAACATTCCTGGCTTTGGGAAAAATGCCTGAGTTTTGCATTTCGGGAGAAGGTGGGGGAAGCAAAGAAGAGCTTTGCCCTGGGAGAAGTTACGGAACACCAGGAAAAATGAAAAAACCTTCAAATTCTAAGGGAGGAAAGAAAAACTCAACAGCAACCATTCTGATGGAGAGGAGATTAAGGCGGGTTAAAAATGCTGCCAGGCGGGCCAAGAGGAACAATTAACCACAGTCCTACAAAATATTGCATAAAAATCATCTGCGCAAACCCTCACTGAAACATGCATCTCCTTCCCCAGTCCAGCAGATTAAAAGGCCTCCAGCCTTTGTCACGATGAATGAATTACAATTTAAAAGCAACTACATGTCAGTTGGCACCCAAGCTTTGGGCTGGAGATGTTCTCGGTGCCGACAGCCTGTGGACTGAGCAGTGCACAACCTGCTTTAACAGCATTTCACCCAAGATAACAAATCTTCACCAGCTTGGAAAAATCCAGGCAGCTTCTTCCACAGGCTGCTGCCCCGCTCATGCCGCAACATACCTCCTTCCCCACAGGACTGCCACTCCCTGCAGTAGAAATGTGGGTATTTTAAAAAACAGGAGATCCATCGCAGCTGATTTCCATCTGTTCTTGCCGTAGGAAAGCCTGGCTCCCCAGCAAGGGAGTGGTTTTCCCCTTAGCTAACCTTATCATAAAGAGAACCAGGCGGTCCCAGCAGCAAGATGCAGGAAAGCCATCCCTGCCAGAAAGACCCCCAGGACCAGCCGGCAAACCAAACCATGCACCGCACTCATGCCGCATGGCAGACTTTGCAGATGTGACAGCATTCCCAACCTCTACGAATTTCAGTGGTGGGGAAAAGAATTAGACCTGGTAGTGGGGTTGTCCTGAAGAGCAGATCACGCCTTCGAGATGTGTATTTCCACTGAGGACAAAAATCAAAACATTAACACACAAAAATGCTGTATGTTCACCAGATGTTTAACAGTATTCCATAAGAATTCATCAACCAGACACTCTTCTTGCACTAAGCCATCCTACTAATTTTTTGCCGCAAACAACTATGGGTTTTTTTGGCCAAGAGAAATGGGAAAGGTTAGGGCCGAAACCATCCCTGGGCAGAGGCAGGGACAGGTATTTCGGTTCAGCAAATGGACTTTCCTTTTCTTTTTCATTGTTTTAAACACAATATTCCAACAGATGGGCATATTTAACACAAAAATCAACAGAAGGCCCTTCCTCCCCTCTCTAGGCTGTACAGAGGACAAACATTCATTTTCTTCTCTATGAACAAACAGATGGAAAAGCGACAGCAGCGGAAGAAGAGCACGATGTCCACGGTCCAGGCACTACGGATGCACATGCGAGGAGGATGCACAGACCGATCCACAACTCTGCAGAGTATCCCACTGTGATTTCAGGGCCGGAAAACCCTGGCACTCCACACGATGATCCTTTCTCTGCTCCGTATTTCTTGGCACTGCCACATGCTCCAGCGCCGGTGCAGGCAGGGGAGGCCACCACTTTGCTGACCCTACAGAAGGGGCCGGTCCGGCTCTCCTTCCAGGGGGAAAACTGGAAGAGGCCGTGGGCAGAGCTCCTTCCCCTGCGCAACCCGAGGGGAAGGCACAGCTCGCTCTTCCTCTGCACAGGCAATGGGGGAAAGCACCCATCTCTCAAGAAGAGCGCCTGCGTTCTTGGTTTTCTGCCAGGCATTGTCCTGCTAGCACTTCACCCCACCGGGCGAGAGACAGAGGCAGCTCCAGCGCGCCAGCCTGAATAACCAGACATGCTGACTCGGCTCCAGTTTGCAGGCGTAATTGCTTCGCAGACACTCAACCCAGAGCCTGGCAGCAGACAGGATATTGGAATATAAAAAGGAATTCCTTTCCTTGGATAAAATGGGCTCTTCACTATGCTTCAGCGCCCTGCCTGCTCACGGGGCCGGCACAGGAACAGCACAGGCAGCAGGTGCCCAGATGGGAGAGGATGAAGTTATGATACAGACCATTTGGTGGAGGAGGCTTGAAATTAGCCTGGGGGGAAAAAAAAAACCTAATTCAGTCTTTGGGGATTTTATTCAGAATTTCAGGTCTTACTGAGGACATGATGAAAACAGCTGGTGTCCTGTTATCCCTATTTGTTACTGAATGGCTAAGGAGCACCTCTCCTACAAGGGGTTGTGGGACAGAAGCCTGGCTGTGCTTTACAGGTGCGACGTCTGGTCCACAGCATGGAAATCAAGTCCAAAAGCCAGAAGAAGACAGAGCAGGGAAACCATCAACGCCCGCCAGGCACTGCCGAGGGTACCTGCTGCTGAGCAAACCCCCCAGGCTTCATGGCGCTGCAGACGTGGGGTCAAGAGGAGTTTGCAGCCCAGAGCTGAGCTCCCCAGCCCCAGGTCAGCAGCTCCGGCCCTGCGAGGCCAGGGAAGACGAGAGCCTGCAAAAGCATTTGCTCCCAGCTGGAAACTTCACTCCCTGATGCCAGCGACTGGGCGTTTGCAGCACCTCGCTCACCCTCTGCATCCTTCCCCAGCCTGCAAAGGAGGACTAATGCCCACACGAAAGATCTTCTTACAGCAAGAACCATGTAGATTCCCAGCAGGACTGCCATGCCCTGGTATCCTCCATCTTTTTGAAGAACTTAAACTTTTAAAAAAATGCAGAAGTCCTTGGAGGTCCTGAGCCTTTGGACACACAACACTAGCAGGAACCATACCCAGTGAGGTATTGCCTTTGATATTTCTCATGAATACAGTACAGGCTTATGAAAAATAGATACTTGATTCTATCACTCCTTCTTCACGAATGTCTTGCTGAAGATGACAGAAGTGAGGAAATTAAAAGTGTCATGTCATGCCTTGCTCCCTCCTGAATCGCACACTGCCTCGGCAGAGATGGGCTCAGCTCACGCCCTTTTTCCTGCTTCTTCAGCTTTGGAAACAGCTCTGAGTTCTTCCACAAACCATTTTTCCTGCATTTCTGAAACAGGCAGGTTTGAAATCTTACAGTTTAGGTGTAGCAGGGCCTGACAAACAGGGGACACAGCTCAGCAGTGTCTAAATATACACCCCCAACAGGCAAAGAAGCTTAGGGTGACTAAAAATAGCAGATGCGATTTTGACGACCGACAAGTGAGGAGAGAAACGCGACGCAGAGTAAATACTCAAAGGGATGCGGTTGGGAGAGGAGTGCTATCTGAAAGGCAGCAAAATATGTCATCCGTCTCTGGGAGGTTGCTTGTTTCAGTGGAGCAGCAGCCTGAGCTCTCGACGTAGAAGATGTGCTGATGTAACTACAGCCACTGCCAAAGGCAGCCACGGCTTCCTCGAAGCAGGCTCGAAACCTGTGAAACCCACATCAGAAAATCTCACTGATCTTGCCGTTTACTCATTTCTGGTAACCAAAGGCCAATATGGACTACGGGAAAAGAAAAAAATCAGTTCAAGGTCTCTACCTCCAGCACATCAAGTCCCATATTCACAGTCAAAATCAGTTACTGCTTTAAGGACCTGCGATAGCAACACCTCCATTGACTTCAGATGGAAAAACCCCACAGCTGACTGCTGGCAAATTGTAGTGCTGCTGCAATGGGTATAAGCTGGTACGGACTGACCTCTCCTCTGATGCCCCGGGCTTGGATTTGAGTGTCACCTCTCAGGAGAGCGATCCCCATGTCTGCACAGATGCAGCCTGCTCTTCCTGCATGGAAAACAAAGTCCTCTCGTCCATCCACCCCACAGACAGCACCCCTACTACATGCAGGTGCTGGGCACTTAGTGCTGCTGCTCTGTATGATAAAAAGCATCAGAGAATTTGTAGGGATAAATTGTAGGGCAAGGAGATCCAGACCTGCCTCCCAGAGATGACTACTCCCGTATTTAGGCATTCAGACCCAGGGGAGCTTGGTGGTGAATAGCCTCCAGGGATGGCCAGAGCAAGCAGGGTTTGGGACTGGAGTGATTGCCAAGCTAGAGCTCTGGAGAAAGGAAAGTGAGAGACTACGAGCAGGGAAAAGGCAGATGAAGGAAGACAAGAAAAGGGGAGAGGAACGGAGAGAGATAAACCATCGCAGCAAAGGCAGTTCATCCTTGCATCCACTGAAGCATCTGCCACGCTCCAAAAAAGGCTCCTCTGCCAGGTGAACGAAAAAATGAGTCCTGTCCTCAAGAGCAGTTATCCTTGGAGAGAGGAGAGGGAGTGAAATGAGGAGAAACACCAGGTGACACCAGTGGGGAAAGTGCCTGGGCCACCGCCATGGCAGAGAGCCACAGGGGTCGGTGCTCAGCACTAGCAATGAGAGGCCCCTGAACGAGCCCGTTACCTGGAAGGAGAGTCCTTCCAAGCTGAAGAGCATCAGGTCAGAAAAAAAAATAATGTATGTATGCATGGATATATACACACGCACACACACACACATATATATGGCACACAGTTTCCAAGGCAACCGAAGTCCCAGCGTGCAGCACTTGAGCAGCACTTGTGCAGGGCATGCAGCAGCATTTCCACGGAGAACACAACTGATGGCTTTTGGACTCAAAGATGCCTGGAAGCCAAAAAAAAAAAAAGGGCGGGGGGGCTGTAATTAAGAGACTATCACATCTGAAGGCAAAAAGGTTGCAATAAATTAATCTAATCACATCTTTAAACGACACCACCACACGTGACTAGCAACAAAGCCACCTGCCTCAGGAGTCGCTTCGCAGCACTGGAAATTAGAATATCAAAAACAACCACTGGCTAATTAAAACCCCCAGCTTTGCTGCTATACGACAAAGACAGCACGATGTTAAAAATGCAGCCTAGCATGTGGGAGCTCCTAAGCGCTCAGTGATCGTATTTTCCTTCTCCCCTGTCAGCAAGACAGATATAAACCCCCCTCTTTTCTCCTTTTTCCATCCCTTTCTGGAACTAAGGGGCTATTTCTCCTCCCTCTTTGCACAGGGGTGAGGAATTCATTTCCATATGTATTTTTATTTTATTTTTGGCAGAGGCACAACAACTTCCAGCTGGAGTTTTTCCAGCCTCCCTCTTCTCTTTCCCAGGAGTAAAACCATTCAGAGCATTAGCAGAGCCAACAAAGCCCCTTGTAAAAATAAGGCTGTTCTTACCAGGCACATAGCTAGAGCCCTGAGCATCACACTGAACAGACAGGCAGGCAGAGAGAAAATAAACAGCTGTGATAAAGAGGCAAAAAGTGTCCCAACCTGGGTGTTTAACAGTCTGACTGCCAAAATACAGAGTCTGATATACACGGCCTGATTTCCAGAAATCAACAGGAGCTGCAACCACTCGCTGTGACAATAGGGAGAATCAGTCCCTGCCCCAGGGCAGCTCCACCACCACAGCTAAAAGGCTCCGGAGCACCTGTGCAGACCTCACCTGGGAGAGGGAAGGAGCAAGCATGGCCAAGTGAAGGCCAGGGGATTTTTTGCTACCCCGAAGTGGGAGGTGGCATTAAAAGAACGGGAATTTTCCCCAGAAGAAGGATGAAGGTTAAGCTTTGGCATTGGGTCTCAAAACCTATCTAGAGCAATTAAAGAAAAAAGGCAGCTCAAGCAAGAGTGAAGCAGAGCAGCTGCTCTGGGAATAGTGGAAGCTCTTACATCGAGGGGTTGGCAAAGTTAAAGAGAGAGACTTGATTCAAAGGTAAAGCCACATGCAGGTGGGCAGACACCTGACTCCTTAAAAAGACCTTTGACCAATGCCAAAAACATTCAGGAACGTTGAGAAACCGATGCAAGGAAATGTCAACAGCTTTCAGCTTTTCTCAGTGTAGTATCTTCCTTCTCCGCCCAGGTGAAGTGAAGAGAAGCTGCTACCAGCTGCCCACAAAACCAGCCTGCTTGCTTCCACCTTCACACGTGGCTTGGGAAGAAGTAAGCCTGACTGCCCACCGAAGTGATGAGCTGTCCCGTGGCAGGACAGTGGGACCACGCACTCGGGAAGGAGCCGGACAGACTTCCCTTCTGACAGCCACACACTCACCTTTTTCCAGACTAAAATTGTACAATTGTTCCAATATAAAATAAAAACACCTACTAGCCTGTGCAAGAGGCCCAGGGAGTCCTGGGCACAAGCCAAGAAAGTTAGCGATTGATTTTGCAAAAGGTGTGAAGGATCAGGTGCTGTCTCAACACATTTGAAAGCAGAAAACGTGACAGGGAAAAGACTTCCGCGCACATCAAAAGGTTTCACACGATTTCACCTGAAGTTGTTCACCATCAGTGATGGCTTTGGATCCTGATGAAGCACCAGAGCAGAGCAACTGTGGGGCAGAGGACTCACTTGAACACTGTGGCTGGGCTCTAACCACTGCTTCCCCCCAGGGAGCTCCATGTCCAGATAGTTTTGGGGTCCAAACAAATGTACAATTTAAAGCTACAGCACCCACCTCTGAGTTTCTACAGTCAGGCAGGCGGAGATGGTCAAGAGCAAATTAGCCATTTTGGATGTCGCCAAGGGCAAGCCAAGCACTGCTGATCTGCTTGTGGCCAATTAAGCCATCGCTGTCCCACCTCACTCTTCCACTGGAGGCAACTGATTCCCAAAAGGCTGGTAGAAGGGAGGACACAGCCATGCCCGAAGCGCTTATGAGCTGGAACAGCCAAGGTACTGCCTTCTGCTGGCTCTGCAGGCGAGAGGGGGCATCAGAGCCGTAAACCCATACGGCTCGCTCTGAGCAGAGGGGACAGAGTCCAGTGTTTCCTGGAGTTCAAGCTGGACTTTTAACAAGGAACCAGATTTCACGTTACAACATTTGCCTCTTCCCTGAAAATCAGGATTTACACAGTGTCACACCATAAAATGAAGTCACTGCTCCCTTTCAGAAACACCAACAGCGATTATCTCTTCTCCCAGCAGCAGCGTAGGAAAACCCTGACAGTCAGTCCTACAGGCGAAAATGCACCACAAAGAAACTGTGTCTAGTTTAACAACAGCAAGAGAGAGGAGGCAGATTTACCCTTCTCAGCTTTATTGTTCAAACTGACTTCAATGGTAGGGCATGGCAGCAAGGAAGACAACTCTGCAAAGCAAGTGCAGAGGGATGGATAAAAAAAAAAAAACACAAAACCCCTCACACTGTCCTCCCTCAAACGGTAACACTGGCATTAAAAAAAACCAAAACATGCCTAGGTTCCCACACATCACCTGGGAAGAAAATACCCATCCAGAAGTGAAAATGCCTTTTCCATCTCCTGTAAACCCATTAACGAGCAAAGATTTGGTAGCACAAAAGCAGGAATTGCAAAATTGCCCATAAGGACAACTCATCCTCCCTAGCCACTCGGTCTCTCCAGACCTGGAAGCGATGCTCTGCTGCGCAGGAGCTCCCCTCCTCTGAGCAGCCATACAGCCCACTTGCCAGGCCACCTCTCCCCGAACAGCCACGCGAGCAGCACGGTGCAATGACGGGGTGAAAACCAGCGTTCTGCTTATCACGGCACAGCACAGGGCTTCTCACAGCAGAGCATGGAGGGCTCCTGTTCTACGGACGGGACCTATAGTGCCGCAGTATTAATACATGCAGTGTGTGCAGCAAAGCTTCTGCCTCTTGCTTACATTTGGTTCATTTGTTCCCTCTAAAACTGCTTCTTTTTAAAGGTATTTCTTGGGGTTTTGTGTTTTGCCAAAGAACTCGCTGCACCCAAAGCGGGCAAGCACAACAAACAGGTTCTTCCCGTGTAAAAAGCACGTATGTGCAAAGCTGTGTTGGTCTCAGCTCTCCTCCAGCTTCGGGAGAATGCACACCTCTAGACAGACATTTCAAGTTTCTCTGTCTCCAGCTCTTCAGTCTACATCTCTTTGGTGAAAGAGAGCTCCGCGTTTCCAAATTCAGTTGCATTTATAACATTTCTGCTAGAAATAGCCATTCCCTCTCTTAATCCCCCTGCCAATTTTAGCCAGATCCTTTGTCATGCTCAGCTGGAATATCAAATATTCATGTCCAGAGAGTCCAGTAGGATACTCAAGCCTAGCATTTCACAGATCCTGTAAGGGTCCGGAGACTTTTTTCCAATTCAGCCCTTTTTCTCCATTTCCAAGGCATCCCCAAACCACAGAGAACCGAGAACCAGTGACAGCTGGTTCTTTTTAAAATGATGACTCCATACAGCACATAAAAAGAAATCATCACTTCAGCCCTCGTGGATATGGGAGGATTGGGCAAAGACCAGGAATAACCTTCTGTTAGAGGAGGCAGCTTCTTCAAATTAATATCTACTGTGTTTAGATCCTAATCACCTCAACACGGTGAAAATGCCAACAGCTCAGGAGCATCAAGCCTGGACTCAAGCACGCAAACATATCAATGAGCGTCATCAATCCACGTCGCTGCCAGCTAGTTTTTCTCCCCCTCCCTGGATTTATAGCTTGCTTTGTGAAAAAGCCTGTTTAAAAGACTTTTCCTCACATCCCCTTCCCTCACAACGTCTTCCATCTCACAGCATCCTGCAAGGCGGTCGCTCACAAAGCCCAACACTGCACTGGCACAGCAGCTACCACCAAGCTGGCGTGAGCCCGCTTTGCAGGGCCGGTAGAGATGCCTCATGGCCAGCAAGAGCCACTGCTCCTCCACCTGCCCCACGTGCCGGCGCCCAGCTCTGGAGCATCGCAGCTCACGGCACACCGGTACCTCCAGGAGGGCCAGAAGCGGCACTGCTGCCTGTCCTGCTCCGACCTGCTGCCACCTCCCATGAAGCACACGTCCTCTCGGGCTCGCTCAGGCAGATGCAAAGCAGTCACAGCTCACTGTCCCCACCTAAGCGTAAGAAAAGGCAGGGGAGCGGGGGCACAGCAACAGCCCCAGCAGCGAGACACTATTTGTCCGCTAAGAGCTCCACATCCGCAGTGGACCTGCTCCTCACTGGGGAGTTTCGCAGTGGCAGTCACAGGAAAGAGATCTTCCCTGGTGGCACCAGAGAGGCAGCCACCCCCTCAGGGAGCACACTCCCCAAGAGTTTCTTCTGCACAAACAGGGCAACCTGGGCTAGCAGTAAGGAGGCAGCTGGGGCAGCTCGGCCTGGGGAGCGGCCACCCTGCAGCCAGGAGGCTGAGGCACCCCACCGGACGGTCATGCTGAGGTACAGCCTGCAGAGACCACAGAGAGAGACAGAAGGGTTGGATGGATCCAGCACCAGGCAGCAAGCAGCTCCTTCTGGGAAGCATTTCCAGGCGACCAGGGTATGTGATCTAAAGCCCACCAAAAGGACGAGTCTTGTCGAGCCTTGAGAAATGCAGATGAGAGGAAAGGCATGAAACCAAAGCCTGGTATTATTGTAACAACCAAGAGCAAAACATCAGTCGCACCCACAGGACACCATGGTGTGCACCCTGGAAAGCCCCCCGCGGCCCCTAGGCCTCTGACCCGCTGCCAAGGTGTTGCCAGCGGGCTCGCCAGTGCCTGCAGGTATGGAGAGCACTCTCCCAATCCTCCTGCTTCGTCCGTAACGCCCTTCTCTCCCACCAGCCAGACCTAGTAGCCACGGCCTGAGCAAACACTGTCCTCCCCTCGACGTTCATCCTTCTGTCAAGACGAACACGATCGCACGCGCCGTCTCAGCACAGCCTTTCCCAGATGCAGGACAACAGGTTTTGCTTTCTGCTTCCTCTCCCCACAGGTTTCTACGAAAGCAACCCCCAATGCACACAGATGTCTTCCCATCATCGGCAAACCATCCCGGTCCCCCCAGACACCCGGTCTGCGCTGCAGCATTTGCTGTAAGGCACGATTCACCCCGGGCCAGCGGGGAGGAGCGTTTGGCAGAGCCCTTGGCCAGGGCAATTGAGCAGCCAGTCTCTGCTATGTACAGACCAAGAGTGATCAGAGTCGCCTTCTCCCTCCAGTTCTTATCATTTACCCCTCGTGAAGCAGAAGATTTTAATGAAACCTCTTCTCCTCTGGCTCTTGTGCTGTCTCTGCAGAATAACTAGCTGCTATTGTTAGAGGGGTTTACTAGGAACCAACCAAAAAAAAAAAAAAACAAACCAAATCTTGACTGGAGAGCTCCAGCCATCAGTTTTACTTAGTTCCTGTGGATTTCAACATCCATCACAAATGCAAGGAGCCTATTTCCCAGATCAGCGAAAGACACAGCCTCTGTATTTATTTCCATTTCAGACTGTAAATCTGGAGTTCAACTGAAACTCACTGAATACTATTTTGCATCTGAGAAAATATTTTCCAATGAATACAACAAATTATTTTCCTGACTGCATAACCCCAAACTGCCTTCTGCTCGAAGCTGCTACATCCTCCCAGCACCTACTAATGACAACAAGATTGTTTCTTTTATAAGGCCTTAAAATGTTGCAATTGCCTCAAAATTACATGGATTTTTCAGACAGAGTTCAAACTCCATATTCTTTCCAATTCAAACTGAGGTGCACAGGGGAGAAACAAGGCTCAGCACACACGAGCTTGCTGTCAGGACTCCTCACCTACTGCTTTTCAGGATGCATTAGCATCACAGACATCTTCCTGCCTGCCACATCTTTGCATTCACAGAGCACCTGCCAAAATTCACAGGCTGCGGAAGCTGACGCTGAGTCATTTCCCAGCTCTGGCTCCTATCACTGGGATTGAAGTTGTGAGATCAAAGAGGAAAGGAATGCAGAGCATCTTGTTTGCATGTCACCAATGCCATTTTGCTGCAAGGCAGCTAGAGCAAGACACACACAGACAGGAATTATTGGCAGCAGGAGAGGGAGCATGGCAAGAAAGCCTGGCTACGGAAAGACCAACCCCACAAGTTGGGTGTTTTACAAAGCAGCACACCCCCTCGGTCCAGCTAAGTATAAAACTACAACCAAAGGACCATTACCAAAGAATCCAGTGTCACAGATACCCTGAAAAATAGCATTAGGAAAAGGCCACTTTCTTGTCAGTGGATGTGCTGCTCCCTGGACACCCTCATGCTGCACTGACTCACTGCAACCTGCTCCTGCCTTTCTGTCACAGGTCTATGCTGATTTTCTCACATGCCTGTCTGCTGGAATTAAGAGACCGTTGAAGAGTCTTTGTTCTACATTCACATTTTTACGTTCCTTAGCTTATGTGGGCTACAAAACCAACATAGTGCCCCCCCAGGAGTCAGACAAAGGCCCAAGGCAATGTAAAGAACCCAAAATTTATTATTTGCTACCTAAGCCAATTTCATTCATCTGGCAGGACCTGAATTGGAATAATTTTGATTGCTGGGATCTGGCAGCACTAATGATGGAAATAAGCTTCTGTTACTTTTATTTTTTATTTTATAATTTTTTAAACTCCTTTTCTCACAGTGCACGTGAGAAGGAGCCAAATCCTGCCCAAACTTGTGCAGGATCGGCAGAACAACTGATTTCCCAGCTGCAGAAAGCTGGTTTTATGGCAGCATGAGCTGGAAGTCCACTGTGATAGTCAACTTTCAGGGTTGGACATCAAAGGTGGGAAGAAACCTACCATCTTCTTTTGTTCATAATCAAGGTAGATGAATTCTGGAAATCACCAAGAGATTACAGTTGGCCACATTGTCCCATTACAGGTTTCTATGCAGCATCTAGGCATTAGATTAATAGATGCAATCATGACAGACTGAGCACATTCAGACACTGTCAGCACAGTTGAGAGCTGCAAACACATCCATGCGTGATGTGAGAGATCATTATGATATAACCGACTCCCTGAACTCTCTGCAGAACTAAGCAATCTCCTGAAACTCCTACTGCAGAGCAACTCTCCGGGGTAGGTAATTCCCACTCGCTTTGGTAAGACACGTGAGGAGGGATGGTCTGCACTGCTGCAGGAACGGAGCAAAACCACAGCTCTCCCGTATTTTTTTTGAGTCAGGGAGATAATAGGGTTCGATAAATGATCAAACTGCACGCACAGACTGAAGCGTTTACAAGGAATACAGAAACGCCATTTAAGTCTCCTGCTCTGATACAGAAGCACTGTAGCAAGATGGGCTTGATGCTGTGGGTCAGGCCCACCTCTCTCAACAGCACCCTCCCACTACACAGTGTGATATTTGCCCCAGTGGGTCCACCCTTGCAGAAGAGCTTGCAAGCTGGGGGTTCTCTAGCACAAGAGGCTTCAGAAGCATCCAACTCCTGGCCAAACACAACAGCGCCCATTTCACCTTCCCCTCCTCAAGAGGGGCACCAACATGGGTACGTGCCCAGCACTACGTGCCAGTGCTTGCCCGTGACTCACGCAGTCTGGATGGGACTCAACATAACTCTACCCCACGGCCCCAGCCATGCTCTGCATCTGCTAGAGATGCCCCAATGCCTTCATTCATCTCACGCCTGGCAAGATTCTGACCTCCACAGGCATGAGCACTCATTCCCCTCCGATACCCATCACCCGGAGCCAGCAGAGCGATTCAACTTCAGCACGTCAACTCCTATCCTGAAGACTGCAAAGCATCTAGAGAGCTGCGTGTGCTCTTATCCCCTTGCTTCTCATCTTGCTCCAGCACCAGCCGTCTGGTTCCTCTCGCCTCTTCTCCATGCCAACCCTAAGCCTTCTGAGATGTTAGAATTTGAAATCCACCCATGAATGATCAATCCCAAATTACATTCCCCCAGGCAAACCCACTCAGACCAAAGGGATGAGTTCTGATGCCACTTGTCCGCACTGGCCATTTACTTCAGTGCCCGTCAATGCCGCTCCCCGTAATAGCACAACTACGCTGCCCCATCCCCTCCCTACTTCTCCAAACTTCAGATGCCTACGCACCCTCTAGGACGTGAGCTAACATCCATAAAACCAGACGCTTTTATCTTTCCCAGGGCGCCTCTCCGCACAGGAGCCAGCTCCGAGCCGACACCCGGCCCCACGCACGCACCCGTCAGCTCTGGTCAGCTCTAACTTAGCAGAAAAGGGAAAAAACCCGGCGCACAGAGGGCTACCGCCGGCGGCACCCGCGGGGGCGGGTGGCACAGCCCGGGCCGCGGCGCCCGCCCGCCCCCGCCCCGCACTCACGGCGCCCGGGGGCAGCAGCACGGCGCCCGCCGCCCCATCGCCCCCCGCCGCCGCCTTCTCCTTCTCCTCCGGCTTGAGCGCCGCCGGCGGCTGCTGGACGCCGATCTTCACCATGGCCCCGCGCCGCCGCCGCCGCCGCTGCCCGCGCCGCCGCCGCCGGCACCGCCCCGGGGAGGGGCCGCCGCCGCCCCCGCCCCCGGCAGACCCCCGGGGCGCTCCGCCGCTCCGCTTCCCCCGCCCGCCGCCGGTGGGACCGGGGGCGGGGGTGTCCCCCAAGCCCCCCGCCGAGGGCTGTGAAGGCAGACGGGGGTTTGCAACCACCGGGCGCCAGCGGGCTTCGCAGGTGCCCGGGGGGGCCGAATGCACCGTCCGAGTCGCGGGCAATAAACCTGTCCCTAGGGATCTGCCCGCCAACAGCACCCACCGCTGCTGCCCCGTCTCGGCCGAAAGCTGTTTGCTCCCCCCCCCGCCACCATCAGCTCTTGCTTCAACAGCTTTCGGCTGCAGCTCTCCAGCCCTTCCACGGGTTTGAGGATGCGGAGGGTGCAGCAGCAGCCCCAGGAAGCCCCGGCTCTTTGCCGTGCTAAATTTTCAGTACTGCAAATGGCACCGCTGAAATCGGGTCAAGAAATGGAAAAAAACCAAAATAAAACAAAACTAAAACAACCCACCAAGCCTGAAGATGCATCAGCCTGAAGCAGATGCACGCAGAAAACAGAGGTTACTCTGGGGAAAGCTAGGAAAAACCCAGCTGCCGTTCGTTTCAAGGCCTGAGACCAGAATCCATGGAGGAACTGAGAGCGTTCAGGCCCTGGGGGCCTCTCCCCCAGGGACCAGCTCTGGGCAGCAGAACAGATGGATTACCTTCTTCATTGGGACAATGATCTAGAAAAAGCCCTTCCTGACAAAAGCAGAGCGTGGCATGCAGAAGAGAATTTGAGGTGGTTGTTTTTGTGCCACTGATTCTGGTCTTGTGCCACTGGAATACGGTTGGGGAGCAGCAGGGAGCAGAGCTGCCTGCGAGGGGCTGCGGATACGAACACTCTCTGAACGGCAGAACAGCGGGGCATTACCTGGCTCTACGCAGGATTCACTGAAGCACTTGCACAGCAAGGAGTAAAGAACACACGTTGACAGTTTTGTTAAGGTAACAAAATGGGAAAAAAAACATTAACAAAACCCTCTCTGTCAGCCGTGGGTAGCAAGGAAAGTAGCAAACCGTCAGTGGAGAAACACAGCAATACCCTTACATTGATTTGGTCCACTTAAACATAGTATTTATTTATAATAAAGTCGTTATGAGCATTTTCTTTCGATCCAGAAGGATTCATTATGTACCGAGTGCTTTACATCATGTTAGGAACTAACCCATTGATAAATTAGTGCTAAATTTTATTTGCAAAAGGCATCTTTGGCAGGGATTCAACATTGACTCACAACAACAATTGCTCATAGTGCTGACTTGCCATTGTTCAATATTTAGAGGCCCTCAGTCCCCCCGGCATCCTGCTGTGTGCGTAAAAATTACATCGGGTTTGCAAGTTTTATCTCACACAGAGATAAGGGGCAGCATTTCCAAAACAGCCCCTAATTTTAGGAGCTCAAACTAAGACAAGGTGGTCCTGAGTTTCTGGCATCAGGAGACCTTACAGCCAGATCCAAACATCTCACACTGAACATGCAAGCCAAGAGACACCATCAGAATCTTTGTGACAAAAGCTAGAAGGCAATTGCTAACTACTCTAATGATGTCTATCCTAAATGACATGTAGTCTTAGAGCAAGGAAGTGTCCAGAACAGGAGCAGAGGGGCAGAAATCCCTTGTGCCCCAGTCCTCTCAATCCACCAGGTTATCCTGCTTTCTACCCCCTTCATCACTCAGGGCATAGATTTGGCCCTGTCTTTTTTTAGGTTGTTTGACTACCCTCCTCCTCGCACACAGCTCTCTGTACAAGAATCGCTATGTTACCTCCTTTGTCTCCAGTCCAATGGTCCACCGGGCAGCTCTCATCACAGAGAAGAAATCTAAAGCTGGGATGCCAGCTGGGGAAAAGTGATACGAAATCTCTCAGTACATCTGATAAATGGCAGAGAAAGCTTGACACAAAAATCTTTAGTTTAAAGGCAGAAGTTGTAGAAAATTGGGGTTTGTTCTTTCCACTTGTGGCAAACTGCCTCTACCCCCCATCCCCAATCAGCCAGTCTGCGGGGCTGCTGGGACAAGCCTGCAGTCAGGAGAGTAAAGGATCCTCTTCTAATATTTAGGTCATTTGTGAAAGATACTGAGAGAAATAAGCATGAGGCTCCTGATGTTCATCAAGTCTCCTGACAGAACTAGTCTATTGATTTTCGCAGAGGTAAACAGACCGAAAGGCAGCATCACACCACGCCAAGCCAGCAGCAGAGCACCAGGCAGCACTGACAGCGGCTCTGCCCTTTCTATGCAAGTCAGGTGCTGGCCTGTCACCTACTGAATCAACCTGGGTCTTCTCTGAGTACAACAACTAATTTCCTGTTTTAAGGGGAAAGTAGTATTGATCAAATACATGAGACTGACATCAGAGCGTGTGTGTTGGGGGAGTCCCCTCTTCACAGCTCAGAAGCAGCCTGCTTGGACCAGTCTGGTTATTCTCCGTCGGGAAGCCCCACCTGACAACCCACTGCCCTCCCTGGCTGCTGGTTCTGCAACTTGTGCCCAGGCACGGCTTAAACAACATCACCCTCTAAAACATGAACTGGCCCCCAAAAGCACCCGCGGAGCAAAACTTCTCTCCATGAGATCACGAATCCTGCAGGATGCTGTTAATGTTAACATGCACTTTTAAAAAATGCTTTTTTAAAATTTTTTTTCTTTTTTTTAATGGAAATACGCACAAGTGCCTCGAACAATCTGCCTGTTTGCAGTATTTGTGAATACAGCTGGAATACTCATATTAATTTTGGCGTACCACAAAAAAAATTCGCAGGACTGGCGAGAAAGGCAGGTTATTCTCAGTGTAACAATAAACCCAAAAAAGGTATTTTAAAAATTTATAGGAAAACATCCAAATGATTATAAAATGGGTCAGCATTAAAGTTCTAAAACTTTAAGCGTCTTTACTTATTTAACATTTCAAAATTTAGTATCGGTCACAGCCATGTCATTCTGAGGCATCTCCTGATTTCATTTACATATCTGGATAAATGGCTTTACAAGCACTGAGAAAAATCACCCTAGTCATCATATGCCGGGTTTCAGACTGAACGAATTTTTCAATGAGAAATATCCTCCAGCTATAGGCCCTTCAGTCTGAGGCTTAGAGGATAAACACTGACAATGAAGTCTGCTGCCTCGCTAACGCAGCTTAAAAAATGTGTCTCTTGCCTTGCAGTGGAGAAGTGACACGCTGCTTATAAAACATCTTGCTCAAATCTACTGTCTTTTCTATTATTAAGCAAGCAGGTTTCAGTTTAAAACTGCTACCTTACTGACTTCATTAAAGCCACCTGATATTTATTAGTCTTTGATAACAAAGTTTCCATCTCTTGCATGTAATTAAGTTGAATCCCAGGAACAATTTACTTGACTGATCTTTCTTTAAGCATAGCAGCACAATAGCACTTCTCAAGTAATGGATCGGTGGGAACTTTATAAGCCTTTATTAGAGAAATTGTCCGCTACCTTGCCACTTTTCACCTTTCAAAAAAGTACCACTTTATGTAGGAAAAAAAAATATTAAAGAGAGAGCACAAGATAACTGCCTTAATATATTCTGAGCCAACCAAAATGTGTTTGTCATTGACTGAGCTGCATCTATTTCAGAGGTCTGCCTCATGTATCAATAGTCCCTCACTATATCAGGCTGGAAGAAAATGTGAATTTTAGAGTCCTTAAATCATTCTGATTTTCCACTGCAGTTCCAATAAGGGCTTGAACTAGATAGCGTGCTGTAAAAATGAGCAGAACTCAGTAATGTGCTGAAAGTATACTTTTGTTTTCCCTTCCTAGCCATACTGATCAGCTGGGTAGAAAGCAAGAGACAGGCTGGGCTTAAAAAAAAATAATCATAATCACTCTTAAAGGAACACACCACAAATGTGGAGGATGCACTGATGGGTTTTGCTATTCCTTGTATAATCTACCTCTAATTACCCCACATAATTGCACGAGGCAAAGCAATTACCTGTAGCCAAAGGTAGAGAATCAATCCAGTAGTTTCCATGGAAAGTTACAGCATTCATCTGCAGCTGAACTGAGCTGAATTTCTTGTCACTCCTGTGCATGCCACACCAGCTGGGGTAACATGTCGATCCCTACTACAGCTATCATGGATCGAGTCTTTTGTTCCTTCTTTTCTCTTCGAGACAAAATTGATGGTTAGGCAGCAGCAGGAAGCCCTGGGCCACCTAGGAGGGTAAATGGAAATCTATGACCATTATGTCCTTCAAAAATAACAAGTGAGTAATTTTCTCCTAATAGCAAGAATTATCCTGGATTAGTCTCCCTCCTAGAAACTAGCGAGCTCCAGGCATCTCAGTTATCCCATTTTTATAAACTCTAGTCTATAAAAGACTAACACTTAGCATCCTTTGGTCAGTATTAAAAAAAAAAAAAGTATCCACGTTTCAAAAAGTATGCACAGACCAGATGTACAATGGATTTGACCTGAACCACTAGTTCAGTTAACCACTGGTGGCAGGACCGTTGTAAGCCAGGACTGTTGTAAGCCAGAGCCAGGATGCTTGTTAACATTTGGTGCCTGCTGTGGCACCAAAACCCCCTAGCAGGTATGTGCGAAAAAGTGGGGAGGGGTGGTGAGAGAGGGAACGAAAAAGGTGGCTTGGAGACAGCACCCTAAATACCCGATGTGTATTTTTATGTCATAGGATGAGCAGGGAGCATACCAGAGACAACAAAATTACCAGAACTGTTGTACAGTTTATACTTTTTATTACTTAGAGGGAGTTTTTCTATAGAAGTATCCACAATTTAACTGGAAACACGTTAGGGGTTCCACAAATCAAAATACTTCGGAAAATGCCGCTCCGAGCACTTTGTAACACTTCTGGAAAGGCTGTGACCAGCAGGGAGGGCGTTCAGGTTGGTGGGAAAGCACTAGTGAGAAGAACAGGATACAGGCCTAAAAGCCAAGAAAGCCCAGGAAGTGGGAAGGGCCCTATTCATCACCTTTACGTATGAATGCAAGTGTTAAAATACAGATTAGGAACAAAAGCAGGAGAAAGGGGAGATGTCGGTTTAAGAAGATAAAAAGCGTGGGACTAGATTTAAGTAGTTGTGGGAGAAGGCAGGTGGGAGGTCTCAGCCCCAGAGTGTTCAGCTGCATCCTTCCCCAGTTCCCAGAGAGTCCCAAAGAGGGACCCCCAAGTACAAGAGAAGATGTAATCTGAGCTCTTGCTTTCCCTTTCCCTCCTGTCATCTCATTTCTAGTTCTGTATTCAAGAACTGGACTTTTTGCTCTACCTGCACCAACCTTGTAATATTCTGCTTGTCTGATGTTGAAAGAGGCCAACTGATATGGAAAAGCCCTGGGCATGCGTCTTCTCTGGAAGCAACAAGCTGAACCAAAGCCCCCTCCTTCTTGCCAGGGATCTGCAAACCAAAAGAGTGGGAAGGGATTTTGGGAGGCTGGCTGATACCCCCCCTCACCATAATGACTAATATCATGAGGTCATTAGGCCTGGCAAAAATTATCTTCTGTCAGGTGCAGGCAAGTGTTCCTTCGTCATGAGCTCTGCAAAAGCAGTGTTTGAACCAACAGGCTCATCAGATGAAGTTACTTAGCGCAGACGCAGCGCAGTATCAGTCTTGGATGTGGGGAGTGAAGCACCATTGACTCCAGTTTCTATGGTGTCAGGTGCCTGGCTCTGTACGTGCCTGCAATTACAGTTCTGAGCGCAATGCATATTTTAGTCAGCTACAGAAAAGCTGGGTAGTTTCCAGAGGTGTGTATTAGCTTACACCAGCAGCCCCCAGTTTTCACCACCCATCACGCAAGTAACGTACTCTGAGCAAAGGCCACCTCACCTTTTTCTTATCTCTCAGTTTTCCTCTTCTTCAGGGCATGCTAAGAGTGAGCGAGCATGCTCAGCCTGAGTAAAGCACTTTCTGGCAAGAGCAGAACACACTGAAGAGAAAGGAGTGTGACACTGCATACCAGTACCAGTTTTCCAGCAGATTTTACACAGGGAAGGAGGAAAGAAAATGTGGTCTCTTTCCAGGAGTTTGACTGTTGAAGAACTGGTTTTTCAAAGCTCAGAGTTAATTGCTGTGGTGTTTCATGACAGCCACATCCTCTAACTAAGTCTGCTACCTCTTTAATTAGCAGATCTTGATGAACATCTCAGGGTTTTATGTAACAGGCTTAGAAAACCAGCATTACCTTGAACCCAAGAGGGATGAAGTATCACTGGACACCGTAGCAATTTTAATAATCCTTAGGAGATGGAGACTTCAATGTTAACTGGCTGTAGGACTGAGCAGAAAGAGCCTGAATCTCTTCTCCCCCCTTTCGCCTCTTCTGTCTTTACTGAAATTTTTGCCTGGTGCCTGGTTGTTGCCCAAAATATTGGCACAGCAGGCACCCTCCTTCTTGCCCTGGCTCCTTAGATTTGGAACTTCTTTTAGGTGCCTTGCCTTTGAACGCAGTACTGAAAATACACACCGAAAAAATGAGAAAAAACAAGAACAACAAAACCATGGCCAGCATGTTAGACAGACATGCAGTCAAAAATGTCTCACTGGGAACCCAAGCCAAACAACTCCTCGGACATCCTCAGCTTCACCTTCTTTTTGGGAGGATGACTCAGTGAACAACCCTTTTGTTCAGATACCTTGTTTGACATAGCCAAACCTACTACAAACTGGGTCACATGGAAAGAATCTGCCATCCCTCCTAGCAACACATGGCATCCTATACATACTCGTAACTTAATTAATACCTAACAAAATCTCACTACTGCAGGGTTGACAAAGAGTTTTCAGCACAAGGGACAAAGCTGTACTTATTTATAGTATCAACACATATTATACAAATTCAAGCAAGCTCGGAGTCCGCAATTGGCAGAAATCAATCTAGGCTTTGCTATCTAAGTATCCTCTGCTTTGCAGCCCAAATGAAATAAAAGCCAAAGCAAGCAAATTCAACCACATCTAGTAATTGCCATGCTCCTGTTCAGAAGGTCCCAGGGACAAGGGAACAAAGATGACATCTAAGACGACCTTCACCAAAAATAGTTTTTGTTCAAACCCTGAGCGTAGGCATCTATATCTATGGTAGCTGACTTCTCTAAACTCAGAAGCCTCTTTTACTCTGAGGTCAGCTACCCTTACGCAGCACCAAGCATGGCCTAATCGGCTCCACCTTCAGCCTCGACTATTCCCACTAATTTGGCTGGCTTGGCTCACTCACCCATCAGCTTTCCTGGTGAACAAATAAAAGTGCTTTGTAGGCAGATCTGCCACTACTCTTCAACCCTGAGAGGAAAATCATTGAGAGGAAAAAGGATACCAAAATTTATTCCTAGTTTTAAGTGATGAGAATGATCTGTCCGCTTCCCCTTGCACTCACCAGCTGAAACACGTTCAAGCATTAAATAACCTGAAGGGAAACACCTGGTATAGGGACCTTCACCTTTCCTCTGCTTCAGCTCTATAAAAGTATAAGCGGTTCAATACAGGGCTAGAAGCATTGCCTAATTCCACCTATTTTAGTTGCTCCCTCTTCCCCTTATTACTATTAACTATCCTTGACAACTTTAAAATGAGAGGTAGACCCTGAAATTCAGCTGATGACATGGAAATTGGGTTTATCTTCCAAGGGACCAAGAAAAAGCAGCTGGCTTTCCTTTGAGGGAAAAAAGGGTTGTAGCTACTCACTCCTATTTACAGTGTCTGGTACACTCACATGACAGGGCTCCGGCTTCACAAACATGGCAGCAGCACTTTAGCCTGGTGATCTTACAGACCAGGGATTGAGATCAGGGCCCCTTGCAGAATTCAGTCATGAAAGATGTTTTTCCAGGTCTTTAATCTTCACCCAACTTGCCAGCCCTAGGCAAATTCTTTCTGGCAGAGTCTGCCTCCTAAGGGGCTGAGGAAGAAATAATATTTAATGGTGAAACATTTAGAAGAACAAGCTACTATGAAATCTTTCTCAAACACACACACACACACTTCACTGTTTTTTATTGTTTCTTCTAAAGCTGGCCTAATCTCACAGGACATAGAGGGCAGCTGCTCATTAATTAGAAGAGACTGCTTCTCAGGGTCAGCTGGACTCCACCAGGAAGAGAAGCCAATAGTGCCAATGGACAAGCAATGAAAAACATAGTTAGATTAGCTCTAATCCAGCTAAGTACATGGGCACGATAGTCATGCGACTAAAGCAAGCCCTCTATACATTCTCTTCTTGTCCCCCTACGCTGCTTCACACCTTTCTGCCCAGGAATGAGGGCAATCCAAATGATTACAAGTAGATGCCCAAACTACAAGGCAATCTTTCTCTATTCACCCTCTCTTTGTGGCGCAGACATAGCAAATCCAGATGACTTCATGTACAGAGCATCTTCCAACAGCAGCCTCCATTTCCCTATGTTTATCTTCAAGGCCTATTAAATTGTATCCCTCCCCACCAATTACCCCTCTTCCCAAGAATGTGTGTTCTGCTTTAATCCTACATCTAAGAAACTGTCAGCTACCAGATCATGTGAACACAGCTAGTCCCTGTTCTGCCAGTGAAGATGCTGGTCAGTAGAGCATTTAAAGAGTCTTGTTAATGCCCAGAGACAATATTTTCAGGTTTATATTACAGCTGGAGTGCCATGAACAAATATTCTTCTCAGGCTTTTTCAAAACATATAACACAGCTGCATCAACAGCCATGCAGCTGGCTGTGCCAGGAGCAGGCAATGCTTCAGTACTGTAGGGTGGGATATCAGAGCACTCTCTTGGACATTTCAAGCATGACTGGGGTTACCCTCTGGGGTATTTCCACAGAGTTGCTTCTGCTGAATGGGTTACTCTACTCTATGGCTCCCAGTTTACATGGAAATTTACCTTGGTGAAGTCCTTGGGTGCACATGCTGGCCCTGCTCCATCTTCATGCTAAGCCTAGAGTGTTCTCATAAGTGGGACAGGAAGTTGGCAGTCTCATTTTTAATCATTCGTGGTTTTGATCTCGTTAGTGTTTTTCCAGATTTTTATTCATCCCCTGTAAAATTTTCCAAAAAGCAGAAAGTCTAGGCAGCCAGCTCAGATTGTGGGGGATATACCAGTTTGTCCCTCCACAAGTCATCAGGACATATTCCCATTGTCCCATCCTGTTCTGCCAAGAGGAACCTAAAAATCTCTTTGGCATTAAGTACCACCATATAGGAATTTAAAAAATCTCCTACTATCTTTATTGTCCAAGTGAAAAAGATGACACACTATGGGTAATGGAGGGCATATACTGTGGGACTCCTGAAAACACAAAGCCAATTTTTATATAGTCATCCAAACGCAAAATCAGTAATCTTATGAGCTGATCTGCCACTCTGTGCTCTTGTGACATCTGAATCATCTTTCATAGATCTCAGTGTGACACACCAAAACACGCTGGTGTCTGAATCCAAGAAAATCTCTTACCCAGCAGCATATAAGGTTGCAGCTCTGAATGAACATACTATGCTGTTAATGAGTTGAAAGCACCTCATTTCTGGGTCAAGAAAGAGAAGTTACAGTGTCCCACAATCTACCACAAGCCATACACAGAATATCCATGTTCCAGACGTGACCCTGGAACAGCACGTGGCTGCAGGTATGCATGACGGCACAAGTATATGGAAAGTCCATGTGGCTGCCTGAAGATACATATATTAAGTTGGCTCAAACTCCTCTGGATACAAGTCAAAATATCAGCTTCCCTAGCGAGGGACAGTCCTAAGAGGAAGAGTTCAGAAGGTGATAAGCAATAGCATTACTTTTCTTCAAAAATCTTTATCCTAAGTTCAGTGCCTGGGCATAAACATCATGTCTTTCCCAGGACATAATTCCAAGAAAAAAATGGGGAACAAAACCTTTACTTGAAAGTCTCATTTTACAATTCTTGTAAATATTTTAAAAGGGCAACAGACAGTTACAGGGAACACAAGATACAAACACCTTAAAACATTCCTGTTTGTTAAAATTCATATTTGATGAGTAATGTAGCCTCCAGGTTACTATAGCAGCAAGATCCATCACCTAGGTGACCAAGCACTAATGATGTCAACATTAACCTATCCCTACACACACTCTCACACTGTGCACATTATCAGACTCATTTCTTACAAGATGTTTATCTTCATACCAACAGACGGATAGTAACAGACCATATGGCCAGTCTCCGTGAGGAGTGAGCCCTCCTGACAGCATCAGCCTGCCCTGTTAAGGAGGACTGTTTCGGAGAGCATCACCTGTGTAACAGCTGGCACCTTAGGCATCCAACATGTGCAACCTGATTTACTACCAGAGTAATAAATAGCAACAGAAAAGCAACAGAGCTTGCATAAAAGCTCTTAGGAAACGCTTCTGATGGACGAAGAGGTCACTTAACATACTAGAGGGTCTGAAGTATAAATTTGTACAAAACAGCAGGAATATCTTGGAAAATGCATTGGGAAGGTCTTCCTCCAAATAAGCATTCCTTTTGGGAAGTCAAACTTTTGCTAAGGAACACCAAATCCAATAAAATAAATTCCCAATCAATACATTATCTATTACACAGGGATGATCTATTCCAAACAAACCTGTGCTTTCTATCTGTTTAAGGCCTCGCAAGCAAGCCTTCACGGCACAACACAGCAGAGCAGTTCATGAGCTTGCCCTGAACCACTAGTTGGGCGACAGACCAGGAGAGCTGCATGAGGTAATCAGACCGGTGATGTAACTCAGAGTCTGGGTGTCTTCATACTTCATATGAGCACTGCATACGGTTGAGGACATGCCCTCAACTACGTGGTTTCACTAATGCTGTTTAGCTCTGGATATCTGAGAAACACTCATGAGTACAGATGTGTTTGTTTACAACCAAGCAACGTATCACTTTGATTACAAAGAAAGATTAAACCCAAGACTCCTGAAAAATACTGATTTTTTTGGTAACAACATTACATAATTGGTAACTTCCATAGTCTAAAGGGATTTTAGTTAGTTGGGTTAAAGGGAATGAAGCAGAATCGGGATTTTTTTTTTCCCCTTTTGTTAAAGGCTGCCTTTATATCCTATAGAGAAATTAACCGAGGCAGAAATCTCTTTCCCTCCACTTTAATAAACAGGGATGACTCATAATTTCCCCATTTTGCTTTAAACGTCCTGTCATCATTGCGGTTTGCTTTGTTCAGCTATTCTCTCAACTTCATACAGCACCTGCTGTAATGACGCAGGAAGTCCTCCATGGTTCTTTTGCCCTTTCAATACGCCTCCCACCAACAGAGCGCTCTGACCTTTAAACATCACTTACTTTACTTGCCCAGCAGATACTTGCAATCCCCAAAGACAGTGTCTCTTTGATCACGCTTTCCTAGATAGTAGGAGATTACATTGTCTTAACAGAACCAAAAAAGTATGTCATAGCTTTTCAAGCCTTTCCCCTTATTGAAGCACACTCAGATTTTGTGCTGCAGTTTAAATTTTCACAAATAGAGTGAGCTGTTACAGCTTCACTGACGCTTCAGTGGGTAAGGAAACATCTTGAATCAGATTTATTTGTTTGAAACCTAAGTGTTTGCTTTCTTATCTTTTGACCATCTTTCACTGCCTATTGCCCCATGTTCCTTATGCCAAGTAAACACCATGGTGTCTTTTACCTGCTTATCCACGCATAGGTTGAGCAAAGACCATTAAAAGCCAAGCCCTTCATAATTCTGGAGAACAAATGAATGACTCTGTTCCTGATAAAGCCAGTTTTCTTGTCTGTCTCTCTCACTGGCTGATGATGGGATAACACCAGCAGAGGAAAACAAGATCAAACTAGTGCTGGATCTGAGAAGATAAAAGACAAAATTCAGAGAGAAAGGAACCTTGGGCAGATGAGAGAAATAACAAACACATTTCTACAGCAAAGAATATTTTACACTGAGGCTAGACAACGGCAAAAGATGCTAGGAGAAAACAGGGCCTCTCTGTTTCAGGAAAGAAGACATCTGCTGGCAGAGGGCTACTGGGCCCTGAAAGATTCAACCTCAACACAGAGAATGCTTGAGCAGTGGAAAACAAAAAATAAGAGCGTGGAAATGAATAAACGTTTTATTGTTTGCTGAGAATTGTACACTCTCTGTTGTGGATAAATGCAGCTTGAATTTTGCAAAGCTTTTGCATCTGTTTGCTTCCATCATGAAAAGGCCCTTCAGAGGTGGGCCACTAACCAGGAACGCCCAAGGGCTCCCACGCCGGTGAAAGGAGAGGCAGGAGCTGTCTGGGAGGCGGAGGCTCAGCCCCAGCTGCGAGAGCCAACTAACAGCACAGCAAAGTCCAGATTCTGTGAGAGAGAAACCGAAGGACATGGATGCCCTGATTTGCTGGTGTCAGACAGTGAACAGTGTCACTTTGAAACTGTCAGATGAACTAACCGAGGCGAACAGTATACATCTATGTAGTTAACTGGCCAAGGAACTCTCCACGTTTTTTTGAGTGTGAATTATATAAAATAATGTTTTCCTAGTTCATACTCCTAACAGTCCCCTTCAGAGGACTGTATATCCAAGTTCAGCATGTCTTTCTGGACAATGGGTACCTTTAATGAATAACTGAACTTTAAACAGTGAATTTAATTAAAATCACTTCGCTAAAGAAAATATTCAGCACTTGTGACATTACGCAATACTGCCCTCAGTGCAAAGATACAAGATAAACAAGGAACATTTGGGGTTTGCTTATCACCCTGCATGACTTATCTTCCTATTACTTTCTACCTTTTTCTCTTTAAATACATATTTATGTTTATATATTTAGAAGAGGTAACAGTCTAACTGAACATTTCAGCACTGCCAATAGCTGCTCTGGTGGAAATCTTTGCCATTATGAGATTGCAACCATGCTCAACTCTTTAGACAAGAAGAACAAGACTTCCTTCATTAACCGTTTGGTTGGTCTTTCCTGCAGGAGCAGTGAAACGCTGAGTGCTTCCAACTCTGTAACCCGAAGAAATGAAATGGGTCTGAAATGCTGCCTAAAAATGACTTTCATTTTTATCATTCTCAAAAACGAGATCCAACAACAGGAAAAGCCAGTAAGAATTTGTCTGTTGTTTCAAAGTGCAAGAGCAGCTCCTGACGGCACCTGAAAGGCAGTAGTGTAAAGCTTCACATTTTACATAATGACAAACAAGAGAAACTTTATTCACCTGTTTCTTCGTGGGGAAGGCTCACGCTAGAGAAAACGCAAAAAACAGGATACAAGTGCTTGAACAAAATCAAAGGAGGCCTACAAAGCAAGTGGGCACAGAACCTCTGGACTACTTTTTTCCCCCTTTTTATAATGCATAGAGGACATGAAAGGGTTTTTTCTTACTCTTTCACTCCTGCATCTCTTTTACATTAAAAATTGAAGGCTTGCCTAGAATTGAAGGCTCCGAGGCAAACAGCATCAAAGACATGCACAAGTCAGGATCAAGTACATTGGTAAGGACATTTGGTGAGTGCCCATCTTGCATTGGATTCTCAAGGCTGCAGATGGAAGTCAGCAAATCTGAGGATTCAAAAACCAAACTAAACCAAACGTAGTTCAGCGGCAAGAAGTATTTTTAAAAAATAATTAAAAAATCTTTTTTATGTTATTTTAAAATATATTTATAATTGAATATAAAATATATTTTATATTTAAAAAATAACATCTCTAAATTGCTAATGGTTTAGCTTTTTTTAAAAAAAAAAAAAAGCCCTCCAAAAATTCACAGCTATCCTTGGGCAGAAGAAACTTGTCCTTGATACCTGGAGTGAAATTAGTGATAAATAAAACACCTTTTCATTGCCTTTGACAATAATTTATATTGTTGGGTCTGTGGCTGGATCTTTATTGCAATTTAGTCTGTAGACAGTCTCTCTAGGTGTGTCTGGAAGAAGTCCCTCTTAAGGAAAAGGAATAATCAATTTGTTCATCCGGTAAGATCTCCTGTGCTATTGGGACTTCCAGTGAGCAGCAGTGGGAAGTGACTGCGTAACAACTTGGTCAGTTCTCAGGCTCCAAGAAATGTTTTCCGTTGACTTGCATCCACGTATGTTTCAAAACAGAAGTTCTGCCCCTAAGCTGTGCTGACGTAGCAGTGCTGGGCTGCTGCTGAAGACCAAGTGGTGGCCCATGACACCACGTACCCAAACCCAAATCAGAGCCACTTCTTTTGCTCTGTTCATATCAAAGTCAGGCAGGCAAGCCAGCAGTTTACGCTGAGGCTAGAAAAGTACTCCAGTGACTGGATAGGCGTAACATACACTAAAGTCCGTGTTTGGGACACAAGTTTGAGACACTTGATCACAGCCTGTGAGCTCAGCCCTAAAAGATGAGCCTATACGGTCCACAAGAAAACAAAAAGAGACCCATCAACACACTGTGGAAGGACACTTAAGCATTACCACATCTTGAAGCACTTCACCTGCCTTCCTCCCTCCTTCTCCCTTCCCAACATGATATTGTCTTGCACTGCCAAGCCATGTTTCCTGTCCAGAAGCCTGCTTTTTTCCCCAGGATGTGCGCTAAATTGGGCACTGCTCCCATGAATAGGCTTTAAGTTACCTTTTGAGACAGGCTTGAATCCCAAGTCCTTTTTCTGCTGAAGGGAACGGCACTTTCTCAGTTGGCTGGTCTCTTTTTTGAGTAGAAAAGCAGCGGCAGAGCTGTGGGAGAAGGACTAGAGACTATTATTTCTTGTGCATCAACAGAACCAACTTCAGTGTTGAAGTTTGTTGTGCCTGCAAATATGCCAGGTAATTTTCTCCTCTCCATACTTCTTATAGGAGGAGGAAACCTTTTTCTCTCTCAGACTGGTTGTTGGTGAAACTATCTGCTAAAATAAAAAAATTCATCTTCTTATTTTTAAAGCAAACACTTTGGATTTGGAAGTCAGTAAGAAGCAGCAGATATGGCACATCTGATGACACTTTGCCAGTTTCTTTCTCAGGCAGAACTGAGCTTTCAATACTGAAAAATGATTATAACTCTTTTTCCCTGTTCTGCATGTGTGTTTTTGGTGGATTGCCTACTGCATGTTGAGTTCGGGATGCTGAGCGCCTGCTTGTGTTCTCAGATTCATGTGGCTATGTTGCCCTAGTTAGGATTAAACGATACATTACACCCCGAGTCACCCTCTGCTAATGCCTGCTAGATGTTTTCTGGCATCAAGTTTTAGAATTGGAGCTGGTTGGAAATTTTCCATAGGGGAGATCTTATGAAAGAGAATTCCATTTCTGAGAAAACAGAAATTTTCCATGAGGGGAAAAAGGTTGTTTCTGCCAAAAAAAATTTTTAAAAGATTGATTTGTAAAGAGGATCAAAACACAGCATTTCATTTTGAATTGGCTTGGACTAACTAAACTGCGCAATGCCCCAGAGGATCCACATCAATTTTGGATACTTTCAGCTGGAGACAGTCCAGCCAGAGCACCCAGTCTCATACAGAGCAAGGGCGGTGCCTACGATTTTCAGATGGCCCTGTGTGACTGCCTCATTTCTGACAGCCGTGGCTGCGAGTGCCACAGGTGCCTGCTGTGCAGGGCAGGCGGTGGTGTTCAATAATCCTCCCCAGTTACAGAGCGGGGCAGAAGGTTACAGCAGCCCCATACAGGGATCTCCACCTGCAAGACACAGGCTCAGACATAAGTTTTCCAGTGAGGGAGGAGGCACTTCCCAGTAACGCCCAGATGCCTTCTGAGCTAGCATTTCCATCTCCATGTCCTTTCCTCCCTGCTGGAACCACCTCCTCCTCCCCAGTCCCCTTCAGCCCTGAGCCATCCTTCAGGAGAGCATCCTCATCTCTCCCATCCCCTTCCTCTCTCAGCTCCCATCCCTGCTCCCTCACCCCTCGTACCCCGACTTCCACTCCACAGTAACATCCCTGCTGGCTGCTGCCACTCAGCAGCTCCACACTGACACTGGGAATAGTTGTAGCTGTCTTCTCCTACCCACCCCACTTCCCTCGCTGGCTGCCTTCACCCCACACAAGGCACAAACTCTGCTTGGCTCCAGTAAACTGGGCAATGCACACATGTAGAGCCCCAGTGGCCACCTCCATGCTGCTTCCCACCTGTAAGCCTGCACAGGGAACATGAATTGGAGACAAATCCAGAGGAAAGCAGACTCCCTCCAGTCCTTTGCTCATAGAGCAAAAGTTTTTCCTACAGCTGGAGGAGAAGGTTTTCATTTGTTTCTGTTTGCATTATAAACAAAAACGCCTGACCTCCAGTATTCGGCTAAAAGGAGGCTCTCGTCTGCCCACTCAGTACTTATCAGGAATGCCTTGAGACCTGGACTGTCCTATAGGCCACGTCTAAAGCCCCCTAAGCCACCAGTAATCTTTTACGTTTCAGTGGGCTCTGGATCAGGCCACACTATCCACAGAAACATCAAGGAAGCCAGATTCAAAACCTGAAACCGATGTCACCAGGAACAACCAGTGTCTGGCCCAGATCTGCTTCTGTGCCCTCTGCTGCTGTGGAGGCAAAAAGAGACAGAAAACCCCCACTTTGGCACAGGAGTTTTCTTTGAGGTGTGGAGAACCTCAGATCAGAACTGTTAGCACTCTGTCTGGGTAGAGATACCTTCTCACTTACCTTCTGCCTCCTGAAGTTAAAGGCCACACTGTAAGATAGGGACAATCAAATTAAAACCATCTCCTGGCTGTCACAGGACTTTTAACCCTCGATCTGTGGACTTTTTTTTTTCCCCTCCAAAGAAAGCAAAACCTCCCTGTACAGTGAGTGTAAATCTGTAGACACTGCAGACCTCTCAGAAGCAGACCACACATGTCCAGAGGTTCCGCAGCTACAGGCTGAAGGACCTCACTCCAGCCGATTGCTCCAGACAGCATTATTTCCAGCAGCCTTCAAACAGCTCTAAACTGTGCCGCAGGATAAGGTTGGAGCGGGGTGGAAACGTTGGCACAAAAAGCAGTTTCACTCAAGCAACAAGTAACAGTGACATGGGTATCATCACCCAGTGCTCTCCAGGAAGGCTGCAGGCCAGTCCCGAGAACAGCCTTCACGTCAGGCCATGACCCCAGTTGTCTGCGCAATGTTTTGAGCTCATTTGTCCCTTTGGTGCACCGATTTAAACGCCGTTTGATTTGCAATCTCCTCTTCTTGTCTGAGAGTGCTAATGAGTAAGACAGACAGCAGTGGAGGGAAACAGGGTCTGGTTGAGATATTTACCTTGCATGCAAATTGCAAGGGTCGGTCTGAATCTGGGCACTAGGGGCATAGATTAGTCCTTAAACCTGTCACTTCTGGTAGCGGCACAGCAAATCAAACTGCTGCAGCAGACACAGTCTTTTTTAGGACTAATAGAGAACAGGAAATCAAAGATCTGATCTCCTCTGCTGAGTTCAGAAGATTCAGTGCAGACTGCTGTCTGGTCACAGGATGACACAGACACCATTTGACTGTTTAGAGAGCAAGGTTCACCTGTAATAAAAGCCTGTCAGCTAGCCTGAGATCAGAAGGAGCCTCTCCCAGCCACCTACCTACAGCACAGAAGCGACAGGAAAGATTGCAAAAGCTCACTCACTGACAGAGGCCATCTGACACCAGAAACCCAAATATAAGGGTTTATATAAACAGGGCAGCATTTTGAAAACAGAGGTGAACACTGGCCGCTTTATAAATCTGTTATCAACTCCAGGTATTTAGTGCCCTACACAGCTGTATGTGGGTGATGATAGCACCTGGCTTCCTAACATCACCTGGTCAACCAAGCCCCATGCCAAACCTGTGGCACCTCAACCGTTAGTAAGATTCACTCTGGTCAAACTTTGCTATTTGCTCCCAACCCTCTCCACATCACTGTCAAAATACTCCTGTGCCTGACAGTGCTGTGAGCCCCGTATGTGCTGTACTCATGATCTAGTCTCGCTTTGCCTATTCGCCATTTTCTAATGACATACAAATAGTGGCCTATAGGAAACCACATTACCTGCAGCAATGATACTGGATGAGAAACTCTTTACAACTGGAGAAAAAAATGATTAGCCATAAATAACTGCACTTCTTACATGAGATTCAGCAATTACAGAACATTTCCCAAAATATCCAAAAGAGCGCCTTGGAAAAAGGACTGAAAAGACAAACAGCAGAAATTGGAAGAGAAAGGCAAGAGTGGAAAGAAGTGATTTGCCAAGAGGATTGGGATTTTGTAAGTGAAGAATCAGACTTGTTAAGAGAGGGATTAACTAAAAGAAAACAGAGCTGCAGAAAATATCCTTTATGGACTTGGAAGTTCAGAAGCAAGGAGTGGGAGCACCAGAAGAGAGAAAGAAGATTTACAAACCATCATATCCCCAGACCAGAAACAGTTCAGCTCACGTGGCTGACTAAACATGGTTATCGGAGACAAAGACAGGTAACTCAAAACTGCTGTTCACACTGCAGCGCTGTGTTACGAGAATGCTGACAGCTCAGCTGCAAAACTGGGTCTTTTCTGGCCCTTTATTTCACCACCTTATCTTGCTCCATGTTCTTTTTCCTGGAGGTTTTTATCTAATGGGGAAGAAGTCTGTGGGATGAGGCACAGCCAGGTCAGCCAGGAAACTGCAGAAAGCTGACTCCACAGCAAGGGGCAGCGGTACTGGCAGCAGTGCCAACTCTCTCCGGCCCAGGAGCTGGCAGCAGAGCCTATACAGCTGGTGGAAACAAGCTGAAACCACAAGCCACGCAATAATATTTCACCTTGGGTATTACCTGCCTAGCAGCTGTTTTTCAAAACTAGATTGCGGTTTACTGCTCATTGTGAAGAACCATTAGCCAACATAAATATCAATACAATTATTAGCAATTCCTAGGTTTTGCACATCTTTATTAGTAAAATAAGGAGGACTTTCTTTTTGGATCTGGGATGTCTAAAACTGTCACTGTACTCATTAATTTAGCCTACTTGCTTTTTCCCATACGGGCCTTATACCAGAGCACGCTACAAACTGTAACACCACCTATGCACGACTCTCATGTGTTACTAATTACCAAAAGTACAATGTGTAGTCAAGGGAAATTTAATTTACATCAGTCAAGGCTAAAAGAAAAAACATAGCTCAGAAGAAACATTCAGCTAAAAGAAATGAACTCACAACTTAATGCTCTTTTAAACATTTCTCTACAGAAGTTTAAATTACCTGATGCTAACTTTCAGTTTATTCTCGTATCAAAGATATAAAATGGAAACATTTTAAAATTGTAAAGTAGCAGTAAGGAATGAGACATGTGCTCTTCCCTGATATTTTAATAATTTTGTTTTTGTCACCATGCCTCTCCCCTTCCACCTGGAGGTTTCACCCAAACTGGGTGAATACCCAAGAGAAGGGAAGACTGGCATTAGAAATTGGAGAGCTGGGCTCCAGCTTCCCAAATAACACCAAGAAGCAAGAATACTTTCAGCCACTATCCATCATGGCTCTTTCACTCTTTGTTCTTTGTAAAATATCTGTTTCTTACATTAGATAAACTGAAGCCAAAATTCCAATCCTGTCTGTATAGTGTGTACCACATTACATATATTGCACTCGGATGGCCTACAACCTAGTATGGCAAACCATTTCATCTTTTAAATTAAATAACAGGTATTTACAAGCTATCCACAACCTCCAATGAACTCATCTTACACTTCTCTGTAGGTCTGTAACTGTTCCTGCTACGTTAGCTTTAACTGTTCTTTTTTCTTTCTAGAACATTGCTCTGATATGATTTACAACTAAGATTCAACCCTGATCAGCATGTCTGTGTTTCGTAAGGGCTCCTCAAACATGAAGCATGTGCACCATCACAAAGTTAAGCCTAAAGGATTTCCCTACTGTTCTAACAGCCTGAAGAAACATTACAAAAACCTAGCTCTGCCAATACACTGGTTTTGTTTGTGAGATTGTTCTCCTGCTTCTTTAAGAAACAATTTCTAGGGCAAACCGCTTTATGCAAAAATGTAGTATTACTGTAAATCCTTAAATGCTGTTTTCATGTAATTGGATATTAGCTGGCATGACCCAGCACTCTGTAATTCCAGAGATGGAAAAAGATCAGGAAATTCAGCTGCTGCAAGCTAAGTTTTACAGCCAGGTGAACCTTTGCACCTTTTAGCCTCTCCAGACTGTATTTCTCAACCTGTCTAGATGCCTAGAAGCCTGCAATACAGTCTGATTTCTCTTAGGGACACATTTTCTTTTAACGCCGTACAATCTGTAGAGGCTGTTAAAGAGCTGAGGCCAAAAACTTGGCTTGCTCACACCTCAGTTGTTTAAACACTGTACTACGTGGTACCGCATGCCTTATTTAGATGCCCCGAACTATAGTTACGAAGGCTTATTTATTGTTAGAATACAAGATTCTTAAACTTTCCAAAACAGCCCTAAAAATCTATACAGCTCCTATTCTTGTTTTTTGCGCTAATTAAATGCAAACCTAATCCTCTCCTGCAAGTCTCTAAATAACACTAAGCAATATTAAATTCAGTTCAACATCAATATTTTAATAGTAGAACCTTGTTAAGCAACACTCACATTTTTATCACCCCGAGTTTCTTCACGGTGGGATGCGAGGTATTCCCAAAGGCTGCCACAAGAGGAAGAAAAAAGAACTGTAACGGGATCCTCCATGACAGCTCAGGACCAGGAATTTGCTGGAGAAGAAATGGAAAAACACCTACTGTTGATTTAATTTTAGGCAAGGAGAGCAGACAACTCCAGTCATAATCATTTATCTTAAATAGTACATACGTAGCTGTTCCAATAGGTGTAAAAAGCAGCATATATATCTATCACGTGTTTCTTCCAAACAGATCCACCCCCCCAAAAACACATCTAAACTGTATCTTTATTTTACAGCACATTGTTTATCTTCCTTCACTCCAAACACGCCCTCTTGATCAATCCTTTAGTGTTACCATTTTTAGGCACACATAAGGCAATTCGGCTAGTGTCACCTCCAGCCCCACCACAACACAGCTGGAAAAATCTCCTGATAGATGGTGAGGAAACCTTCAGCATGAAGGGTCCATTTATGAAAAGTGTCAGAAAGCCAGTTCTGGCCAGGGCACTTCTGAGCAAGAAAACAAAATACCCTTACTTTTGTTATGGAAGCCAGAATTTCCAGTATGAGCCCTTTAAAAAAGAGCTTGCCTTTATATTTTGTTGTGAATACAACACTCTTACCAAAAATCCAATTATATGTTGGCTGTATAACTCAGGGTTTTGTGGTGGTGTCTTAAATAGAGGTGAGTCAACAGATACCTTTAAATACGAAGCAGAACGGGTCTTTTCTCTCATGAAATAGCCAATTTCCTTCAAGGAATGTAATATATTGAAGTGTCCCTCTCCTCCCTCCTTTTAACTTCTTTCCATATTTTGATTTTTTTGATATTTTGACTTGCCTCCAGTCACATGGGATTTAAACTGGATCTACCCAGGTACACTTGTAAATACAGATTACATACACTGAAAACAACTCAAGTTTGAACACAAGTTCAATGTGCTCAGATTAAGTTGAACACTGATTTAAAGAGGTAACATGCAAAAGAACAGGGTTATTTTTTCCTCATTATGATACTAACCATCAACGTGAATTACAATATGCTGAAAAGCTAAAGGAAACAGCACTTAAAAAAGCTTTACAAAGGCCAAAACCTTTGGAGAAAGGAGTACAGATACATCATGAGAAATAACCAAAATGATGACAGAAAATAAAGGTACTGCACCCAACGAGATGGCACCAGCTCAAGTGAACAGCCAGGTAAGGGAAAGCAATACGGACTGGAAAATTATTCAATAAAGCAGCCAGCAAAGGTCTAGAATAAAGGGGAAAAAAAAGGGTAGCAGCAAAAGGAAAACCGATGAAGTTGCCTGCTAGGAAAGACTTGGCAGGCCAAACACAGAAGCAAACTTACCGAAAGCAGCTTTGTCCATGACCTGCTCCCATGGGCTCTGAGGGCAACTTTTACGCAGGTTCCTAGAGATGGCAGCTCGTAAGGCAGGTCCTGCTGATCAGCTCTGGGGGGAAAACAGATTTTAAGGCGGCAGTGCAACATCTCCTTGCATTTCCCATGCCTCCTCCCGCCGGGGCTGTTTCATCCAAACACACAGTCAAGTACCCAACCTTTTTTTCTTTTAATTAAAACTTGCAATTTGCTTGATTACAAGTATAAATTATTCCTTTCCCTTATAACCTGTGATCTTACTGTCAGCGAGGGAGAAAAATACTAACATTTTATATAAAAGCTGAAACAGGCATAACCTTTAGTGGGGGCTATAAAAGACCAAATATTTTTGTCTGCAAGGTAAGTATGTTCCTGGCAGGAAATCAGATTTTTCAGTAATTTTGCTAAACAAAACCATCTGAAGAATCTGCATCAAAAATTCCTGAATGTTTCGGGTTTTTTTTTTTTTAATGTAACTCTCTTGACATTTGCCACCCTGCATAATTTGGGGTGTTACCTGTGAGACAGAGGCAGACAGCTTCAAAGGCAAAGAGACCACAGGATTTCTTAAGGAAAGAGTTACCAACTGCACACACTTTTGGCTCCTGAAATTTAGAGAGAAGGGAAGGGCCAAAAATTATCGAGGATTCACTTCCACTAATCCTATCAGGTCCTGTCTCTAGATGTGACTCAGGAAATAGCACCTCCTTTTTTTTGCCCTTGGTCATGCAAAAAAGGAACAGAATCAGCAAATAATGCTACAAATAGGCAACAGAGGCTACCAACAATTAATTAAAATTGATTACATCTCTAATACAGCACTTTGTCTTAATTCCTTAAAAATGTTTTTGCAAGCCAGAGTTTTTCATGATTTAAAATTATTTCACATTTAAAAGGGAGAAAGCTGAACCCCTCTAAGGCAATAAAGGAAAACAGATACACACCCACAAGAAACGCATCCTCTTCAGTAACACAGTAAAGAACACAGGTTTTTCCTCAAAATTTTATTTCAATTTAAATTATGGGGCCAGCCAGATTTTTTGGATAAGAAACGCATTTTCCTCAAGAGAAATGAAATGCTACCACGGAAGTAGAATTACAATTGTATACATCTCTTATTTAAAAAAAAAAAAAAAAAAAAAAAAAGGCAAAACCAAAAACCGCTCACATTTAAATAACGTTTAGTAATACCCTTAAGCCTTCAAGCAGATAAGAAACCACTTCCAGAACAATAGTTTTTTAATATGAAGAGCACGTCAAATGAGCTTTAATTTAAATACAACTTCTTTTCAAAAGCCAACATTCAAATGTTTCCACATATTAAAAAAGTCACCATAGCCATTGTTTCCAAGGCCTAATATAGAGTAACCTCTATCCCAGTCCAAATGTTTTCACTTCTTTACATATATAAATCTTTAGCACGTCTACATTTTTCTAAAGAGGAAGCCTTATATGTTATGGTGAGTAACTTGGCAAATAATGTTTTCCTCCGTTCAGCTATGATAAACCAAAATACAATAGACTGTTAGTACTGAACTATAATACCACCTCATGGCCAATTCTGCCTGCCTGTGTAAGTGATCTTCAGAAAGAGTAAGCTATTTTCTTTCCTGTAGCAAAATGAATCTGTTTGCAAAGGACACACTGAGAATCTTTAAAAGACCAATCACGACGTTAAGAGCAATTTTAAACAACTGACTGAAAACACTCAATTTTCTGGAGCTATCTGACTTCCCTTGTGAAGGCTTTCAAATCAGCTTAAACGTCACTTAGGAGTTTCATCTTGCTGATTGCGCAATATTTTAATTAAGAAGAGGACAGGAAGCAACAAACATTTTCTATAGCATTCTCAATCAGATTCAGCCATGCAGAATTTCAACTTTCAGACTCCAATCCGTAAGTTTGCTTGGTTGTGATCTTAGCGTTATTATATGATGGATAGATACAATTTTAATAACATCATTTAGCTATACTTAGTAGATTCATTTTTTATGGTCACAGTAACAAAAACATGGTGCAAAATCAGTTGGGTTTTTTTGTTTTCATAAATACTGATAATTTGCAGCATTAAAGAACAAAATCAACAAAATAAAATAGTTTTGTTACCCTAGGGCACCTATGAAATTGTTTCTTGAAGTTGGAGAGAATTAAATCATTCAACTTTCACAACTACTGTACTGAGTTATTTACTGTAAGAAAGAAATGATGCACTGCAGGCTCCCCAGAATTAAGAGGAATCGATATTAATTTAGCATAATCTTTGCCATTTGAGCTGGTGAGCACAATGCTAGTTTAATTGAATAAGGCCAATATTATCCAGTAAGAATGTAGTACAAAGGGTTCCAGTTCTCTATTTCAGCCTACCCTAATTGATGGCACCCCATTACATAAGTGAATACAAAGAATTTGTTTGGGTTTTTTTTCCTTTTAATGCTGCAGTACTTAAGATTGTTAAATCAGCATTTCCATGTGATCTGAAGTATTCAATTACATATGAGCATTCATTTTGCAAAACTCAATATTAGGTAATAGTTACAGACTAATACAATAACATTCCTCTGCTGTACAAATTAAATCATATTTTAAAGAAATGAGCAGCCTAGGAGTTATATACAAAAGAAACCAGCAAGCATTGTTGAAATGAAATGCAAAATGTCACTGCTAGGTCTACTGTCTGAAATATCTTTAAAGTAAAATTAACAAAAACCCTTAGAACATATTTCCAAGTTTACAAGTCAATTCTCAGAAAAATCAAATAAAAAAAAAAATTCTATAAAGCAGTGAAAGGCATATATACATTTTCCTTATGAACCTTGAGATTTCACTCTTTTAAAAGTTGCTAAGTTTCAGTATCAGTTTAATTGCAAGACAACTGTTTATCCCAATAAGCTCACATCTTAGATACATTTCCCCTTTGATTACAAATAAAGCACTGCACATTTTTTTTTTAAATCAAGGCATATAATCTTATACTATGGTGCCAGGTATGCACAGGTCACATTGTGCTCATATCTCAAACAAGGTAAGTGCAAACATACAGATTTATTCAGATTTGCAAGCATGCAACCTGTTACTTAACTACATTAATACCTTCTCTCCTACACCAAACTAGTATCTATATGTTTGCTTTCACGAACCTAGAATCTTTCTTTTCAGGACTCCTAAAACAAGCAGTGTCTTTGAATTCTGAAATGACACAGATATCAAGAAAGTCCACATTGTGCAAGAAAGCAGCAGCTATGTTTTTCAACTTGGACTAAAAAAGAAAACAGAAAAACAAAAACCGTTCACTGAACAGCAGATTAGCAGTAATGTTCCTCATGAATCGATAAGAGTGCCTGATGCTGAATATCTAACAGCAAATGCTGAATTTGGGTTTAATATTTTAAGGGTTTATTGGAGATTAAGCTTCTTGCTGTGCTGGTCTCTTCAAATCCCTGATCTGTTTAACTAAATAGGTCTTCTCATCATTAAATTGTTCATCCTCGGTCCTGTCATTCTGAAACTTGCTGAGGAACTCAATAAGTTTGGTCTGGTTCTTTAGAAGGATGTCTAATATAGGCTGTGTCTTGTTAGGATTGGCTACAAACACCTGCGAGAAAATAAAAGGTATTTAGCATAATAGTCGGAAACAGAAGGCCACGTTAAAAAACAAACCTAACCAACAAAACAATGATGACAATAACTTCAAACGATGTTTTAATTATTCCGTATTCTAATATCTCTACAGAAAAAAAAACGGAGTAAATGCAAGTTTTAAAATACAATTACTTCATTTTTTTAATTAGAATAGAAGCTGAACACCACTACCAAAGTAAATTAAATTTGTGGGAGGTGATCAGCCAAAACACCGTCTGCAGAAACCACTGAAGACACCTCACGGTTGAATTCTGTAGCAAATGCATGGTTTCATATTATATACAGCATCAGATGAGTATCTTAAAGTTCACTCAAAACTTTTATACCTCAAATTGTATCTCCAAGCTCTTAGTTATTTGCTTGTCTGCTGCAAAGTTAGAAGGTACCTGTTATAATGTGCAAACTACAATTCAGGCTTTGAAATTTAGGTGACTTTTACTAAAATACTGCTATCCTTCACAGATCATGCAGCATGATGAAAACACTTTTGAACTCCAAGATGCTTCATGATTTCACATGAAATCATGCATTCCTCCTTATCTTACTGCACTTCATCTTTCTTAATTCCAAAATTTTGTAAGAGAGATTACACTGACAATCACATTAAAGTCCCTAAGTGGTTTCTAAACAATTTTCAAAAGATACAAAAATAGCTATTGGTAAAGATGGATCATAATAAAGACTAACATTAGCTCTCTCTTTAACCACTTGGCAGACATTAAGATAAGCTTCATTTAGGCTCAGCTAAGGAGTTTACTCAACTAAACTTCTGGTGGGGTTCTTTTGTTGTTTGTTTTATTGTGGGGTTTTTTAAACATACCTTAAACACATGAAAGGCCTCAAACTGAATGTTACGACTCTTGTCTCGTAGAAGGTTCATCATTAGTTTGAGATTTTCAGGTTTACTGATGTACTTCGTCATAATTGTGAAGTTGTGTCTGTCCAATAACAATTCACCAAGAAGCTAAAAGTGGAAAACAAGCCCAAATGAAAAAAATGACTGACACTGGACATAAGAAACAACTTTTTCGTAAGTGCTTTCAACCACACTGAGTAGTTGACACCAGTCTGTAAATACAGTAACAATAGAACTCAAATGTCCTGAATTTCTAAGTGCAGGGTGCACTTTCCTCTTATTTTGATGATGCAGTTTCTCCTTTTTCTCAAAGAGTGAAAAAATCACCTTTTGTTCCCCCCTTGTTATAAACTGGAATTGAAGTAAGAGTGTTTTTCATTCTTTTTTCCCCATGATTTCTTTTTTTTTTTCGTTTATACAGAAGCTGTACATCACCAATAAGAATGTGGTTTCAAAAAACAAAACAAACGAAAAAAAGAGTTAGTACTTCAAATGAAAAATATTTACACTTCTTTTGCTACCTTCTTTGTCCAGAAGGGAGTAAAAGGATATTCCCCACAAGTACCACCCTTGATACAAGTTATGTATTATATTTACATTCACTATTTCTGACCTACTTGAATGTAAGACTAGTATGGCTCTAGTCACACCATGTGAATCTTTATTAAATTATTTAAATGTGTCCAGATTTGTTGAAGGAAAAAAACCAACAAAAATAAACATACTTGCATATAGCCATTTCTGCATAGGGAGAGAAATGACTCGGTGTGTGCTGGACACCAAATAATGGAAGGACTGGACTAAAGAAACTGGCTGATCCCAAGAATTAAAGCATATGAAAAATTAAAATAAACATTATCCAAGGCAGTTACTGAAGCCACTTCAATTAAAGTCAACCCACCTTGAAATTAAAGGTATTCTCTAACGTTGCATTTCAGAAGAAAATAAAATTGCTTTACCTTAAGTGACTGTCTCTTTGTCACATAATTTTCCGAATGAAGCAACTTCTCATATTCACTGAAGAACTAAACACAGAATAAAGGGAAGGGTTAGGACCTTTCCAAGTGTCATATGCACTCTTCTTCCAAATGATTATAACAAACTGAAGGACATGCAAATCCATAACAAAAATGTAAACAAAATCTGAAATCTCAGTAGGTTCCTGTAAGTGACTAGTGTTTAAACATTGTACATGCTTTAAAAAAAAAATTATTTACTCTTTTAGGACCCTTCAATGTTTAGATTGCAATGTGGTGGAAGTAGTTATCTCATTAGTTCTTAAACTGTAATAGTCTGGTACTGAACACTGTCCATTAATTTCAGGAGTCCCCAGCAGATGGAGGAGGGCTATCTTGTATTCTTTGGTTGGTATAGGTTAATACAGACAAAAGAAAAAGACAAGGAAAGGGTTCCCTCTAGTGGAAAAATCAGATCTAGTTTTCACAGAACTAGATTTCTGCTGCCTTCTCTTGTTTTTACACCTTTCTACATTCAACAATAAGGTCTTGATCTTAATTTTACTGCTTGGTAGAAATTACTGTAAGTTCAATTGGTTTAATATTGTATGTAAATTTCCAAAAATGAAGCTAAACGAGGAATGAAAGTACTGATTTCTTGAAATAAGATACACAGCACTAGAAAATTCTGAATATTAAAACGTATCTGCTCACCCTATCATAATGTTGTTCCAAAAATTCTGCACTTAGCAACTTGTGTCTTGTAAGCAAATCCTGTAAAAGAGCACAAAACCAATATTTTCACTAAAATACTTAAACAGTACATATACATTCTCATTAAACAGTGAGTACACATAAGACATCCAATAGAAAATTTTGCTATTTCATTAAACGAAGAAATTTAGGACACGAACGCAGTTATCTAGACATCGCTAAGAATCTTGGCATCGCTTAGGAAAGGTCTGCTATGTGTTATGTTAATTCACACAGGTAAATAGCCTGTGGAATTATCACTGAAGAATGCCATTTATGGATCAAGGCTACGCTCTGCACAGAACTATACACAACCAAGGTTAAGACCCACTATTTAATACTGATCAATATTATGCTTATAGTCCCATAACTGGTTGTTTTAGGACAAAAAAAAAATTCCCCAGACAAAGCATCAGCATCAAATATACTCAGGTTCGTAACAGAATGAAGAGGAGTTTGCTCACTTGAGGAGCTGAAGACACAGATTTAAAAGCCCCTGGCATGGAACTACACACACATTCAGCTAACGCATGATAGTTTAAATCTTGCTTTCTGGAATAACAGTTATCAGGAACATAGTATATATATTTAAAGGAACGTCTTGCATTCTGAGAAACAAGGAAGATCAGCGTCCAGCTCACCCATTTGCATCACACCTATTTTTTTTCCTTCTCCCTAGGCTTTTTTTGTCCAAGAATGTAACACACAGCATCTGGGTTCACATAGCGGAGAACTACAGAAATAATAATTCAAATGTTGTATGTAAATTACCTTGAATGTGGCGAATGCATCCGAAGCAATGTCAAATGTTGACATTTCCACGTATCTGAAGAAATCATAGAATTGTTCTGACCACAAGATTATTTTAGCAAGTGGTTCATGCCTGATGCATTCTCTAAGCATTATTCCACAATTTAGAGCAATTTCTGGAGATTCGTACCTATTTTAAAAAAAAAAAGCAACAGATTCTTTATAAATACTTTCACAAGTTAGCATTGCAGCACCACACTGCTAATTACAATTTTCAGTGCTATCAAGTAAACAAAAATTCAAAAAATTACTTATTTCTGCATTAAACTCCACTTTTAAATACTTCTATGAAATATTACTGAAATCATTGCCAGTTAAATACCAAATTATAGCCAATACAAATGACTTTCACAAACTGAGAAACAAGACTAAATACAAATATTTTATTCACACTCAAAATCCATTTTCTTTTTTCATATCGGTGGGATTGCAGACAACTGGAAAAGCAGTAAGTGATTTCTGCCTTGAAAGCTGTTTGCTTAAACACGACAGCAATTTACATAAAACTATCCATAAGATGAGCACGAAGGGGTAATAATACTGGACATAAATTCATGTCTCCTCTTTCATTAAACCATTTTTCAGCATCACTGGCTACTCTACTCTACACATCATGGGCTTCCAGCTTGAAATGCTGGCAGCAGTGTCCTCGGATTGTAAGGACAATATTGAACACCTTCTCTGCGCCTGAGTCTTTACTGCCCCTAGCAAAGCATCTGCACCGCCTTACAAGACACCTCCGGAACATGTCCATCACCGATTTGACGGAAGTGATGAAGCCATCCCTGATGGCTTCATTTAGAAATTGTCGCTACACTTCCTTGGCAGGCTTTCTTGCTCAAATACTACAGGGTTCTCTCAGCTGATTTTAGCATATGCCAACAGCAGCTGCCAAAATCTCACAACAGTGTGTTTAAGACACATTTGATAGAAATACACCTCTGTACTTGCTACTAGCTCCTTGTTTTCCCAAGCAGGCTAACTGTAGGACCCTGGAAGAAGATGGGACTGCCTTTCCAAACCAAGAACTCCTCTCAGCATGTTGCAATATAAGCTATCCCAGTCTACAGAAGTTATGTCTGTTGTCCCTACCTGGTTCTGGAGCAGTCAAGGCTTCTTATACACCTTCCTGCCTCCTACCTAAAGAATTCTTCGTCCTATACCATTGGAAGCTAATTTAAATTCACCAAAGTAACTCCGGAGCAAAGTATCATTGTGCATACTAAGCGCTAACTATATTGCCACACAAAAACATTTTCTTACGGATTAATTTTCATGTTAAATCCTGCAATACTTTCCCATTTAACCCGTCATGGAGATTTGAAATCTACTGAACTTTTTGCAACTCACCCCATAATTTAAATTTACATAAATTTCACTCAGTTGGATACCAGATGTAACATTTAAGTCACTAAAGCTAACTAAATGCCCATTTCAAACATCCTGACTTATGAATACATATTTCAACAATCCCTGTCAGAATAATGCTCTCCGAAGAGTGACAACACAGACTAAAAATTAGGACAAATGTGTTACAGCCCTCATTCAGTCACATATCAATGAAAGCATGCTGAGAATGCAGCTTCACCTCTCTGCACTTCAAACGTCTTTGCCTTCTTTTGTAAATTATTTTGAAGAAGTACTGAATCAACATTTTCTTTTGTGTTATGTCACAATTAATAATACTTTTGTCCCTCTAACATTTAAATCTCACTTCCCCCCAAAATCAGGGCTGTAATGCAGGGGGAAAAAAGAAAAACAACAAAGCACTTCTGGCAGACAAGTGTACATCTTGCATTCGTACAAATTGAGGCAAATATTCCATATTGCTCCTGGTGCTAAACCTTTGGAGACAGCACAAAACTAAAAGATGTAAAACTCCTGCTTTCTCCACAGAGGAAGTTTCTTGTATAATCCATTTTCCAGTGGCTTACACAAATGGCCAAGATTAGGTAAACTTAGAGATGTTATAATAAAATAGCCTAATACGCCATGCATGTGGCAGGTTAGTCAGCACCTCTAATTACTACTATGAACTAGGAGGAAGGAAAAGGAAAAACACAATAAAGCTTCCTGTTTAAATATTAAAAATATACTTGATTATCCTCACATCCCAGTGCTACCAACATAACACAAGCAAGTACCTCACTGAGAAGCATGGCCTTTTCATACTTCCTCTAGCTATCCCAGTAGCTAGAGCAAGTATGGAATAAGTACTCATCAACTGCAGTAAGCTTACCCAGCAGCTTTAACACAAACTATAAAACTAGTACTTGAAATAGCTGCATTTTTTAAATGGTTTTATTAATATTCGATTAACTTTTCTAACCCAAAACAACACACTGGAATTGCAATTTTCAGAACTTTCTTAATTAATGTTATTAGAAAAGTAAGCAATTCTTTTTAAACGGAGTGAGCACATTGACAATTTTTTTTTATAAATCTTATTTTAACATGAAAATGTTAATAACACCTTTCTGCTTTCATGTTTGAGATCCAAAGCTCTACATGTGCAACCATGTATTCAGTATGGCATGATTCTCCAGTACCCAGCACACCAGATAATACAAGCATAGAGGAAGAACCAGCCATCTGGTATGCACCATACGCCCCAAATCATTCTTTGCTTGGTCAAGTTTGAGTTGGTGCATTTGTGTCACTACAGGAATATAAATCACTATGAATAAAAAGTGACCAAACTAAGACCAGGGGATAGGACAGAAAACTGGAAATGACAGTGGTTAAAGGAAAAAAACCAGCCTTTAACTCTTGATGAAGGAGTAAGTTCACAAGGAAATAGTTTAAATAGGATCAAATAGTATTCTGAAAGGAAAATGTCTGCACTACCCCAGTAAGAATATTTTAGGTTACTAACAGTTCTCAATTTTCAGTTATATTTCAACCAAAAGTGTATTTTTGGTGTTTTATTACTCAAATTTTCCTTTACTTAGGGGAATTACAGGCCCCAAGACAAAAAGCAAAACAAAACAAAAACATCAAGCATACTGCAAAGGAAGAAAAAACATTTCAGAACTCACTGCTTCTCCATGAATTTAAAAACTTCTTACTTCATGTAAAAGCATATTTATGCTTCGCAGTGTACATACCCTTTTAATAGCATGAACAATATATTCTGTTGAGTGCAGATGTATTCAACTGTGGGAGTTCTTGTACCAATTTGCCTTCTGAGAATGTTGTTGAAAATTTGCGCAACATCTTTTTTGCCCTGTCAAAAACATTAGCAGTTAAACACGTAATATTCAAGTCCACTAGGCAAGTAACAATTAAACATTATCATCATCTCATGCATTCATACCGTGTGAGTTCTGCAGTTCAGTCAGCCTCTGTGCTCTGATCTTAAACAGATCAAATATTCTGTTTCTTTATACCCATTTCAAATACGTCAAAGCAGTCAAAACATTACATCATGTTGCAGCCAGATCGTGGGTAATTTACATTAAGAAGTAAAGCCAGTTGATGTTTCATCAGATACTTCTATGTAGCATCAATCTCCTGGGCTTGTTCTATACTTGTTTTTGCTAATAACATACCAGTTTTTAACTGTGCTCTTGCCTGAAAGCGTGTTTCTTCAATACTCCATTATCCTCTCCCCTTGCCTAGAAACACGTAATGCCACCATTAAGAGTATGCAGAGCATTTCTGACTGCAGTGTTAACATCCAACTTAAAACTGTAACTTATGGAAGTTAAATAAATAAATAAAAACTACAAAGAGAAATCATCCACTGACTTAAAATGCAAGTCTCACATTTTTCAATGGACAAAAGAAGTATAAGTAAGACCAGGATGCTGCAATTCAGCACAGATCATACACAAGAAAATGCACAAGGATAGCATCAGACAGTATAAAAGGAGCTGGGAATGTTCTCTTTGTTGAATATATACACATCCCCTATTTATTTCTTCTGTCAGATATAGCTAAAGATGACAAATTGGGACGGACATCTAACAAAAAGCTGATTATAAATATAAGCACTTTTCACTGTCATTCACATGCACCATTTAAAAGCCAGATTTCTGCAATTAACTTTCCATTTTGGATCGCCATAAAGACAACTTCAGGACCATGTTGTTATCAGATCTACTCCAGAAAAAGCCTAGGCAAACTTGTACTAAGCCTGGACTTGCGAATAAAGGCCTGTTAAGCAAGAACTGAAGGTTCCCTGAATGTTATACACAAAAAACATACATAGATAATGTTTCTTGACAATCTCTAGCTGTACTATAAATGCCCTGAGTAACATCAGCAAGCTTTTGAGTAAAAAGCAGGGCATATTTAATTAGCAAGAATTTTAAAACCAACAGCAATTATTCAAATCTATTTCAGTTTTCCAATCAACATCAAGAAGATTGCATAAGAAAATTCAAATGTTTATAAAAATGTAGGAGGATTGTAGTTTTACAAATGGCATGTTTGTGAATTACCATGGACAGTTTTGTTAGTGTGTTGTTTTCAGGATATAAGAGTTTGTTTGTAAACGCTTGTTTTCTCAATTACAATTCCATTGAAAACCAGCCCAAAGCAACACCAGAACTCTTTGTTCTGAAATGAGTAGAGCAGTGTTTCCAGAAATTGCTTTACTCAAACTCCACATAATATAGTCATCAACTCTCATTCACGAACATTGCCAATTTTGCGCTGGATCTCACAATTTGCTTTGCATTCACCAGCAAGAACAGCATTTCCTTATTATGCACATAATTGAACTGATAGTGGTACACAGTAATACCAAAGCTAGTTATTGTTAAAAGGATGCATTACTAAGTGATCTCATGGCCTAACAAGGGCAAACAGACACTGAACCCTGTGCCAATGGTCACGACTGCGAGAGGTGAGAGGGAGACTGTGCTAGTATTGTCTTCCGAGCAGAAGGATTCAGGCTCCCTTATGCAAAAGGCGTTTTTGGTTTTTGTTTGGTTTTGGAGGTTTTTTGCTTAATTTAAAAAAAAAAAACACGAACAAAAAAAAACAGTTCCGCAACGGATACCATCTCTTCTACAGACGCACTAGAGCAAATCAGCAGGGAGAAAATAGCTAAGTTTATAAGACTGGTAAGTAGATGGTTGTGTTGACTGCTTTGCTTGGAACGAAAACTTCCAGATAAGGATATCATTTTAAACAGGCTTGTACATACAGCAAGGTCTGGACAGTCAGAGAGTTTCTTAATTAAAACATTAAATTTGTTACTTTTCTGGGTTTTTTTACCATACTATTCAGATTCAAATGCATTTGAGACAGTTTAGGAGTCAGAGTGAACAGTCCCTGCCTGTTAATTAGCTGTCTATTCCTGTTCTACAAGGAAACCTTCTTCAAGAATGACAGTAAACTTCTTGACAAAAAAAAATGATGTTTACTTCATCCTTGAATGACCTCAAGCTGTGGTTGGGCACCAGAAGGAATAAATGGAGACCTACTCTTCAAGTTTAAGAAGCAACAGGAAATCAAATTCGTATCTCCATCAGTAATGGAGAAATCCTTTCCAATGCAGTAAACCCCCAACTATAGATAATTGGGGTATCGAAGCCAACATCTGATTGACTTTGTAACAGCTGGAAGCTAGTGTAGGTTTGGAGCGCAGGTGTGTTGACATTAATTATAGGTAACAACAATAGCTGGACAGTCTGCCAGATCCCATCCTTAAAAAGCAGACGTGGTCCAGCCTAGAAAGCGGCGTGAATTACTTGTTCTCTCCCAAGGGAACCATCATATCCTCGTGTAACAAAGCAGCAGAAAGTCCACAAGCAGGAAACTACTCACAATCTTTTCAAGTCCCCTTATAATAAAATGAATAGATCTCCTTAATGAGAGCGAGCCTGTACAAATTGTTATCACTCTTCATTACCAGGAGATAATGAAGGTTTCCTTTGCTAATAACCGGGCTGAGTAAACACCAAGCTGATAAGAATCTAGAGGTCAGCAGAATCCAGATGACGTTTCATGATTTCCTTTCTTCAGCAATTAAAGGCCATCATATTTCAGCATTCCCTCTCAGCTTTCCCAGGTCTCCCTGCTTATTTAACAACCTGAATGTTTTATGTTTGGTATAAACAGTTGTTTGGGTAGGGAAAAAATACCACTACATTACAATTAAACACAAATCAGAGGGAATTATGGGTGGGGTGGAGGGGAGAGAAGAAAGAACAGGGAAGAAAGCGATTGTTTTCTGAATGTCATACTACAATAGGACCTTAAAATGTTGTGTTTGCATCGTGAACAATTTGTTTATGAACAATACCATTTTTAAGCAACCTTATGTGGGATGGTCTTTATGGTCAAGGCTGTGGAGTGAGATACATGGGTTTTGGCTGCTTTCCTAGACAACCACACGCTTCTTGCGGGACCTCAGGGAAAACAGGAAAATCCAATTGTACTGCAATTTCTTATGACTAAATAGGGTGATTTTTCACTATGGCACTGGGAAGCTAAATTATTCCATGTGATGTGGTGACAAATGCCAGACAGCAGTTTGTATAGAGATATGATTGAATACAAATAAGTATTGCTATTTTGAAGTAATCAATAAAAACTTGGGTTTCTTTTTTTTTTTTTAATAAACAGAAAAAAGACAAGGAAAACAGAAAAAAGGCTATATCACTTGTTTCTAAAGAGAGAGAGAAATACCGGACTGTTATTAAAACTACCAGCTTTACCTTAAATATTTAAAATTCTTCATAAATGCTACGATAATTCTCTTACTTTTCCAAGTAATTTAATTTAATGAGATGAGAATGTAGACATGCCTTGTAGTATTATAGCTTGTGTTCACTATGGTATTACGACTAAGAGATCAACCCTTCTGTGTACACAACAATTCAGAACTACTCCATAATTTTTACAGAACTGTATCATCAGCATTAGAGGTATATCTACTGCAATTTTGTGTAGTTTATGTGCTAAATTCACAGATTTCATATTCTATAGTTGCTTAATTTTCTAGGTAGTTTGGAACGAGTTCTCTATCTAATGGTTTTGTCTCAGCCAGAAAAAAAAAGTTGAAGATCGAAAGGTGTCTTAACCAATTAAAGTGGCAGAAATTCAGATGTGTTTATTTAAACATATACAATGTAAGAAATGTCAAACTTCTCTTCTTACCTCAAAATCAATTAGCTGCAAGTCGGCTACTAGGGTACTAAGAAGACCACTGTTGTACAGCTCTTGAGCAAGCTGTGCCACAGCTTCTGTCTGTGGTTCTTTTTCATTTGTGCCATACAAGATTTCCTTCATGGCAACAAGGTTTTTTGAGACCTCCTCAGTGGCCTAAAGAAAATGGGAAAAGAATACAGTTAGAGCACAATGTCATCTGCCTTTGTAACTGTACACTCTTATTCTTATAATCTGCAAATTTCCATTGGGGGGGGGGGGGGATCAGGAAATAACAACTTGTTAAAAAAACAACAGACAATCTTTCTGCAAATAAGTCTGTTATATGTTATTAAAAAAAAAAAAAAGCACAGGCAAGACACACGCAATTTATTTTATAAGTTACCAAAAGTAAAAATCTCTTCCTTTTTACTGCCTTTAAACTTCCCATTCAAAAATCCCCTAAAGAATAGCAATGGGTTGAAAAGAACCTGACAAAATTTCCGTTCGGTAAAACAGAGGTACGCGGGATCAGATTGGAAAACATGACACAGAGACACATGCCTCTAGTGAATTGCTCATAGAGACCAAATGTACCCCTCCTACAGATTTTGCACTCATCAGGTTTTGTCAAATACTAGGCTCCCATTCCAGTCAGTGGGGATAAAATTTTCCCTTTCCAACTAACAAAACCTCAAAGAGAACCTCCTTTAATTTTCAGGTTATCTCAGTATACAAGAATAAACTGGCAAACAGACCCAGAAAGAGGTGCACTCAAAAGAACACAACGATACAGGAGACAATTAAAAGTCTAAGATGCTTCCCAATTGAAGTTCATCTTACAGAAGACAGACAGGTCTGACCTCTCACTTAGGGAAGCCAGTGTAAGGAATTCCTTAGTTGCCGTGATGGGCTGGAGCAACATTTAGCAATGGATGCAGAGTTATCTCACGAGTAAAACTAAAAGAATCAACAAGAACACTTCTAAACACCCACTTCTGAATCTTAAAACACAGTTATCTTGGAGAAAAAAGAATAATTACTCCTTTCTATATATGTTTACGTAGCTTGGGGGCAAAACGCTGAAAATGATCATCAAAAATAGCTGTTTTAATTATATTGTATTAGTTCTTCACATGCCTAAAAAGTATGAATGGTTTGTAAGCGCACCGATTTTTAGTAATTAATGAACCTGCCAACAAGGTATGCATACACTTTAATGTAAAGTATTTATGATCGGTAGCACATGGAAAACTAATGAAGTGAAAAAATGATCACTTTCTGGATATTGCCTGTCTTATAACAGATATGTAAAAAGATTTCTTGTTTGTACATTATATCTAGAGAGGCTTAAGGTCAGCATGACCCATGCACTATTCAAGCCAAAGCCATTCCGGCTTTGCTAAGTATGCAAGTAAGGATTTCGTGACCTTTAAAGAGGCTCCATATCATTTTTAGCTCCTCCACAACTTTCCACTCCCCTCTGCCTCCCTTTTCTTGCTAATTGCAGTTCCTAGTCCCAGTTGTCTCCTCCTCAATCGAAATTCCAAAGGATTTTCTGTGCACTGTTAGTAAGACAGCAAGAAGCAGGTGCTCGATACGACTGCTTAGATTCATGACAGCTCCTGAAGACGTAAAATGAGAAAGCCAGCTCACCATATTGTAATAGTATTACACCACACAACTGTTCTATTTCTTTAAAATTCAGAAGAAATATCTCTTTAGCAGGAAAAGAACAGGAACATCTGTCAAATGTGGAGATATGAAGAGATGCCTTTGAAGCATGGCTACCAAGAAAAGAGGAAGCAGCAATAAAAATTCTATTGCAGTTTGTCCCTGCACACTAATTTAGAAAGCAAGATGAAAGAGGAAGAAAGGCAGAGGTTTGAGTAGCTACCTATTTTAAGTAAGACCGTGGCAATACTGAGGGCATGCCTGCAATTAAGAAGAATGCCAGTGGAGAATTTTTCATACCAAAACCCCAGAAGACAGAACAACCCCCCAAAAACTTTAATAATCACACTTGAAGGCTCTCCCTCACCGCAAGAAAGACGTTAGGTAATGGAAATGCTCACAAACCAGACAGAAAAAAATACAGTGTTTCCAAACACCAAGTGCTTTTAAAAAAAAAAAAAAAAAAAGCCTTCTGGCCTAACACGAACACACAACTGGTCAACTGGTAACTTCAAGAAGAGACACCAGGACTTTAATTTATGTCCCATACTCTTCACAACTATCAAGACCATCTGAATGTACTTCACTTGAACTTGGAATGACATACGGCTTTAGTGGGAAGTAATGGTTAGAGACACAGAAACATGGAACAGCTTAGGTTGGAAGGTACCTCAGGAGGTCATCAGGGTCCAATGACCTGCTCAAGGCAGGGCCAACCTAAAAGTCCTACCAGGTTGATCAGGCTCATGGCCAGCCATGCTCTGAACAGCTCCATGGATGGACACCCCACAACCTCTCTAGGCAACCTGTGCCAATGTCTGACCACCTTCATGAAAAGAGACTTGCTTGCATTACTTCAACTTAGGCCAAACTACCATTTCTGGATACATACTACAAATACAGAAATATGAGGTTCTCTGAAAGTATTATATCAACAACCAAGGTCTTTTGATGCACTACACTTCCATAAAATATGACATTTCTATATTCCCTCCTCTTCTACTCTAAAACTCAACATCAAAAGGACTAGAAATAGATTCTTACAAGCTTGTTCTAGAATCTCTCTACTCTTCTATATTCCATGAACTCTCTAATATATTCCAAATACATGATGTGCAGAGCTATTTTTGCCATTTCAGATGCAGAATGGAATTCACACCTGAAAATATAATGCTACATTAAATATCGAGCTAAGTGAAAAAACAGTAAAAAAATTTCAAAAAAAGACAAAAGAAGGCTAGCTAGCATTACTTGCAAGATCACCTAAGATACTGAGATCTAAATAACTGCCTAATGTGCTGCCTTCTTTTAAGAGAAAAAAAAATTTCTAGAGAAAAATCAACATGCACAATGACTTCATGGTGTCTAATTTTATTTTTAAATAATGCCTTCTTGTCTTTAATAAAAATAAGAAATAAGTACTTTGTTTATTTGTATAGTACATTTTGAGAATATCTGTGAAATACCTAGAGACTGGAATAAACCATAATGGTTCATAGCTATAAAGACATGCAACTGATTCTGGTGTGACAGTCATAAGTGTACTATTTCCTTAAACGCTAAGCAGTTCAAATATCAAATACTACATATAGACTTGTACAGCTGGAGTATTTGAGTTTTATGAAGCAACACTTGACTTTACTTAGAGAAACAGTAGAAAAAGATAAAGAATACATGATCAGTCCTTCAGTATTTCAGGTGAGCTCAGCAGGCTCTGGGTCCATGGCTAGGGGTTCTATCCACAGCAGTGATGCAATTACATAAATTGCACTATTAATGAAAACATCCATCAAAAAGGCAAACTAGCTATAGTTTTGAGCCTGTACTTGGTGAATATTTTTACTAGTCTAGAACAGTATCTATCATAAGTAACAAACACCATTTTATTAATTCTATTTTAAATTGATTGGATTTCAGAACACTTACAAAAACATGCAATTCTGTAAATACATGATTATCTCCACCAGTGCCACTAGTTTATTTTAAAGGCCAAAAAATGATTACATTATTTTTCAGCAGACATCTAGCATGAAGATATCATTAAAGGAAAGGCTGAGAGAACTAGGTTTGTTCAGCCTTGAGAAAAGAAGGCTTAGGGGAGGCCTTATCACCACGTTCCAGTATTTAAGGGGTGTCTAGAAAGAAGACTGAGACTCCCTTTTTACAAGGAGTCACATGGAAAAGACGAGGGATAATGGGCACAAGCTACTCCTGGGGAGATCCCGACTGAACACAAGAGGAAAATTTTTCACAATAAGAACAATCAGCCATTGGAATAATCTCCCCAGGGAAGTGGTGGATTCACAAACATTGGACATTTCTAAGATTCAGATGGACAGGGTGCTAGGGCATCTTGTCTAGACCGTGCTTTTGCCAAGAAAGGTTGGACCAGATGATCCTTGAGGTCCCTCTTCCAACCTGGTATTCTATGATTCTATGATTAATGAGCTAAGTTCAATCAGAAGAGAAGCATATCTTCTCACCCATTACTTTCAGAACAAGTCCCAGTCTTACCCTTTGAGTAACAGCCCCACGCAGTAGGCAAGGCAGATTACTTAACCTTTAGCCTTCTTTCAACCACAAATTAATTGTACACAAGTGCATAACAAATTTAAAATTTTACTGCTTTGTAAATGATCGCGTTAACTCACAGAATGAAATCTGATCTATGCCTATGGCAACACAACATAATATTACAGTCGGACAACTGAATCACAATAGCATATTGCATTGTCCCATATATATAGTATACCATCCATTGTATAGAACTGGTAACTTAAAGACGAGAGACCAACCATGCCTGCAATAGTCAACCCGCACGGGTTAACATGGCTGAAACAATTATCCGAAAGCCAAAACAGGAGCTGTTATGAGCAGGTTAACCAAGGTCAGAGGGTAGGGAAGAACAAGCTTATTACATGAGTAAATATTTACCTTCACAACAGTAAATGTGTGCTACAAACCAAGTGAACCAGTAGTATAAAAATAAATGCTGATATAAGCCAAAGAGGAGGAAGAGATGAGAATAAAAGACAAATAGGCTAGATCTAGGGTAGGAGTTTTCCTTCCCCCTCCCTTTAACCCTCCCTTTCTGAAAAAACCCACAAGTAATGGAAAACTAACAGCATATGTGATTTTCAGAACACATTTTCAGTTATAAAGCACTTGTTATTTCAAGCTTCCCTTCCAAAATACTAACAGACAGCAAGCTATCACCTCTATCCTAAGCACAAGACTGCAGCCAACAAGCAGCCAGAGTCGTGGTACACAAGGCAGACTGTCAGCAGCGAGTCACAGCCCAGCTTTTACAGCCACTTCAGATCTCAGTTCCTGAGCAGGTACCACAAACTTAAAGAACATTTCAAAATGACCTGGAGAACTACCTGGTTAATTTTTCTCCAGTATTCACAGAGCTCAAAAAAAGGTAGATTAAAATGCAACTAGAATTCACTTTTGGAATTTCAGATTTTTACTTATAAAACAAATTTTCCAGTATTACAGGGCAGAATGTTTCATAATTGAACAAGATGCATCGTGATCACTACCATTGTTTTACATTTTTTGCTTTGAAGAATCTCTTCCATTTTGATTATAAAGAATGTACAGGAATAGACACTCTCCAAGCTTTAAAACTCTTTTCTTTCTTACTTTGCTTTTTCTTCCTCTCACAAAACATTAGAGGTTTTAAATTTCAGTCTAAGCACTGAAAAAAACTGAGGTATTTTGTTCAAACATAATTAATTACACTTTTAATTTCTAGGGAAAATTATTTGTCTAATTTTCTTACAAATCTGTATGTCCAAGTGTGTTCGGAAACTGTCAAAGAGCATCCTCTACATAGTAGCAAACTAAATAACATAACAGCAGTGTGTGCTAAGAACATGGTAGGAACTACATGCATGGTAGGAACTACAGTGAACTACGTATTAAAAACACTGTGGTACTGCAGTAGAAAAGTACTAGTTTGTCTTTAGAACCTCAGCCAGCCATAAGGTATAAAACAAAAGGGCATTTACAATTAATTTCATTTTGTGGAAGAAATATTTCAAACAATTAAATTTTGAAACATTCAATTCACTTCAACATGTGCTGAAATTTTTTTAAAAAATCTAATCTACTAGATTTTCAAATTCCATATGTTCAAGAGTAAAGAAAATATGCAACTGTGTGTACTTAATTTTAAGAAACAAAGTAGTGTTGGAAAAGTAAGTATTCCCTGCACCCAAAAGGCTGTCTTTACCACAAACAGAAATCAACACTGAATATGTACCATGCTGCTTAGCCTTGAAAGTTCATTGTTGTTGTTTGACAGGCTACAAAAGCACACCCCTGGATGAAATAGCAACAATGAAGCAGAAATTACTGAGAAAGAAAGAGAGAGAGACCGTATTTTATAGAAGTCTCATCACTAATAAAATGGAGTTATTAAAAAAAAGAAAAACTCTGGCATTCTTCTCCCCCTCTCCTAAAGGGTAATAATTTTTGTGCTTTATGTGCAGTGAGTTTTTCTATTTCTGTTCCACTACTAGCCACATAACTCACCCTTTCATCAGCACAGAATTCTTCTCCAAAGGAGGCTGGAAAGTTACATTGCAGAAAGGATAATAATAATAATAAGTGTAGTGAAAGAGAAAAAGATGCCTAAATATTGAGATATGAGCATGTACAAATTTTTCTTCTTTTTTAATAATGGCTACTGCTCAGAGCTTTGCAGTAACTTTTAACTCCAAAGTTACTCCAGTCATTTCTATAGACTGGATAGGAAGAGGGCACGAATTCAGCATGTTTAATCAGAGCTGTACCCTCAAAGATGTGACGACTGGTCTGTAAGGTATTGAAGAACTTTCTCTATCAAACCAGCAAACAATCTGAGAATCTGAGATAAACCGCCACAACCACCATCACCTTCATGGAAGTCTTGGCTTGCCAATGAAGCAACTATTTCCTGAAGAATCTCTGTATGGAGATGTGGACACTGGTGTTGTGAATGTTCAGATTCATCAACTGGTCTCCTTTGTGAGTAACGAGGATGACAGAGGCCAGCACTACCATACGCAGCTCAGTCTTGTGAATGTCAGTATTTAACCCTCCTCACATTTAACCATTTAACCTAACGTTGCCTTCTTTCCTCCTTCAAGCAGAATGTGTTGCTTTCTATACGACACAGGAGACACAACTCTACAGGCTTAGCATATTATTCCTTGCCAAAGCAGCAGCCTCACATAAACGAGGTCTTTAAAGAAGATGGAGGTATGGCATTAAAGACCAGCAAGAAGCAAATGGTACACAATAATCTTCAGCTACAGCATCAAGAACATCAAGAAGCTGGTCTGTTCCCCATTAGAGGTCTAAGCAAAAAGAAAAAGATGACACAAAAGAGCACAGATTTTAAGATCATGCCACACCTCCAGGAATTAATAACGAGGCTGAGATGAAGGAGGCAGTGCCAAGTCTCATCACAGATTCTTCAGAATGCACCTACCCCTCCTCTCCTGACAGATGTCTTTATTAGAGAAAGAAGAAAAGCAGCAGCAAATAAAAAATCCTCCCAGTCTCCACACAGGCCTGCGTAACAGGCTATAACATTTTTCTCTCCAGCAAGAGAGAAAAAACATCAGGGAAAAATACTACAGTACATTGCAAGAGACCTGGACCATACCGCATGCTGGCATTGGGGTAGAAGATGCTGATTTTAAAGAGTATCAGGATAAAGATGACAATTCAGTTAAGACCCAGATTATGGGTGCCAAATCTAGGTGAAACTGGATGTAGAGAAGCTGACCACACTCTGCTTAAAAATACTGGCGAACATGAAAAAGATTGTGACTAACTCCTACACGTGACTCTGTAAGGATGCCAAGAATGGCACAAATAATGCTGAGAGAGGATCCAAGGAGGGTATCATAGTCTGCTTCAAAAGCTAGTAGATTGGAGAGGAAGATGCTTCGTTTGCCTGTTTTTTTGGTTTGGTTTTGGGGTTTTTTTAGAAGTATTGAAATCTATGCCCTTGTGCTGAGTTTATCAAGAAAAATTTCATCTAAACAGTAACTACCCCTGCCACAGGAGTCACTAGATGGGATGCAGCTGCACACAGGCTGAACTTTTAGTAAAGCTATCAAGACTACCAGTTGAGAAGTAAATGATTGTCGACAGGTACAGATCCTGAAGTGGCAAACCATCCTATCTAAAGGAAACTGCACCAGCACAGGAACTTTTCACCACATCTTCCTGTAGGCTGAAGAAAAGGCAAGGAAAGGTAAAAGTATATCCTCTACCGACATCCATGGAGACACAAAGTTCCTCGGTTTCAGTAAGAGACACACACTGCTCTGTGAACGTTTGCATGGACAAGCTCAGACAGAACTACTGTACAGTAGTAAAGCCACTACAGTGGACACAACCACCAGAACACTGTATGGCTGTGAGCTGCTTATTAAAGAATGCAACATCGTACAGTTCCAAACCAAATTATTTTAAGTAACATATCAGCTGCCAATGGCATAAAAATGCAAAGCCAACCAACATGAAACACACTTGTTCAAAGGAACATAATAACTTACCCTTTATCAGAGTATAAAACCCAAAAATAATTCCTAATGATGCAGTTTCAACAGCTGTAAATTTATTTTTTCTTCCCCCCTTTCAATTACTGTTTAGCAATTGGAAAGTCCCAACTGTACCTTTTCTGCCTTTTTGTCAGAGATATCTTGCTTTTCTAGAACTGCCATACTTTCCTTCAGGTTCTTCACTATGTCTGCAGGAGACTTGTGGGACTTGCCAAAAGGGAATGGCATGATTGCGAGCCACAAGGTCTTCCCTCTACAGCTCCTGCTTCACCTGGAAAAGGAGGAGAAAAAAAGCATGTCAAAAATAGAAACATGAGGTCAGTATAACAACACACATGAAGATCAAGAGAGAGTAGCAAAGGTATTCATATGTGGAATAGCCATCCTTAATAGTTGAACTAGAGCTTGCCATGACAAACTTAAATGCTTGTGTTTCTAACTCTTCTAAAACACAAGATACAGAATCTAAGAACTCACATTAAGATCATTATCTTATGCTACAGGAACAAATTAAAGAGTACATTAATTATATCCAAAGCCACATACTGTACAAATGCCACATATGGGCAAGACTAACAAGGATAAATTATTCCAATTAACGCTGTCAAGCAAAAAGCCTTCTTATATTAGGTCTTCGACACACAAGTCATACGTCTCAGTGGCTCTGCAAGGACTATCCAGGTACATGCTTTTACCCATATTCATTCCATAACAAATGCAAAGTAGACCGCAAAGCTTGCGCCTTAGTTCAGAAGCTACGAGCATGATGCAGACGAGGCTACAGACAGCAGCTTATTCCTATGTCAAAACACTTGGTATGTCCTGGCTTTTTCCTATCAATATTACTGTAACTTAATACTGAAATACAGTCTCACCCCAACTTATTTTATGGGAAACAACATTTGTCACCAATAACGGGGATGTAAGTAAGGCACTTGAAAACATTGAAACCAAACACCTGATACATATCTTTTTCAAAAAGATAAAACTTCTCTTATGGGAGCAATTTTCCTTCCCCAAAAATATTTGGTTCTTGAATCCAAATACATTCATTCCTCTGTGTATTTACATATATTTGCTTTTACACACACACACATATTCACTTCTGTGTACAAAATAGAAAAGTATTACTAGTATAAATGAATATACAAAAGCTTTTGTTACTAAACACGTACACCCCCATTTAAACAATAATAAAAACTTTTTACAAGTGAAGCATACTTCTAGAACTCTAATCTAGACAGAAAAGAACAGGAAATCCTGCATTAAAAATGCTGACAGTGCTACTTCTGCTAGACACAAAAGACAGCTGAAGCTGACAGAGCGGAGATTACACTGTCATTACAAAGGAGGGATATTACCCTGAAAGTTAGTAGTTTCTATCTCCATACAATGTCCATGAAGTTAGTAAAAAGTCAACTATAAGAGGTACATGTTAAAGTTTCTTAATACCATGCATGTTGATCCTTGATTAAAATACCACCTCATTCACCATGAATTCCAAAATGTTAATCCTAATCTTATTCAATCATGTTTTAATCAAGGATTAAAAATACCAATTTGATGCTATTTTTGAGTTATTTTGATTTTTAACACAAACAAGTTGGGCTGGCCCAAGGCAACAATTTAAAGGTGAAGAACAGCAGCACTTGGATCTTTAGCCAAGAAAATTTCCATAAATAGATATTTCAGGTAACCAGCTACAGAGATCATACCTGCACTGTTCCATGCCTGCAACTGACCTAACACAGCTGATAAAAAGCGTAAGGTAGGTAGTTTTTAATCAGATTACTTTCAGATGAAAGTATCAGGATGAAGGTTGAAACAAGACCTTCCACCAGCTATTTCCATTCTTTAACAGATCATAAGAACTTTCTGTCGCTTTTATTTTGTAGTATATAATTGTCTCTTTATAGTAATCTCTTGTTCATAATCCGCACAAAGAAGGGGTTGTAACACTGAAATTACAAACGCAGGACTGGTACCCTAAGAGACAAAAAAGTGCCCACAGGTCATTCCTTAGACAAGAGAATTTTATGCCTCAACTTTGCCACATGCAGTGGAACAGAAACCTACCTTTAAGAAAAGCATGACTACTCATTGTTATTTAATGAAAATGTAATGGAATTTAAAACAATGTTTAATGAAAATGACGGTATTTTCACACAGGAATTTTTTTTTCTAGAGAAAGCTGTGAAAATAAGTACGATTTCCCCACAACATAGATGACATACCTCGAGCATCACAGCAATATTTGAAATGTTCCCGTTATCTCTCCCTTTGATTACTACTCCTGCCAAATTAAGATGAGCCCTGAAAACAAAGCTGGATTCTTTCACGCTTGCATATCATCACTGATAACAATAGTATTTAACAACTACTCAGCATATTCATCCTGGAAGATGGCTATGTCCATATAACAAAGTAGGACCGGATCAAAAAGTTGCTAGTCTTAATTCCTTGGATTATGTGTTAAACCAGAATAAAATCCAGTAGGAATCAAAACAGTTCTTTGAGAGAATAAAAATATAATATGGAATTGCAAAATCTGGTATTACAGCAACATACAAAGAAAAGAAATCAAAACCAAGAAAATGTCTCTGCACACTCATTTTCTGGATCACAACTATGTTACTTCTAAACTAAAAGACTACATGGATAACACATATAATAAAGTGAAATATAGAATAATGACAAACAACTGTCCTCATGGTGTGCCCAATGTCCAGGTTTGCAAAACTTGATTTCCCTCCAGATAGTGCTCAATTTCTTCTTTAAATTAAAAATAGCCTACCACTTTGACTTATTCATTAAACCTTCCAGGTTCTGCATAAATCAGATACACCTACATGCACACACAAGTCATACACAAGTTTTATTGTATGTACTAGCATATCTAATAGAAAATAATCAATTAATAACAATTCACTAGCATATATTTACACTAAACATTTTTTCCCAATTCAGGTAAGTTCCTGTATGAATTTCTCATAAGCAATTTAGAAAAATCAGGAAAGACTGCCAGCACCAGTAAGAAGAAAATCCACATCCTTGATTACTGAAGGTGACATTTTACTTCAAGGTATTTCATTTATTGAATAAAATGGAATAAATGCATTGTTTCTGCTATTTCAATTTTATTACTGGAAGGAATGCAGTGGCACTGCCAGGAACGTCATCTGGGGCCTCAAGACTGAAGACCCCACCAACCCTGAAGCAAAACTCTATTACTGAAGAACCTGTGCCACATCCTGCCAAAAAAAAAAGCAGGAGCAGCCCTTTGTCTCTCAGAGCTGTACTTCATGCAGCAAGGAGAACATAGACAGGCTGTTCCCTTTTCAGCCCAGCAAAACCACCCCAAGCAGCACTCTGTGCACAATAGACAATGACAACATCTGTGTGAGATCGGAAAGAACTGCAACCACCCACATCTGCAAAACGAGAAAAAAAGGAAACAACATCAAATGACGTTTTCTGTAAATAAGAACAGACTTTATATCATGTCAAATGATAACTGTTTCACATTACTAGCACCTGGTTGCCTTGCAAATTCATGATAAAATTTTGAATGTGGCTTAAGAAAGGAATCGCAGGACTCTTGAAGAGTTAAACTGCAACAAGTACATGGACAGCTCTGTGCTCTGCTGGGCTGCTTTGCTTTACCTTACCTTCCCAGAAACCTCACTGCTTTTATCCATTCGTTAAAAGAGACCATGAGTGATATTATACAAAACTCAGGCTTTCTTAGGCATGCATTTTATTTCACCAACACTCAAGCATGCCAAACGTAACAAAATTTAAGGTCCTCAAAGCATTGGTGTTACGGCCACATTTAGAAATCTTAAATGACGTCGTAAATCCAAACGGATCGCCAAACAACAATACAGCATACAGCCAAATACCCAGAGATGTAAGCTCAACTGACACAGAGCGACAGAGTGACACACACTCAGGCACACTGGGACATTTGGGCTTTTGTGATAACAAGAGATAGTAGTCCCACTGTTTCAGATAGTATATAATTTCCAGCGCTGGCAATGCAGCATGCATCCGTGCACAGTTTGCTTTATGTATAAGGCTTTATATTTTTTATTCACTGCATTGACCACATAATCAATTAATGTCCAATTTAAAACTAACGCGTTCCATATATAAGATTGTTTTTCTAACTAAGCAGACAACACTTAAAAGTGTTTCTCTGTGAGCAGAGCCCTCTTGCAGCAAAAAAAATGCTGCAAGGACAAATACAGAAGCACGATAAACAAATCCCTCTCCTTTAAGGAATTTTAATTCTCTAAAGAATAAATTCAGTAGCCTGGAGTATGCCCTCTCTTGTAATTGTTAACTTTTTCTTATTTGAAGGGTCAGAAAATGTGCTATCTATATAACAGAAATGTGCGCTACAGTTTAAAACCTGACTACTTAACAGTAGAAGGGTTTTTTTGTTGTAGGTGGTGTGGTGGTTTTTTTAAATAAAGCATATTGTAAGACGCCTGCATGACTATTTTCAAGAAAAATACTGGTACAAGAAATAGTACGGTAATGCTCATGACTGCAGGGACATGCAAAGGTTACTCCACAGACAAATGAATTACCAGCACTGAAGTCTCACCAATGCAGGTTTTTAAAGCTATAATGATGGTAAAGGAATACTAGCTGTATAAGCAAAGACACAAAAGCAAACTCAGCCTTTCTGCTTATGATATACCACGAATTACCACAACATAGAGAAGTTGTAATTTTTTTTCCTCTGCATAGAAGTATAATCCATAAATAAAGCATCAAATGATTTCAAGTATTCACACTATTCCAGCTCAGCAGAGCAAACCGTCCACCTTTCCCCCATGCAAAATGCTACTTAAATAACGTACAAAAAACCTACGTTCCCAATTTTGTGAAACAACCAGGTACAAAAAACTCAATTTCTTATTCTATTGTAGGCTTCACAGTTTAATTGCACTATATTAAGTCTTCAGCTAGGTCTTGTTGCCTTGTTTATATACCAAGAGTTTAAGGTGACTGCTTTCAGTAAGCTCCTAGTGAAGAAAAGAGGAGGAAAAAACCCTTGAGCGGGTTCCTGGCTACAATTACATGTTAAAAAAATCCAAGCCTAGTGAAAAAGTACATGTAACGTCCAGTTAATGTGCACATAAGAAGAAAACTGCTGAAGATCAAACAAAATCAACAGAATTTTAATAAGGCCAAATAACTAACAGTAAGGTTCCCCAAGACGAATGAGCCAACCCAACAGCTGGCAGATGGGGAGGTCCCATTCCCCCACTGCTCCCAGCACCACACTCCTTCCTCCGCTTTTACATCAGGGCCAGCTGACCCATCCACGAGCTGATTCAACTCGCTAAGCTATCAGAAAACTAACATGTAAAAGGAAAGTAAGCAGAGAGTAGTGTAGGGAATGTAGAAAAAACATCCCTTTGACCAGCAAGTAGTTGTGAATCAGCTCCCTCATCTCACAATCTCACCATAGCGGCACTTCACGGTAAGGCTGGAGCTGAATAAACAGCAGGACTGACGGGGGAAGGTCACTCTCCATCAGCTATTTTGAGTGGTCTGATATTTGTCTGAATGCCCAGTGTGCCAACTGAACTCACCAAAATGGCAGAAGACAAACCCAACAAAAATGAGCGGGTAAAAAAAAAAAAAAGATTTCTGAAAGGTTCTTAAGACAAACCAGTACAAGGCACTCTCAGCTGTGAGCCAGAGCCAGCCCAAGAAAGGGAGGAGGAGCGGAGAGCGCTGGGGCAGACAGGAGGGAAGGGCACACCATCGCCTCCGCCAGGTAGAGGGAGGCTGCAACCTCTATCCTGAAATCCTATCATGTGTCGATTACATTCAACAATGTTAATAACACATAGGAGATTGACTTAAGTAAATACTGTTACATAAGTTAATGAGTCTACAAGGCAAAATACCTAGATTCACAATAAACTGATGGGTCTACTCTGTATATGGATTTTTAATTGACAATTTATCAGTCTATTACTGACAAAACATGCTGCATCTTGCTAGAGAGGCATGTTTGTATTAAAAATACAACACAGCGAGCGCATGTTTGTCCTGATAGAACTGATTTCCCCTCAGAACCTGTTCTTTTGTTGTATGTCTCTTGGATTAACAAGGATCATTAAGCCAGTATTGAAAACAAAAACGTAAATCAGTTTTCATCAGGTCTTATTGTTACAAGTGGCTGTTAGTTCAGCTAGAATTCACCGCTGTGAAGTCTGGTTGGAATGATAAAAACAGAAATAGATCAAGAAATTATGCATTTGTAAAAGCACTGCCTCACTCTCAGACATGCCCAGCATCCAGAAGGAAGACTGACAGCCATTCCTTTGATCCAAGACCATTTTTTATGCAAGCTACCGTGCTCCTTGGGAAAAGAATATTCAAGTACTTCAAAGCCAGAAGCAGACACCGTATTAGCTATTCAGCCCTCTTGTACAAGATTATAGAATTTTACTTGTTATCAGAGTATTCAGACAGACTTAAGTTACTGACTGTACTTTCTGTAAGTACCATTAGCGAGAAGCGCAGCAGCTGCCTTGCGCTGCACGGGGGCACGTGCAGCAGCTGGCATGGCAGGACAGCAGCCAGGTGCCACTCTAAAGCATCCGAAATACCACTGCCAGCTCATCACTGCAAATTCCTGGCTACAGAACGTCTTCCTGAAAGGCCTTACCACTTCTAATTGTAGAAGTATAGCTGACCAAAGGCAGCATCCATCATTTCCTTCAGTATATTATTTAAATGGAGTACTCACATTTGCCATTAAAACCTTCTTCCACATTTTTCACGTGCTGTTGTTTACTGCATCTTTCAGTACCCTGGTTCTGGATACGTGGTTCCCCACTAGAACCTCAGCATTGTACCAAAATCATTTTGCAATTTTCTTTTTGATATGCTAAACAAATTGAAACATGACAGCCTCTCATCCAAAATACATGTCTAAATAGCGTAGTTTATTAATACAACCTCACATGCAAAACCTTCCTATCATGGAGGAAATGAACTGATAAAGAGCAGAAGCCACACCTCGATCTATTTCAGGGCTCCAGCATGAACTATTTCGTTTAACCATGGCCTCACCTGCATAAGCATGCCATTAACAGAATGGCTATGGTTGTAAATGGTTAATTACTGGCACTACCAGCTGGCAAAATTTAAGAGTATACTCCAGCTCTGAGGCATTTTTGTTATCCTCTAAATACTTCTGCACATCTTTTCAGCATTTCTTTCAACATAACTTTAAAATATGGATAGAAGGACTGCACCAACTGTCTCACCTATAAGTAGTAAAACTTTTGACATATTAAATGGCTAAAGCAATCAATGATCTGTTTGGATCTGTTGTGATATTTTGGGAGGAATGTAATTTATACATACAAGTTTTCTTGCAAGACAGGCATGTTCCTCTCATACTTGGCATGTCCCACCCACCACTGAACACTAGCATCTTCCTTAAAATTCACTATTAACTTGTTCTATCAAGTCTGCAGCACACAAAAGCTTTAATCTGATTCAAAAACAGTTTCACAACTCTGCATCACAGAATTATTTGTGGTGTGACCCACTTAAAGATTAAAATGGAAAAAAAAAAATCCCCTATCTAAGAATGATAACTTAATTCAGAGAAAAATGAAAATCATGAAGAAAAAAATTCTCTGCTGTAACACGGAACAATTAAGTGAACAAAAAAGATCAATTCAATGGATTCAGAAAGGAAAATTGGAAAATAGATTTCTACATAAAAATGAAATACATAATGTGAGATAGCTTCTCGCTTTCTGAAAATTTCAAAGCAATTAAGTCCCCAGCAGTTCACAGCCCTGCTTGTTTCTTTAGCACCAAATGCCAGCTGATTCCTTTCATTAAGCAGGCTTCTCTCTTGCCATTCAATTACCTTACTGATGCTTCTGCCTCTTCAAGAGCCTACTTCTCCAGCAGACACCTGCACCACGCTGACGGAAGAGAAGGGCAGCTACTGGCACTAGGCTCTACTAGCTCACTGCAGCCTCCCAAAACTACATTACACTTTGTGACTGGTACATTATTATATTCATTGCAGTTTTAACACACAGCTACAGAGCTTTTGCAGAAACTTAAGTAGAAATTGGTTTAAATAAGGCTGCTGCTTTTAAGGGGCTTCAGAGATCCAGCATAAACACAAAAGCTTGTGCTTATATATATTAACGCTTAGTATCTGAGATCCCAGCTCTTTCTCCATATTCAAGGAAATTTTATGACTCAGCTTCTTTCCCTGGTGTACTGTTTAGAGTTACCCCACCCATTCATTTCCCCACAAACCTTACTGCTATATTGCAATATGGTATACAGACAAGCATGTAAAAGCCTCACCCATTCCTTGGTAAATATATTTTTAAAAAAATAATAATCACAACTTTCACCACAACAAGCAACTACTATCTCTAAAACACTGTGCACAAAAAAAAGAAATTACTGCAAGCTTCAAGAAAAGTTGTCAGACGATATGCCCACTTCTGGCCAGGTTGAAGCTCAAATAATTTTCTCATAACCTGGCATTACAGTCAATCCCCTCTTGGCTCAGATGCCTTTACTGCATCATCACAAAACCCAGAATATTTGTTACATGACAAAAAATGCTGCAATTATGTACATGCCATTCTACCCACCCTTGGAAGCAAAAATGCAAAGCAAAAGAGTCTCCTTTGTAACTACTTCTATTCCTTGGTATGTACTATTCCATTCCTTTCCAGAGGTTTTCTCTTTGCACCAGATTTCTAATGTAAGTCTAAGGGTTAATTGTGAGAGTGAAGAAGCGGCAAAAGGAGAGGCAGAAAGTACACTGCAGCTTAATCTCTGACTATTTCACACAGTGCAATATGGTCTACAGTTAACATGTTCCAATAACTAAAGACGGCTGTATGAATATCAGAAACCACCGAGGCGAAGGACAGGAAACCCCGCTAGCACCACACAGTATCAGCATTTAGTTTTAACCAGAAAGCGGTGCAATGGACAGAGGAAAAATAGATTATCTAAAACGTGAATTAGTTACGTAAGGAAGGAGGATGAGAATCATTAAGTACTAGCACAAGGTAGGAAGGGAAATGCATGTGCTGTTTGGGCGTTTTGTCTTGAAGAGAAGTTGAAAACAATTAAACTGCGAGAATGGTCCTGGGACTGCTCCAGGTGCAATCCTCTAAGGTGCAATTTTCTTTAGAGAACATTCTCTCAATAAACAAAAAACTACACTCAGTAAAGCCTTTCTCTAGAAGTACAAGTAACAAAGCTAGGAAAAAAATTCAAAATGGATGAAGTATAAATGTAGTTTCAATAAGAACTGTGGCACAGTATTACTTTTAAAATAATGTTTAAGAAAATCAACAATATTTTTCCCATGGTTCCTTAACTTCCTTTGGAGACCAAATTCTGTGGCCTGCTAGAAACTTCTAATGTTCAACCTCAGTTTATCTAAGTTCAACACATCGTAGTTCTTCATCTAATTTATCTGAAGAACAACAGATCTTTAATAAACATAACCTACAAAGGAAAACAAGATCACTTAAGGAAACGACAATATTAAAGCATGAAGTTAATAAAACAGTGATCCCGACATAGGTCAGGAACATCCTAAAAACACTGACTTAAGAACTGGGAAGATATATCAAAGAGTATCCATCTTCCCTACCTGATTACTACTGGCCCCTGCTATAGGCAGAATATAACAAACTACATCAGTCTCTGCTTCGACATATTACACCTGTGAAGGCTTCCCTTCCAAAATAATCAATTTGGGAGTTCACAATTACAGACTATTTATGTTAGACTACTGTACAATTCACCTCAGTCCCAATAGCCCTTTACAAACTAGCTGAGATGACATGCAATCAAGCATACCTTAATGTCTCTGGGTTTACTTTCGTGCCTTAGCTTGACATAGCTAGGGCTGAAACCCAAAACCAACAGGCAAGCTGCGCTGCAAAAAGATGTCGAGTGAATTGGTTAAACTCCTGAGAGGTGACTCTGAGACCATGGATGACTCCTCCATTCTGCCATTTTTACCTCGATTGAGAGATCTCATTGGCATGATACAAAGATTAAAATGTAAATTATTCTGAGATCAACCCTCATGAATCCAAGCTGATTCTTGCTACACGAAACCGAGAGAACTTGGCAGATTATTCAACGATTACATATCTCCTCTGTGAAAGGGAGTTCCTGACAACCTATGGGAGTTATGTACTGAGTCACAGAGAAAGCAGGAGAGGGCAATCAATAAACGACTCAGAATCATGACCCCACCATTACTGTGAATCCTTTCCTTCTAGTTCTCTCATTCAGTAAAGGGAAAAAGTTGTAAAAAGTTGTAAAAAACACAACCTCTCACCATGATAACTGCAACTGTGCTAGGGCTTTACTGGTTAAGTACCTTTATAAAAAGTACTCTTTCCTTCACACTGCCAACCAACATCAGTACCACCATAAATCAAGTGTCCGATTTTCCCAAGCTAGCTGTATGGAGGTATCTTTTAGTATGGAACTTTCACCGAGCTTATCCTCAGATGAGAATCCCTGCTTCCTCTTGAGTACCCTGTACCAAGGACAATGTGGCAGATGGGAAAACAACAGAGGCTAGCCAGGAGAAACTTCTCTTTTTCTCTAAATACTCAAGATCAAGAATTAGTTTTATGGGCATCACTTGGAACAGCAGAAAAAAAAAATTAATAATCAACACATTATAGGCCAGAACACATCTGTGATATTTAGATGTACATCTCATTGCTACCAAGACACCAGTGTGTTTGTAAGAAATAAACTCAGGCTGAAATTTAGCCTGAACAAACTGTCATGGGTTCAGGAACGAGAAAATATATTGATAATATTATCTCCCTTTTCAACTAAACTAGAAGTCATTACTGAATTGATGATGAAACTGCATGCCATGATAATAAAAAATAAACAAACAAGCAAACAAAACAAAACCTTAAAGGATAATTTATTCCATTCTCCCAAGAAAAGAACCAGCCACGGCGATACAGAAATTCCACATAAATAATTTCAAGATCACAATATACCTAAAGCGGCTGGAAAAAAGTGTCCTTTACACAGTTCCCTCAAAACCACCTCTGTTTCTCCTGCCAGTTCCCAGTTTGGTCTAAACCTTCAAAGTCACTAATGGATTCGATTTCTGATACATAAACCACATCACACCTCAACTGCCAAGACAGGTGTGTTCCTTTGGGGCAAGGCAGATCACAGAGCATAGAGAGGTATATTTAAAGGCAGAGATGATGCATACCAGCGTTAGGAGAACTATCCATGGCACAAACCTCCAGGAGAGATGAGGCAAGAGCCAGAATTTTTAACACCATGCCATTGTATTTTCCTTTTGTAGCAAATATTTTGAGAGAGAGGAGCTATGAAATGCTCTGCAGCATAGGAATCAAGAAGGGGGAATGATCTAGATTACCCCCCAAAATGTGTCCAAGTTCTTGCCATACCAACCTAAGAGTCCTTCTGATGACTCACAAGATGCCAGTCCAAAGATCCAAGATACAGCAGGATACGTCAGCATACACACTCTGAAAAGCCAGATATTCCTGAAAAACCCATGTGAAAGTCCTTTTCCCTCCTGACACCACCTGAGAGTTCATTACTGAAAGTTACTTGTACATTAAATGAAAATAGAATAAAAACATGCCAGATGCCTGTGGTGATCCATCACATAACATACACACTACATTTCTTCTGTCTTTCCCTTTTGGGGACACTTGAGTTACCTTTCCAGGTAGACCCCATCATGGCAAGTGAACTTCTCTGCTTCCATCAAGGTAACAAATACAAGAAAATAACAACCTTGGGACAGGCAGGTAGAAGGTCCTCATAAAAAGTTTAACATTTAAATTTATTCCAGCCAAAACGCACAAGAAAATACCTTACAGTTCCTGCTTGCTAGAACCAAGACAAGTTGCCCAGAAGTTTTAAAAAGCATTTTTGCATTAAAAAGGGGGGGCAGAGGGAATACCACAGCAGAAAGGTATCCTTCCAAAAGGAAGGCTTCCCAACTGATTTTACTTCAAAGCAGCTAGCCATAGCTGTTGTAGATGTGATTCTCCAAGGCAGAACAGCCTAGAGGATTCACAAAATGTAACTAAACCCAGCACTGTTGATATTTTCTATATAGGAGTCAACATCTCTCCTGCAACACACTAGAGGTCCACAAATCAAAAAAGTTTGAGACCTACCAGTCTACAGACGGCAAGTAAAAAATGAGTAACAAGAGGCAACTAATATTAGGCCAACTAACAGTGGAAAAACTGAAGCATCTCTGAGGGACAGTTCCCTTATCTGAGCTGCTAAAAAGAGTTGGACTGGAAAAAAAGGAACTATCAAATTGTTTTGCAATACTAAAAAAAGAGCTCCCAACTTTCCTCTAACGCAATTACTGTGTAACACTACCAAGAGAAACTTGAACCAGAAGAAGTTATCATCTCTACAAGTTTACCCAAGGAATAATCACACGTCATCTCTGTAATTATTGAAAAAATCATTCCAAAGGACAGCAGATCTTCCACACCAAGCTCAGGTGGGAATGCTTACACTTTAGCTGACACTTATACTCCTACATTGTGTATTATTAATTATTTCAGCTACGTCAATATCCTGTCAACCCCTTCTCTTCCTTAGGGCTATGTGGAAAAAAAAACAAAAACAACGTTTAAAATTGTTAATTGGTGCACCAGCTTAACACTAATTCTATTTAAATATGGGATTATAAAAGTTACTTTGATAGGAGTTGACAACAGTATAATGTCATTGCTTTTTACATCACCAAGAGGCTTCAATCAAACAAGAGCCCTTAAATCAAATTATCAAATACTCTAGTAATAAAAATTTGAGCTATCAAAATTCACAGCCTTGGTAAACTCTGAAGTTATTCAAAAACTTTAATTGTTTCAAAAAAAAAATTTTTTTCTATGCTAAAAGACTTGTTCTAATTACAAAGACAAGCCAAAAGAAATCATAATTCTCAAAAAAAATTTCTATACTGTAGTTCCATTTTTAACAAGTAATCAACATTAGGAAAATGCTAAATTTAAGAAGGAGAAGGCAAGGTTATGCTTTCAAGACTCTGGCTTAAAACTATAACCTAAGGTTTGACTGCAGCCAAAATGTACTATTGGTTATAAATTCTATAAGATAATCTGTAATGGTACCTTTAAAATTTCTGAAAATAACAAAAATAAAATGCACGCAGTGACAATTTTAGACTCTGATCAATCATCCATTAGATACAGAAGTAAATCAGGGGCTTCACAGAATCCAGATACCTACTACAGTAATTTTTTTTCACTACTAAGTCAAACAAGATTTAAATAAACAATATGAAAGACATTCTATTGCTTTTCAAACTATCCAGATTTCCCTTTTAGCTCCTAAAATACAGATTTTAATTTTCCCATTCACAATCATTTTAAAATTAGTTTAGTTTGGTTATCTAATTTAGGGACTTGATCAAAGTCCAGATTTTCTCGGTTTTGGTATAAATCTCAGAGGCATGAATCCACAACACTGAAAGTTAGAGTACCATAATAAATAGAAGTGACAAGTTGTACTTACCAAGTACTGTACTTACTAAGACTTTTCAATGCTTATAAGTAATTCTGACAGTTAAAAATAACCCATTTAGAGAGGAAAGATTCTGTATTTCTGGCTAACAATCCTTCTCCTTGTTCGCTAAAGAGCTCAAGAATGGCTAATTCTGAAATACAGATTTGACATTTCTGCCTAGATTTGATACTGTTAAGTCCTCAACCTGCGTAAATACATGAGGGGCGATTGCCAATGCCAGAGGGAGAGTAGAACTCCTCTGAATTCAGACTCCACTCCAACAACTCGACCGCAGCAACGCTGAGACCTCATTCAGTGCAATTCCTAAGGGAAGCAAAAAGCCTTGCATGGTCAGTCTCAAAGCAAAAAACATAATCCATCCTCTGTTGGATGTACACTGTAAATCCATGCCTATATGGCTGTTAACATTCTTTATTTATATGTATGCATGCACGCATATATGTATATAAGTTCCCAAACAAGAATGAAAGCTCACTAAGCAGAGTTCATTTCTCTTTAAGATAGATAAAATTTATATATACAGGTAGGGAGGAATAACTACAATCACCAGTCAGAAAGCTGGGGAGTTGGAGGGTGTTTTTTCCAAGTTAGAATTGCATGTCAGTTTTCTTCATTCCTTTTTCACAGAATTTAAAACTTCAGTACATTCGTAAGTTTGTCACCACGCAGAAACGCGCTGAAGTTTTTGTGACTTTTTTGGAAAATATTCCATAACCCTGAAATAAAGAGGCTCTTTTGGATCTAAGGATGTTAATCCCCTCACCATAACACACCAGTCAGACTGCACAGCTATGCCAGGACTCTGCCCAAAATGCTCTGTGAATGGATGCAGTTCCTAACAGAAAAACTGTTTACTCCAGCTCCACCCTATTACAGAGTTAGCAGCGTTTAAATATTGCTCAATGTCAATTATAGATGTAAAACGGAACTATGTTAGTCAATACTGATGAGTCAATATACTGCTTTTCTTAGAGATTACAAATCTAAATAATCACATCCAGAACCGCACTTGTTTAGAAAACTTAGAATATTTTCAAGAAGTTTCCTTCGTTGTCATTCATTATCCATGAAACCCATGGAAAAAGACTATTTGACCTGGTCACTGCAGCTTCTGTTCGCTTTCAGACCATATTTTAAGACAAGCTGAATTTCTCAAGTTCAAGTAGCAACGCCCTCAAGTCCAACATCCAACGCTTCGAGATTCAAGGTTTTCTAATTATCTTGATTATTTTCCTCAACTGTACTTTTTTTAAGAGAAGTCTTCATTCATTCCACTGACAAATTATATCAGACTACAAAAAAGATGAATTTTCCATACGAACATTTCCTTATTTGATTTTGAAGTTGGAAAGCATGCAACAAGGCAGAGGACAGCAAAACAGGTCCCTCAGCCAAGACTCTCAAGTACTGTCCCGGACAGCAGAATTCTACCCCGAATCTTCCTTTCTCATTAGGCAGCACATAACCCAAGTGCCTAACACGTGGTCACCAATTAAGTACCCATCCTCTTCTGGGAGCCCGAAATGAGATTCTGAGACTAACAACTAATACCATGGCAGCGAGTCAGGTGCCTGAATTACGAATGCCACTGCAAATGCACTGGAACAGCACAGCTGGTCTCCAACTGCCTCTTCAGAAAATCACAAACCTCCTACCCGTCTTGGGCAGATGCCTTGGAGCATCTAAAATAATACTAGATATCTATGTTTAGGCAACTGAATCTCGCATCACGACTGGATGCCACTGGAAAAAAAGCTTTGGAAGTATAAGTCTCAAGTGCTCCACCAACACACAAACATCACGCACTCAGACGCGGGAGAAAATTCTCTGTGCTTAAGCATCGCTACCTGAAAAAAGGGGAGAATCACCACGCTGCTGAAGCACACTGTGAAATGTACTTTGATTAGTATCTGTGAACCAATGAAAAACCCACAAGGACCTGAATCCTCCTGTCTTCAGAGAACTGAGTTTTATGCAATAAAGCGAAAGACCAAATACTACATTGCAACTAAACAAGTACATGCAAAGGATGCCCCTTCACTGAGCGTTCTCTTGTGCACTCACGGAACAGAAGGTCCTGCTGAAAAAAGCCTGAAAACGATCACGTAATCAAACTTTTTGAACCAAATCAGTATAAGCAAAGTGAGGTTCTGAATATTTGTTAACTTTTGAGAGATTAACTTTGCTTTCTCAACATTTTTCTAATATAGTACTGAGCATATACAAAGTGTTCATCAAGAACTGTGCCTCGACTCTCTCCCCTACAAGGTACCTCTTTAAATTCTCCCGTAAAGTTGCTCCATCACTACCAATCTCCGGTCAGAAGAAACTTAGGACTTGAATAGCAGGTGTTACAGGTTAGAAGAATGATGCATTCATAAACTGTGTGGGAGAGACTTCTCAGTGCTCACCTGTGTTACACTCAGTGCATGTCTGTATCACCAAGGTCTCATTTAGGTAGAATAAAATCCCCTACATTTTCTTTTCTAAAATCTTACTTCTCTATGAACAAACTTTTCTTTTGCTTTTTCTTTGTCTATACTCAATATTCAATAAAGTCAAAATGTTATATACTGGTTAATTTTATAAACCATTACAATACATCACGCAAAAAAAAAATCTTTTGACATATATTAAAAGGAATATCATCTGTGAAAGCAGTAAAGGGCATACTCCACATGTAACAGTCAAAGTAAAAATATAATGACACAAGTAACTTTTGCCTCATTTCTACGACTGTAGCAAAAACTTTTGAAACTGCTTACCCAGAGGAAGAGATCAGAGACTCCACTGCTGCAGGATGCTCTGAATGTGTGCTATCAGCACACACATCTACCACACCATACAAGATGTTACTGATAATTCAATGTCTACAGATATTTTTTTTAAAGCAACCTCCTCAGCAGATGACCTGGGAAGCTGGCGTGGCTCTGAACAAATACGTGAAAAAAAGGTATCCATCCATGGTAAGCCTTCCCAGGTGGGCTCTTGGCCAGGGGAGTAAAGAGAAAAACGACAGCGAAAGTTGCACAGTCGGCTTCTGCCTGGCAAAACCCGAAGTGGCACCAGACACAAGAGCTGGCCAGAGAGAGCGAGGGGCCTTCCACAACTGTCTGTTCAACAGGCTTTCTTCGTATTTCTGTGCACTAGCATGCTTTACTTAAAAGTCAGTAAATAAAACAATAAAAACTTCTCAGAAAGGTATTTCTTCAGATGTCAGCTGTTTGCCCGGGCACCTCTAACAGCCAGAAAAAGATTATGCATTCCACATTTCTGGGAACACTTCTCAATTTTTTCATTTTATGTTTTAACACAGATAACTTCAAAGGAGATAAGGCATTTCACACACACGAATGACTGAACGTAAGTACTTCTCTCGCAATATTCAACTCCCTGAAAAGCTGACATATTAATTCAATTTAATTTATAGGCAAGTTCTATCTTAGCTATTTTTAAGTGTCACGTTTCAAATCTTGCAGGTTTTGTAGTTAAACTTTTAGTTACATTCTTTTAGTAAAAAAACTGAATTTGTTACCATTACAAATTGATTTTAAAAAAAATATACAATAGGGTAAGGATCAAAAAGCAGCACACAGCAATTTTTCACTGATGCAGCCATTTCACTGTGAATCACCTGACAGTATACCTGAACATTTTAAAATAACTCCAAGTACTAACTCCTAAACAACTTCACCCAAAGATGTTTCTGAACTTAGAAAAACCTGTTACACTAATACTACAGTTCTGTACTAATTATAACTTCTCAATTTTTGAACTGTCTTTCTATATTTAACTTTTTAGCGATGAATTCTCGGAGTGTTTGAAGGGGACGGAAGAATTACAGAATCTTCAGAAAGGACCTAGGTATTTTATTAGAAGTAGCAGATTTCCAATAAACAGAAAGATTAGCTACAACATTCAGCAATTTCCCCCAGAATTTTGTGCCCTTGTGGATAGGCTTAAAATTTGCTTCCTTTTAGCATATTTGAAGTCCACAGTCAGGAACTTTTTATAGTGTCCTTTGACTATATGAAGCATTAGCTAGAATACTCAAAACAAGAGACTTAGAAAGCAAATTGCAGTTGTTTATTTAAACCTAAGCAATTTACTTTCTAAATTAATGTTTTCTGAAAAAAAAGAGACCATGAAGGCTGCTGAGGAATGACCACAGTTATTCCTGTAAACACAGTATTTTGGCTGCTTCCAGTTTGGATCAATCCTGAATTCAATCCTTTATAGAGAGTATTTAAATAGGGACAAATGAATGTGCCATTTTATCATAAGGTGGAATAACGAAAGCACATAAATCTGCTCAGGCTAAAGAAAGACCAAACTCACATGACACCAGTTTAAGCCTTAAGTACTCCAGAGGCATGCATTTAAAAGCCTAGCTCAAGTCCGTTAAAATAATTCGAGACAGCCTCATCTTCTAATTTAACCTTTGTGTTTGCACTTGGAGGGGCAGGGAGGGGAAGAGGGAGCGATCTCAGCAAAAAGTTTCACCTTCTAACTGAAGACATTCAGCTTCCCTCTGGCTCACACCTCTACACCTTGTGGTGCAAGAAGCACGATACTGAGCGAAAACATGGGGAAGGAGAGCCCAGACGGAAGGGAATGAGAGCTGAACTTGCAAACAATTCAGACTCATGAACACCCTAAATTAGACAACAAATTGGGGAAGTAGCATTTTAAAAGTTCTCCTGTTAGAACAGCACAATCTTGAGCGCTAATAGCAAAAGGAATTTATCTTGCTTGAGGTTTATCTACAGCTACAAAAATACAGTTACAGTGAACTCTATGACTTAGGATCACTGAACAACTAAAAAGGGTTTTGTCCAATGTGATTAATATCTGGCTTCAACTTGCAGCTAAGTAGTGGTAAAAGTGCACGTAGCCCACTGTTTCCTTACCAGAAATTGCTAAATTTACAAGATTTCAACTGTACGATGCAGGAAATATGATATTCAAAATTCAACTCATATATTCACATAAATAGCTGCAGGCTGTTGTGGTACTATTAATTTTGAAGGAGCAGATGAGTCAAATCTTATTTTTGATAGAAAGCTGCAAGATGCCTCCAATTAGACAAAGGTAATCATACTTAATAGCTGCTCTTGTAATTAAACCGTATTATAAAGTGTCAGCAGTACAGAAAAGCAGGGCCAGAAGGGAATTCAAAAGGTCATCTAAGCTCCTTCCTGCCCCCTGCTTCAAACCAACATCAACTATTAGATTGCTGTTCCAAAATTCTACACGTAGTAAAAAAAATACATCATTTTAGCAAGTGTCTAAAGCCACTAAGCGCATTACAGAGATTATCAAAGCTTTCAGAAAGATTTTACACAAAAATTAAGGCTGTAAACATCTCACCAAAAAAATATCTTCAAAAACTCAATACAGAATTGATTCAGAAGGGAGGACACTGGTCAGTAATTCTAATACTCACAAAAATGGCATAAAAACCCTAGAAACTGCAGCATGTACAGCGCAACAGTAAGGTCTCATCCGACTACCATCCATTAATTAATAAGAGACTAGCACATTAGTTTCCACGATAGAATACAAAATAGATACCATTCCCTCCTGAATAAATGTTTCATAAAAGCAATCAAGGAATTCCAAGAGGTGGAGTTTTCTTAATATTATCACACCCCACTGGGAATACATATTTGTCTGCGCTTGATAATACCCAAAGAGCATAATTATCTCTCAAAGACATATTGGCACAAAGTATTACTTAACTGGCACTTTTATTTAGTCTTCTTTATTTGTATAAGTACATATATCTTAAAAAAAAATGAATTCTGTTTTATAATTCTCTGTCTACAACCATGCATTAAATGCCTATAGAACACATGGAAGTTTCAGAACTCCGTGTCAACATAAATAAGAGAACACAATTAACTTGAAAAAAATCAATGCTATCAGCATTTAGAAATATTCAGCAGCACGTTACTCCATACATACAAACTTACAAGATCCTTATTCCACTTGCTCCCAACACCACCAGACACAATCTCCTCCTGTACTAAGGTACTTTTTCTGTCTCACCAAGGAAAGTCCCCAACGACACGTGTATCACACCACCATCAAGATTACAGTTTAAATACACATAAATTTAAGCCAAGTGTATACTAGCTGGCTGACTCAATAGTTTCTCACGTCATAGGACAACCATGAAGCTAACTGTAAAATACAATATTCTTACAACAGCGAGTGCATGACAGACTCCTACCAAAACACAGTGCCATGGGACATCATGCCACCCTTACAGATCAGATAAACTGTCAATTCGTACAGGACAACTAAAAAAAAAAAAAAACCACCAAGTTATTTCTGACCCTGAAACAGGTACTATGCTTATTCTAATTCACAGAATATTTCTTGACCTTTTTTTTCTCTGCAGTTAAAAGCACGTGCCACATCAACAGGTATTAGGTAATGGGTATTAAGTAAAGGTACACAGTGTTTTAAATAGTAAAAATCTATTATTTAAAAGCTTAGATGCCAAGGCGCAAGCTCAGGATGTTAAATTTCCTCTGACAGTATACGATTTCATGAGCTCTTTGCGTTAAAAAGGAAGACACATTTCCTGATGATTAACTACGCTGCTGAAAGGAAAACACAGGGCCTTGAATTAGAGTTTCTGACAGGTAAGTTTAAAAAACCACACACACACACAACTTTACAACATTTTGAAGCTAATCAAATTTCATTTCTGATCTACATTTAAACTGTTCTTGCAAGCATTGATACTTGCTTCACTGAAACTAAAGTGCCTAGGTCATGTAATTTAATCTTTGACTCATCATGCAAATTAAATCACACCATTCCCATAAGACAGCATATAGGTTTTAAATAAATCCTATGGACCTACACGATCACTTACCAAAAATTAAATTTTCTTTAAAAAAATTAAATCTAAAAAAGAAAACCAAAATACTGGATACATCCTAGTTTCAATACTAGTAGTATTTCACAGATTTGTAGGAAAAAACATGAAAAACTTTTTTTCTTTTATGGAACACAGAGATCACGCTGTCTTAGCTCTCTATGGGGTAGTTTGCAAAAAAATTAGGGTCTTAACAGCCCTCCCATACAGTTATTTCTGCACAGAGGCCTATTAGGACTACGAACATGAATAACAATTGTAGGAAGAGGCCTTAGACCTGGACACTGAGAGGACCGCCTAAGTTAGCGCCTGCTCCGCACCTCCCGTCAATGCCCCTAATAAAGGACGTAACAAAGAAGAGGTTTTAACCGGGTGTTCTCCTGACCACAGGCTGGCTCGGGTGACGCCTGCCCACCCGCGGTTCCCCCTGCCGCTCGGCTGGGACCGCGTATTCCCCTCCTCCGCCCACCCCAGCAGCGGCTCCGGTTCTGCGGGCTGAGGTAAACCCTGCGCAGTTTTGCAGACTGATTCGTTACCCGGGCACGGCCTTTGAGGAACTTGTGGATAAAAGGCGCTGCCGCACCAGCGAAAGAGACGCCGGCCTGCACCTTCCCCGTCAGCCTGCCCCCGCCTGCACACACGAGCACACAGACACCCCCAACCCGAACGGCACGGACCCCCCGCTGAAGTCGGCACCAGCCGGCAGCCGCCCCCCACCCCAGGCCACCAGCGAGCCCCGGGGAGGCAGCGCCGCCTCCGAGGCCAATCTGGCCGGCAGTACCCGGCCGGTCCCTCCCAGCGCCGGCCGCCGCCGAGCGGCGAGACGGGGCCGGAAAGCGGCGGGCACCGGCTGGGCCAGGCCGCGCTCCCCGGCGGCCTCCGCGGCCCGCAGGGCACGGCCCGACCCTGCCCCGAGCGGCCGCCCCGCACGCACCGGCCACGGCGGCGCCGCCTCCCGGCCCGCCCCGGCCCCGCGCCGGGGGCAGCGGCGGACAATGCGCGTCGGGCCCGGCGGCCTTCGCCCCCCTCACCTCACGCACCGCCCGCCGCGCCGGGCCTGGGCCCGACCCGCCGCCGGCCTCCCCCCGCCCCGCCGCGCCGCCTCGGTACCTCGGTGCGGAGCACGGCCTGGCGCCTCCTCGGCGGCGTGTCCGGCGGGGCCTGCCCCTGGCGGCCCGACCGCCCCGGCTCCGGCGGCTGGCGGCGCGGCTCCGGCGGCTGCAGGCAGAGGCGCGGCGCGGCCCCGGCTCGCCCGGCCCCCTCCCCCCCCCCGCCCCGCGCTCTGCTGCGTCGCAGCGGCCCTTCCCTCGCCCGGCGGCGGCGCGCGGCGGAGGCGGCAGCGGGCGGCGGAGCGCGGCGACGCTTCCGCCCGCTGCCGCACGCCACCGCCCCCTGCCGGCGCGGAGGGCCGAGGGCGGCGCCGCGGCGGGACCCACGCAGCGGCGGCGGGGGGAGCGGGAGCCCCGCGGAGCCGCGCGCCGCCCTCCGCGCCTGGGAGTGCGGGGCCGCGCCTCGCTGCCGGGGGAACGCGGCGGCCCGCGGCCCTGCGCAGGTCACAGGAGACCTGCGCCATCGCCCCCCGCGCGGGGCTGTTGGTGCCAAGGCACCCCCGCCCCAGCGGCTATGTGTGATTAATAGCTGGCATTTATTATTATTCCTTTTCTTAATTATTAGTGTTTAAATTTTATTATTTGTTGTTCTTTGTAGTCTTTATTATTCTTTTCTTCTTTATCAGTATTTAGTATTCTTTTTATTATTTAAATTTTATTATTTAGTATTTATTGGTTTATAATTTTTATTTGTTATGGGGTTTTATTATTATTATTCCCTCCTCTCCTCTCTGCCCTAACCTCCTGCAGACCCTCTGCACTGTCGGAAAACTCTTTTCCCATGTCGCGAGCCTCAGGACTCAGATGTGGGGTTGTGACGCAGCACCGTGCCTTGGACTTGGACTTCAGCCGGCCCCGCGCGCCAGGTTGCCGGTGAATTATAGTCCGAAGATTTTCTGCTAGTTCCCATGGCAGCTTGGAAGGGCTTCGGGCTGTTTCTGTGTCCCTGGTAGGTAATATTCATATATTATTCTCACCGTGACAAATGCAGATTAGCCTGAATCAAAAAAAACCCACATCTCTCCCATCATAGATCAAGTTGATATTGTCCACTAGTGCAGTATCATACACAAAGCAGAAAAATATATTTTTACAGAACAAGTCATGAATTTCTTCCAAGCCGTGAGGTGAAACCTTGCCCCCGCGGGTCTGATGGATTACTGCCGTGCAGCAGCCTGGGACTTGCTGGCCTGGTTTCCCGAAACGTCCTTAGGCTCCTCATGCTGCGCTGCGCTGTACCGCTCCAGCTGACAGCTTCTATCCGCAGCTGCTTTTTAATTCCGTGTCTCCATGTCCCTTCCCTGCACTTCGCCATCACATCGCTGGGGAGGGTTTGGGTCAGGCTTCTCGATGCCGTAATTTTTTCCTGCAGCAGCATGTTGCTGCTCTGAACTTCACGTGTCTCGGTTGCCTTGTCTGCCGTACTAAAAGCAAGCGGCGTTGGGTGGGCAAAGCCGCCTCCTGCGGCCCCGCGCGCTGCCGCCGGGACGCTGCGCTGGGCACGGCAGCTCTGGCTGGGCGGCTTGGGGAGCTAGGCACGGGTGGGCTGAAGCTCCTCTCCCCTAGACTGTACTCACAGCTAAGTGAGCTTGTGTTACACAGGGTGAGAATTTATTCTAGCCACCCTGAAGTGACTGGGTGGGTGAAAAGCAAAAGCAATTTCTGTAGCAACATCTGAATTAGTGCAATGGGGTTTGCACAGGGTGCTGGACCTACGCATTCCCCTGAGACTGCAGGGTCTCCTCTCTTCCCCCACACCTGACAGGCGTTCCCTTCCCCCGAGCTGGAAGTTTACCAAATTAAAAAAAAAAAAAAAAACAACAAACTCAAACATAAGCAAAACCAGTCTTCATACCCAGACAACAAATACCATCCCCAGCTGTCCCAAAAATCACAGCGGTCCAGCGGTGCTTGGCTGGCATGCCCAAGCAGCATGCTCCGCCATTGCACTGCCCCACGTGTTGCGTTTTCGGATGTATGTCCCGTGTACTCTGCGCTAGGTGTGTCTTTTAGCAGCCTGGCAGCAACTTCCAGTATTTCACAGTCCATCTTCTCACCCCCGTGAGATGGATTTTCATTCGTGGACCCTTTGCACGTCACTGCTTGCAACATCCCGTTGGCTTCGCTGTGCAAAGTCGCCTTGTTCTCCTCCAGTTTCCACCCTGGTAGCTCCCTGGGCTTGGCTGCGACATCCTGCGGGAAACAACTCTTAACAGCAGAAGAACAGGCTGATTAAAGACAAAGTGAGATTCCTCGTGCCATCTGTGACGTGGAAAGACCTCGTGGAACACGTGAAACGCTTGGCCAAGGGTCTTCTGCGTGTGTGGCACTGCCTGTGTGAATCAGCCCGCTGTGTGCTATGGCTTGGATGCAGAAAAATGTTTCTGACCAGACTTGCAACCGTCCCAGTGTAGGGCAGCATGGAAGCGCAGAGGAGTTTGCACTGGGCGGTGTGGCTGGGCAGCCGCAGCAGCGCTGGTTTGGTGGGGATGCTTCCCTGGACCGGCACCGCAGGCTCCGGGTCCAGCCTGGCAGCGTGCCGGTGCCACTGGGGGCTGCCCCAGCCAGCCCTGCTGCGCTCAGCACCTCACCGGATAGGACATGGGGGTTGTCGTGGTTTAACCCCAGCCGGCAGCTAAGCACCACACGGCTGCTCATCACCCACCCCTCCCCGGTGGGATGGGGGAGAGAATTGGAAAGGCAGAAGAAAGAAAACTCGTGGGTTGAGATAAGAACAGTTTAATACTTGAAATAAAATAATAATAATAACAACAACAATAATAAATTGTAATGAAGAGGAAAACAACAAGAGAGAGAGAGGAACAAAACCCAGGAAAAACAAGTGATGCAACCGCTCACCACCCGCAGACCAACGCCCAGCCGGTCCCTGAGCAGTGGTCGCTGCCCCCCGGCCAACTGCCCCCGGCTTATATACTGAGCATGACGTCATATGGTATGGAATATCCCTTTGGCCAGTTGTGTCAGCTGTCCTGGCTGTGCCCCCTCCCAGCTTCTTGTGCACCTGGCAGAGCATGGGAAGCTGAAAAGTCCTTGACTAGGGGAAAAACACTACTTAGCAACAACTAAAACATCAGTGTGTTATCAACACTATTCTCACACTAAATCCAAAACACAGCACTATACCAGCTACTAGGAAGAAAATTCTCTCTATCCCAGCCAAAACCAGGACAGTATATAAGCAAGTGTATATATATATATATATATATATAAAAAAAAAAATTAAAAAAGATATAAGAGCAAGTGTGTGTGAGTATATATATTTATATAAATATATTTATATATACTTGCTTATATCCCCCATACATATACTTGCTCTTATATATCTAAGATGTAAGAGATGAAGCAGCTCTGGACCCGGAGCAGGCAGGGGGACACGCTGCCTGTGCCAGGGGACGGGCCTTGGGGAATGGCTTGCCGAGCTTGCCTGGGCCCTCGGCGTGCAGTCAGCGAAACATCGGCCATTCGTATGTCCCGCCTGTGAGCTGGGAATGATTGTTTTCAAAGTGAACATGGGAAGGGTGTGTATGTCTGCGTTCAAATTGTTAACCTGTAATTATGCTAAAAACATTCAAGTTTAAACAGATAATATTCAGGGTACTGACTAGAGAGAAGAAGGAATTAAAGGCAAGCACTGGTACAGGGATTCAACACCAGCTCTGGAAAATAGACACTCCAGCTTTACAAGTGACCATTGGAAAAAAGATCGTGCAAGTAATGGGTTCAGTGCAATTACCATCCCCGTACAGTATACTGCAGGGCAATCCGCGAGCAGAGGGAGCATGATTTTTCTAAGCTCTTAGAAGCAGGAATTAAATTCAACATGTGAGAGAGCTGTTAGTACACCAGCAATTCACTAATTCACAGTCATGACTGAGACATCCATTGTGAATTAATTAATTCTTGCAAATTAGAAAGTGAATAAACATGATTAAAAAAATCCAAGTTACTTCACTGAAAAAAAAAGGTAGTTAGAAAGGCAAGTACTCAGGTGCTTTGCTCAGGAGGGACAGACGGCTGAATGGGATCCTAAGGCTTTTTGCTGCTGCTTGAGGTCCCGTGGAGCTCTGCAGCTCAGGCTCAGCTCCTCTAATCACCATCCTGCACCAACAAATAGTGGAAGTGGGGAAAAATAATACGTCATCCTGTGAAATTAATCCTCCTTCGAGCAGCTCTGTTTTGCTCGCCTCTTTCTTCCTTTGACCGTACCTTACGCACCTTACCTGTGCCCTGCGCGGGCTGCCGGCTCCTGCATGGCAGCAGCGAGCTCTCCAGGACCAGCCTCCCTCCGCTCTCCTTGAGGCCAGGAGCAGGGGGAGGCAGGGAGGCTGCCAAGGGCACCAGGGGCTCCTGCAGTTCGGCCAAAAACCAGGCTGGGCCAACGTGTCCCTGCAAGATCATCACGCCTGCAGGACGTCCTTCACATCGGGCTGGTTTCTGTAAGAGAGCAGCGACACAACTGCCTCTCAAATACGATTTTAAAGTAGGTCCCCAGCGGCCCCGGGGGTCTCTGTCCCACCCCGGCCCCAGGGATCGAGGCCTATTTCTTACTGCCTTTGCTGCACCCTCCTCTTCCTCGGTACTTCACGCAGGGGTAGTAACTCATCGCCTGGTTTATCTTTTCTCTTTTCCAGGGCTGTAATGCGGTAGGACAGACGTGCCCTTTCCCTTTGGAGGGGGTCTCCTCCTCTTCCCCACCACCCTGCTGCAGGGGCAGGTCCCGAGAGCCTCTCACCACGTCCCACACGGCATCCCCCCACGTCTTGCAGCCTGCCGCGTGCTTTTGGATGTCACTGCCCATAGCCCAAAGGGGCACAATCCCAAGCAAGGTAAATGTCACTCCGACAAAAAGCCCCATGCCGAGTTTCACCGGCAGTGGGGCACGTGAGAGCTCCCCAGCACGAGCCCCTTTGCACAGAGCCCAAACCGTCGTAGGAAAGCGGGGCAGGGAGCAGAAAGGTAGAAAAAACTGCCCGTACCTCATGTGTGTCACCACCTCGTCATGCGACGGGTATGGAGATGTTCCTGCCAACTACATGGCCATCTCAATAGGCATAGAATCATAGAATCATTAAGGTTGGAAAAGACCTCTAAGATCATCGAGTCCAACCGTCAACCCAACACACCATGTCCACTAAACCATGTCCCTAAGGGCCTCATCTACACGTCTTTTAAATACTTCCAGGGATGGAGACTCCACCACTTCCCTGGGCAGCCTGTTCCAAGGCCTGACCACTCTTGCAGTAAAGAAATGTCTCCTAATGTCCAATCTAAACCTCCCTTGGCACAACTTGAGGCCATTTCCTCTCGTCCTGTCGCTGTTACTTGGGAGAAGAGACCAACACCCACCTCGCTACAACCTCCTTTCAGGTAGTTGTAGAGCGCGATGAGGTCTCCCCTCAGCCTCCTCTTCTCCAGGCTAAACAACCCCAGTTCCCTCAGCCGCTCCTCATAAGACTTGTGCTCCAGGCCCTTCACCAGCTTCGTTGCCCTCCTCTGGACACGCTCCAGCACCTCCATGTCCTTCTTGTAGTGAGGGGCCCAGAACTGAACACAGGATTCGAGGTGTGGCCCCACCAGTGCCGAGTACAGGGGCACGATCACCTCCCTGCTCCTGCTGGCCACACCATTTCTGATACAGGCCAGATACAGGCATGACATGGACCATTTGAAAAAATAATCTGGTTCTTCTTGCCAGCTGCCTTGACAAATATACAAAGAGAAAACATAACCGACATCCAGTTTATGTTTTAATTGGGCATGGGCACGCATTGGTGCCATTTCACAGACCGGAGCCCGGTTTCCCGGTCCCTGACAAAGCATTTCAGGGAAAAGGCTTTGGGGAGGAAATATTAGGCGTAGGGACGACTGCAGTTACGCTGAATAGCTTCTACTTAAAGTTTGGAAGAACAAGAATCCTGAGTCTTTCCATGGAGTTTGGACCAAGCTGAAGTGGCTGAATTTAATCACCCAGTTTCACAAGTGCCTGTGACTGCTCCTGAAACTGCGTTTCACCCGTTACCGGCTGGGGATGTTCACTGCAGACTCTTGAAGCTTTTCTCAAAGAAACCTCTCTGGGTGAGCATTTTGTTACCTTTCGGTTCATTCAATTAATGCATAATGAACAGACTCACATCCCCCAAAACCTATTTACAGTAGAAAGCACAAATAAATGTAATTGTCATCCATATCAATTGTTTTTTTCCTCAGATGCCATACTTTATCCTCAATTCAAGGTGCTATTTCAAAATTAAAACACATTTTAAAATTATTATTACAAATCACAAGAACTAAGGGTAGCATGTAAAGACTGTCAGAAAAGAAAAACAATTACAGAAGAATCATAGGAAAAAAATCTGTTGCAGATTCCTTTCCTGGGCAGCAAGAAGAGCAGTATGTCATTCTGCAGAACCATGTCCTTTTGATAAACTTTTTATCACTGTGGAACAACTGAAAGTTATCTATAAAGCACAGCATCCATTCCAGCAAGAATCTACTCCTAAAGCCAAAACCAGATTTCCATCAGCGTGGCAAACATGAAAGGAAATAACAGAAGTCGCCCTGAAAAACAGCACCGTAGAAGAATGTATTTCCTGAGTTAAAAAAAAAAGGCAAAACCCCAGTCAAATACATCCATTAATTCAATAGAACTGAAGGCAAATACCTCTACGCATCCCAAATCAGGAAAGACACAAAGCTGCGAGCACTGGTGAAACGATGAAAAAGGATATTCCGTATATTGGCAGGAGCCTTTAGTTTTCATCCTTTAACACCTGTGTTGTAAGCAATGGCAGAAGACAGCCTGGGCCCGGCCCGAGCGGGTGCCCCCCGGGCCGGCGGGCGATGTCACCCAACAGGCCTGAACGACCATCACCCCCGTGAGCCGGCCTCGCTCCACGTGTCCGTGCGAGGGCTGGCTGCCACGTAAACATTTCACCAGGCTTTGGGAGAAGAGGGGCTGAGCTACCGCAGAGGTCCTGCAGGAGCGTTCTCTACCGGCCTGAATTTACCCACTGATCTTTCCGAAAGGACTGCTTTTCTTCTATTATTTCTCAGCACTTTTATTCTCTTGCTTTTACCAAATCAATTCTAAAATAGAAAATTCTTGAAGGAGAAAGGTTTTTCCTGGTTATGCCGGTAGATTAAGGTTGAAAGCCAGGGAAGGGGAACTGGAAGCCAATTGCTCATCTGCCGGAGACCTGGCTTCTTTCAGTGACCCTTTCTCAGGCTCAGCACTACCAAAACGACTGGTGAGGTTTTTTTTCCAGGTGCTTTCCCTGTTCTTTTACGTTTTAAAGAAATTATGAACCAAGTTTACTAACTCGGTGTAAGTCGCGCCCATTAAGCTTTCAAGCCCACACCCTCTGGATAATGCTGCTACGCACTTACTTAGCACTTTACCCTTTCAAAGGACTTTGCAGAAACTAATTAATTAGCTCTTACAGCAGAAAACTGCTGCAGTGAAGGGCATGGGCTTAGTGCTGCTGTTCAGCAGGATTTGGTCTCAGCTGCTGTGGGGCTGAGTTAGCACGGGAGCCATTGCCACGTCGCTTGACACTTAAATCTGTCAAGCCACTCCAGCAAACATGTGCAGGGACCTTCCCCGAGACTCTCCAAAGCTTTTCTATGCCTCTCCTCCTCCTCCCCCTCCTCCCGATGGGATCCCTGGCTCCCGAGGAAAAGGGCACTCCAGAGCTCTGCCTGTCCCCACCTTCAAAGTCAGGCACTGCTTTTGGGAAGGGCTGAGCGCCTTTCCCCCAGCTCTGCGGGATTCACCTTTGAAAGCGAGTTCATTTTACGTTCTACGGCAAAATTTGTATCTTCTGAAAATCTTCCATGTGCAGCTGTGCAAGTGAGTCGCTGTCTCCACATCTGTATCATACGCACCAGAACGGGGAGGCAGGAGGAAACATCACCTTCGAAACACAACAAAACACCCAGCCGATCAGAGGTATTCTTCTGGAAAACTCCTTGGGGAACTCACGTGTGTTGTGGCCTCTTTTGCTTTTTGGCGGAGCGAACCCAGGGCACAACTCCTAATGTTACAAACAGACAAGAAAGGAAAAAAAGGGTGGTGACAGTGAGTTTTTTGTTATTATTTTTACATGCCTCATCATGGAGAAGGTGTAACAAGTGCAAGCTCTGCTTTTCCCCTTCCCAGTCTGGTTTGTGGAGCATCACCCACCTTCTCGCGGCTCCTGGCTGCCCCTCACCCTGCGGGGCTGTGGGCGTCCTTCCACCGAGCGACCGTGCCCCAGGAGATAGCAGGACTTCCTACACCCTTTGGTTCCTCCAAAGCAATAAGAAATCCCTATAAAAAGGACAGTCTCCCAGATATATTTGGATAGGAAAAAATTGAATAAATTAAAGAGGAGAGAGATATGGTTAAAACCAGACAGCGTTTATAAAACAAAAAGCAGTATAAAACTTTTTGCTTTAATTGGTAATAAATTTAGATATAAAAGTACAGATACAAAAAAATAAGCTTAGAGAGCAGGATGTGTATGATTTATGTCCAATCTAGGCTGGACTCGGCTCGCAAAGACCGTGAGAGACCCTGCGGCTTGTGCCCTCCCATGCTCAATCCTTGCATTTTCTGCTGTCCCAGCAGCAGCCGGGCTGCACCGAGACTGAACCAGCAAGTGCGAAAAAACCAAGCGAGCGTTTCCCCACTTCCTCGGGTGTTGCAATCCCAGCCCTGCAGCACCAGAAATGAGCAGCACATAGGAAACGCTGCTGATAAGGCCAGTGCCCTCCTGGCCGCCCTGCTGTCCCCCGCAGCAGCAGCCCACGTGCCCACGACCCAGGACAACGTGCTGGCAGGAGGGCTGCAAGTTGCTCTCCCTGCGGAGCATTAACGGCAACCGGCCTCGTTGCCTCGTTCGTGCTGGCAAGGTATTTTGTGGGGGGGGGTCAGGATGTGGTGTCAGCACACGTATACACACATACTATAAAAAGAAAGCTGCTATTGGCATGTGGCCAAGCTGGGACGAAAGCTGAATTTACTCACAGAAGAGATATTTGTCTCACAAAGGTGAAACTTAACCCAGATCCTTCTGCGGCCTCGGGAACCAAGAAGCTAAGAAGAAACAGGCTATGTGGGATGTGCAGGGACTGGGATACAGGGCGTGCAGGGGCTGGGTGTATGGGGTGTGCAGAGGTTGGGATACGGGGTGCGCAGGGGCTGGGTGTATGGGGTGTGCAGAGGCTGGGATACGGGGTGTGCAGGGGCTGGGTATATGGGGTGCTGAGCCTCAGGTTCCAAAGTTTGGGGAGCCAGGCACCCATGCAGGCGTTGCTGTGCATGTGAAGCTTACTGAATAAACCAAGCACTTGCTGCATTATAGATGAGGCTTGTCATCAGGGGCCATCTGGTAACATCACACACAGAGAGTGTGAAAAAGCCCAGAGCTGCCCTACTGAACAAAACAACTCCTGGGATGCCCGATGGGGAAAGTTCAAGAACCCCCTTGAACACTCCCTCAAAGCCCCCTACACCCTCTCCACCGTGCTTGGCTCTTCCCCCTCATACCACCGCTTTGGCATGGGCAAGGGGCTAACCCTTACCAGCATGTCGCCACCCATGGCTTACCAGATTTTCTTCCTTCTATAAGGCGCTTTTGGCCTAGGAGCCGTGTTGCAAGCGGCAGCTTTCCGGCTGCAAAGCAGCAGGTAAGACTCCCTGCAGGGCCGGGAGCACTGCTAACCTGCCAGACAGGAGACGTCTTGAGCAACAGCAGGAGCATCAGCTGATCCTTAACACGGAGGCTGGAGGGGGGGTGTGAAAGAAAAGCTGAGAATTACTCAGCTGGTACCAGCCTTGTAATTATTTCCTATCCCAGGAGTCCACTCCTGAAGATGGTAGAGCCAGCTGGTACCAAGGAAGCCGAGCTGGGGCTAGCGAGGTTTGGTGCACTCAGTAAAGGAACTGGATCGACAGACATCAACAGCGTTTCCAGAAGATGTCCAATGCCACTTCTGGAGCTGGACTTTCCCTATGATGAAAATACTGCAGGTAGCACTGTCCAATGCCATATATGTCCTCTCTCTCTCCACCCGTAAATGTCTCTGGAGCAGGTGAATCTCCAACTGTGCTCCTACCCCTGTCTACACCACAGTGAATTGCGTAGGACGTTGCCTTGACAGGCCACCACTTGACCATAGACATCAAGACTCATCTCCAGATCCCTTCTGCCTCTTCCCCACTCACTGCACAAATCTCACGCAGCCCTCTGCCAAAAACCATGACCTGGTACAGGCAGTGTCACCCCAGTCCCAAGGATTTAAGTGATAACCCTTCCAATGCAGACAGCCTCTGGAGCAGCTGCAAGCTCTGATGGTGCCTTCGGTCCTGTGTCCCGTCATGGATGGAGTCTGCTGCATCGGGGCTGGCTCTCGGGCGACTCTCCTTGTAATAGCAAATGACTGCAAATGTTCTTCTCCACGCCCCAAGCGCAGGTAAATCACCCTTTGCTTTTGTGCCCCAGTTTATTTCTAGCGCTATCCTGTCCTGGCCAGGCTGCTGGACATGTGGTGCCCCTGCGGACCACGCTGCGCCAGCCTGAGATGGGACATGGTGGGTCCCAAACTGAGGCCAGCCTGGAGACATAGCCCTGGTCCCCCCGGCAATCCAGCGGTGAGTAATCTCCGAGCGGCTGCGGTTTACGTGCCTTCGCGCCGGGAGCCAGCCTCCCTGCCCGGGCACCGCCTGCACCCTCCGGACCCGGCGCGTCCAGTCACCGCGCCGGCATGTCCTGCTGCTCCTCACATTCCTCTCTTGCTGTAACATTTTGGGAGCAAACCACCCCTGGGCGACACAGGGCTTCGGAACAGGCTGCTTGGGATTTACAGCTATCGAGAAACTTACGGATTTAAACTTTTTCGTGGAGAGCTTTACCTCTCACTTCTCAACCTCAGCCTTGAACCGAACTGACCTTCCGAAAAACCCCAGATGAAAAACTCTTTATTCGTAATGACGAAAGCCCCTGTAAAAACAGCCGCTCCTCGGTGAGTGTTTGCTTTCGGCAAGGCGGGTCTGGAGCCCGTCCCCGAGGGCGGGAGCGCAGGGTGCAGAGGGTGCACTGAAGTTGCACGTCAGGGCCACCGCTTCCGTGCCGGCAGCGGCCGCTGCCCCTGCCTTACCCTGCCCTGCTCCCGCGGCTCCCAAACCCCCGCTTTGCTCCTCGCTCCACAAACCCCGCGTCACTGCCTGTGCCAAAGGCAAAGCCCCCGCGGTAAAAGCAGACCCAGCAAAACCGCTCACAGCTGGGAGGGCTGGAGGGGGCAGGACAGCCTGAGCATCCCCTCCGTCCGCCCGGCAGCCTGCCCACCCCGCCTCCTGCGGGCCAGGGACACCTCAGAAGAGGGACAAGCAGTTGCTTAACTGGGGACAAACCCAGTCCAGACGTGTCCCCAGCCTGGAGAGGAGAGGTGGTCCTGCTGTGAGCCCCACGCACAGCGTACCGGGTGGCGTCCAGGAGCACTTGCTCATCTCTCCCCCTGCTACCCCACGGCAAATCCATCCCTGCGGAAGGCTCGGCAGCGTTAACGAGGCCGTTTCGTTAGCCAGCCGGGGGCCTGGGTTGGACTCAGGGGCCGGCCCAGCACCGCACGGGCCGCCCGGTTAGTCCTGCCAGGTTGTGAGCTGGTGTCCGCAGCATCGCCCCGAGCCGCAAGAGGCAGGAGGGACGGGCCTGGGCCGGCGCCCGGGCCTCCGGTGGCACGCAGCGCCCTTCCCGCAGCGCGGGGCTCCTCAGCCCGGCTGAGGCGGCTCCTGCTTCCCAGCCGCCACGCAGGGGGGGCTCTGCTGGTAGCAGAAACACGGGGGACACCACAGCAGGGGTTTGGGCCCCAGCACTTGACCTCCAAAGAGCCACCACAGCTCCCTCTCACCGGGCCTTCCCCTCCAGCCCCAGCAGGGAGGAGGCACGGCCGCCCCAGCACAGGGCAGCCTCGCCGGCAGGAGCGGCTCTGCCCTGCCCAGAGAAAAAGGATCGGGACAGAGATGAGGCAGAACAAAGCTTGGAGGAATTAGAGGAATAATCACGGAGCTCCACACCTTTAACAGCAAGCCAGAATTTGTTACTTGCTTATGGGAATTTTCTTGGCTCTGCTCCCTTTTCTCTACTTCTCACTTTTTTCCTATCGAGTGTCTAAACTAAAATATTACCAGCTCTCATGGCAAAAACCTATTTAAATAATTTTATTTTACCTGCCAGAGAGAAGGGGAGAGGGTGAACGAAAGGTTCAGAAAAAATACTTTCTTCTCTCAATAGTTTTGCTTTCCATTAAAAAATCTTCTTTCCTCAAAATCAGCTTCACAGGGATCTTTCAACTGGTCCTAATCAATAGGGTTGGGTTTTTTTTTTTTATTATTATCTTGGCAGAGCCTCTTATTTAAAAGCTTAATTAAATATGTGTACAAAGATGCTGTGTCTTGCCACATCCTTGCTGTCCCGTAGTTGCTCCTCTCCCGCTGCCGTGGCCGGTGCGCGTGGAGCAGCCCAGCCCACCAGCAGGTACCTGCCCTCCATCTCCTCTGCTGCCTGACACCACGGGGCAGCCAGCTTCCGTGCAGCTGGGGCTGCAGACCAGCTGAGACCATTTAGCACCTTGAGAAAGATGGCCCTTGGCCAAAGCGCTGCGTTGGATGCCCCAGAGGGAGCAGGTGGGGGGCAAGGAGGGGATACCCCTGCTCGCAGCCCTGGGGACACGGCGAAATTCCTTCATCCCGTGGCCCCCGGCTGCCCCGAACCCCTCCCCAGTGGGGCCGGGGGCCGCTGACCATTTCTCTGCTGGTTATTAGATTGTTCACGGCTCTCAGGTTTGTTTGAATAAGCCCTTTTGTTCGCCGGCGCTTTCCCACGTCCCTTCCTTCGCTAGGCAGTCGCGTGTCCCGAGTCAAAGAGGAGTCCTGGCCGCCAATCCCCAAAGAAAGTTTTCTTCGGAGCAAGACATCTGCGTCGGAGGGAACCTGCCAACATCTGCCACACTTTCCCCCTTTTCAAGAGCCTTTCTTTCCCTCTTAAAAAGTGCAGGAACAGATGTTAAAAGTTGTTTTCTTTCTCCAGGGTGTGAAATGTAGACAAATAGCAAAAAAGAAAACTCCAAGCGGCGCTGACCCTTTTCTCTTTCCTTTTTTTTTTCGGAAAGCCCAGGAAAAAAAGGAGGCTTTGTTTATGAAGGAGAATCCCCTTTTCAGTGAAACCTGGCAGCGGGCAATGCAAAAGGAAAGCGGGAATTTGCAGAAAGCTGCCTTTAATGCTCATTTGCATTGGCCTGTTGGGTCCCTACAATCCCCGGCACAGATGTCAGCCTTCCCCCAAAGGCAGGGCAGCTCTCCCGCCCGCGCTCCCCCCGCCTCCGAAATAAAGGCCTTTGCCCTGACTGAGAGGTGTAAAATAACTGTTTACAGCAAAAGCTGCTCTGCTTTTTCACTGCGGCGCTGTCTTACAAATGAACCTTGAAATGAGCTCACCCGGAGCAGACGCCAGCGGGCGAGCCAAGGGTCTCGCCCTGCCGAGGCTGGGGCTCAGCTGCCCTGCGTGGGCTGGGCACGGACCGTGGCTGGGCACCGGGGGCTGCCGTCCTGTTCTTGGCACCCCATCACACCCAGTTGTCCCCAGCACCCACCGCCTCGCCACCAGCATCCCCCTGCCCGCTTGCTTCAGGGAAGCCGCTTTGCCAGGGAAGCCTGTGTGCGGCTCCCGCAGAGCATCCCCCTTGCCCGGGAGCTCGGTGGCACCGCGCAGGGCGAGGAAAGCGGGAGGGAGGGTAAGGCAGAAACAGCAAGTCCAGGCCAAGGAGGAAAGGGAGGGCAGGGGTGGAGATGCCACCACTACAGAGACCAGAGAGACCTTTCCTGGTGGCGCTGGGGCTGGGGAGCCCCTGGGGCACTAACACGGGGGGCACACACAGCACCCCAGAGCCGTGCCTGGCCAGTGGGGGTATGCCAATGTGCACGGGACATGTTTTTCAGAGCTTTAGGCAATTCTGCCTTTGCTGGCACCTCTGCGATGCTCAGCTGGGCCAGCAGCCTAGATGGTCTCGGGCTTCCCCCTGCTGCCCTGACCGCCTCGGGAAGGTGCCTCTTTCTGCACAAGGTGCTGGTGGGGAGGACGGGGGACTTCTCTTCTTTCCCACCCACCAGCCAAGCCAAACCCAGCTAGAAGCTGCGTGCCCAGGGGATGAGCAGCCACTTCCAGCCCCAGCAAACTGCCCTGAGCCAGGGGTGCACCCGCTCCACACCCCTCTACCCATGTGCAAGGCAGAGCCCTGCCCCAACCCACCCGCTGCCTCTTCTGCACCGAGCTGCTGGAGTCGTGTGGTGATACGGATGCCTCAGCTATGCCTTTTATAAATACCAGCAACGCTCCGCTTCGCGGGTGGGCTGGAAAAAACTTGAAAAACCAAAGGAGTCTTCACTCGTGAGCAGCCAGGGCTGGCTGCTGTGAGGGGCTCCCACACGGGGCGGTGGGACCTCCTTTTGCTGTCGGCGCAGGGGACGCACCCCAAATAAGGAGCCCATCCCTTTACCTGCACAAAGGACAAGTGATTAACCTTCCCCTCCCAAACCCTCCTTTTCCAGCGCAACAACCACACCAGCCCGTCTCGGGCTCTCCCCTGTGAGTCCTTGCCAAGTAGGGCACTTATAAAACTGGGTAACTGCACCCCAGCTCTGCATTTGACTGACAAACAACCTCTGCCTGTGAGATACCACGTCTGGGGACACGTTTTCACGGTGAGCCCAGGCAGGAGGGCGTACAGACATGCTGCAGGTATGTTTGCATTTACACACAGGCAAACACACACCCACGCAGCGTTTGAGCAAGGGACGCGATGTCCTCGCTTTTATCGCTGGGGTGGAGGTGGAGAGAGAGGGCTCTGCAGCCGCGGTGCTACGCCGGGTGCTGGGAAATCTCACCGGTGGGTCGGGACGGCTCACGGTGCTTCTGAACCACTGCAGCCGCTTCCTCTCCATTTCAATAAGGTGACACATTCGACACCAACCCAAAGGGCTTCGCCGGCGGGACTCAACAGGACGCTGCCAAATCCTGCTCATTAGCAAAGCGACCGTCAGAAAGCAAAAGCACGGTCATGAAAAAAAGCCTTCATACTCCCCCCAGACCAGGCAGAAGTGAGGAAGCATAAAAGTGCATTCTCATCCTGTGCCAAGTCTCCTCCAAAGGCCCGTCTGCTTCTGCACTAGCATTTCAGAGGGGCAAACCAAAAAACACCCTTCCCCCCAAAGCCACCCAAGACTCCTTGCAGCACAGGGGAAAAAAAAATCAAAGAAGTAAAAATCCCACAGCACTAACTCACCTCTAGGTTTGTTTGCATCTGCAATGGCCTGTAAGTTTAATATTAAATTCTACACAGCAGCCAAAAACGAGGAGAGTTACGTATTTCCTGCATCCAGCTGTATGCCATGGAGAATTCGAGTTCCCAAGAGGTAAATAAAGTTCCCGTGTTTTCCCTAGAGGATTTCTGCGATGGAAACAACCTTCCTACGGGTGTCTGCTGTCAACAGTTTTTAATCGATCATCATTACCTTGTAATAATAATTCCTGGGAGCAGGAACTCCTAGCTCAAATACTCTATCATTAAATTAAGAGGCTGCTTCAAAGATGTGAAATGGCTGGGCCTCGGGTTAGCAGGTAAAAAGAGGCATCGCTTCAAGAAGATAGAGGGGAAAAAAATGGGTAGAAGGCATTTTCCCAGGTGTAACTCAACCGCTTCCCGGCTATTGTTTCCCTCCCTGGGAATCTGTGCAAATTGAGCGAGGAGCCGTGCAAGCTGCTCAGAGCGCGCCCATTTTCCTTCCCTTCTTCCCTAACAAAAGAGCCCTCCAAAGCCCGGCGTCAGAGGCTGGACATCTGTCGCCGTTTGGGGGGGCCGGCGTGGTCATTGAAAAGAAGCAGTGACCTGTCAGCTTTGATTGATGGCCACAAACCTCCGGGCTCGACCCCTCGTGTGGGAAAAGAAGTCCCGCCAAGGAAAGTCCCCTTTCACATGCTAATTGTGGGTTATAAATACAGCGGAGGAGCAGCGAAGCAGCAAAGAGCCTGTCGGGAAGGGCAGCGAGACCCACTGCCCGAGTGCCTCCTTCCCGTCCCGTCCTCCCGGCGCCCGGGGCGGCCAGGCTGGATTACGATGACCGCTGCAGCCACCGCCGGCGGCACCCACAAGCTCACCAGCACCAAGGAGGAGAGGAAGGTAGGTCCCTTCCGCACAGCCGCAGCAGCAGCCCCGCGCTGCTGGCACCAGGCACGTGAATGATGAGTGCAGGGGCTACAGGCACTGAGAAACGGGACAATTTTTTTCCTTTTATTATAAAGATGCTTTCTCTGAATTTAACCCATGTGGGTGGTTTTGCTGCTTCCTTTTGCCACCTTAGAAAGTTTTCTCTCTGTTTGCTTCATTTGGGTAAACTCTGCTCAAAATGAGTGGAAGTGGGAGAATTGAGACCTGATACCACCTAAGGGACAGGCCATGACCGCAGCTGGAGATGGTGCACTCTCCATCCGTATCCCTGCCGAGCACGGCGTCACCCCGCGCTGGCTTCACGCAGGGGATGGGGCTCTCTGCCCTCCCTGAACTGCAGCAGGGAGAGGAAGAAAAAATAACTGCAATTTTTCCTCCTCCTTTTCTTTCCCCTGCCAGTTAAGGAAACCCCTCATTGAGCGGAAGCGAAGGGAAAGGATTAATAACTGCTTGGACCAGCTGAAGGAGACTGTTGTGGGCGCGTTTCATCTGGATGTAAGTGCTCATTTTTAAGCTGCTTTTTGTCCTTTTGCTGGTGGGGGATTGGTTTGGGGGGGTCTCTCTCTTTTGAGAAACTCAGCGTGGTACAAACCCTTCATTGCCTGTAACCGCTGCACTCTTTCCTTATCAGCAGTCTAAACTGGAAAAAGCAGACATCCTCGAAATGACGGTGAAGCACCTCCAGAACATCCAGAGCAGCAAGCTGATGGGTGAGTACCCGGTCCCCACCCTGCGAGCGCGGGCAGCA